>NC_048588.1:25433481-26033481 GCF_013265735.2 Oncorhynchus mykiss
TGTTATAATTAAGTCTATGATTTGATAGAGCAGTCTGACAGAGCGATGGTAGGCAGCAGCAGGCTCGTAAGCATTCATTCAAACAGCACTTCCGGGCGTTTTGCCAGCAGCTCTTCGCAAGCACAGCGCTGTTTATGACTTCAAGCCTATCAGCCTAATGGCTGGTGTAACCGATGTGAAATGGCTAGCTAGTTAGCGTGGTGCGCGCTAATAGCATTTCAAATGTCACTCGCTCTGAGACTTGTAGTTATTCCCCTTGCTCGGCAAGGGCCGCGGCTTTTGTGGAGCAATGGGTAACGCTGCTTCGAGTGTGGCTGTAGTCGATGTGTTCCTGGTTCGAGCCCAGGTAGGGGTGAGGAGGGGGACGGAAGCAATACTGTTACACTGGCAATACTAAAGTGCCTATAAGAACATCCAATAGTCAAAGGTATATGAAATACAAATGGTATAGAGAGAAATAGTTCTATAATTCCTATAATAATCTCAACCTAAAACTTCTTACCTGGGAATATTGAAGACTCATGTTAAAAGGAACCACAAACTTTCATTTGTTCTCATGTTCTGAGCAAGGAACTCAAACGTTAGCTTTTTTACATGGCACATATTGCATTTTTACTTCTCCAACACTTTGTTTTTGCATTATTTAAACCAAATTGAACATGTTTCATTATTTATTTGAGGCTAGGTGGATTTGTATTGATGTATTATATTAAGTTAAAATAAGTGTTCATTCAGTATTGTTGTAATTGTCATTATTACAAATAAATAAATAAATACAAATTGGCCGATTTAATCTGTATCGGCTTTTTTTGGTCCTCCAATAATCGGTATCATAATCGGTCGACCTCTCTACTTTGAAAATCATAATCGGTCGACCTCTAAAACACACACACACACACACACACACAGGTAACTCTCAAAATAAAGGAGTCACTTGAGTAAATGAGGGATACAAAGTATATTGAAAGCTGGTGCAATTAACATCCCATGTATAATAATGCCCAGTTCCCCATTATTTTGGCTACCATGGCTAGAAGAAGAGATCTCAGTGACTTTGAAAAAGTGTGTGTGTCTGACACCAGATCTTAACCTAGAACAGAACAGCTGGCAGGCATATTCACTGTAATTTTCAACCTCTCCTTGTCTCAGTCTGTAATCCCCACATGTTTTAAGATGACCACGATCTCATGCCACAATGACTACCGCCCTATGGCACTCATCTGTAATCATGAAGAGCTTTGAGAGGCTGGTTATGGCACACATCAACTCCATCATCCCAGGCACCCTAGACCCACTCCAATTTGCATACGGCCCCAACAGATCCATAGACGACGTAATCTCAATTGCACTTCACACGGCCCTCACCCACCTAGATAAGAGGTCAACTTCATTGTCCCCTCCAAGCTCGTCACCATGCTTAACTTCTTATGGGCAGGTGGGACGTCCCACATTTTATTGTGTTACAGCCTGAATTTAAAACATTTTAATTTTTTGGTCACTGGCCTACACACAATACACCATGATGAGTGGAATTATGTTTTTTGACATTTGTACAAATTAATAATCAATGAAAAGCTGAAATGTCTTGAGTCAATAAGTATTCAACCCCTTTGTTATGGCAAGCCTAAATAAGTTCATGAGTCAGCATTTACTTAACAAGTCACATAATAAGTTACATGGACTCACTCTGTGTGTCATAATAGTGTGTAACATGATGGATTTTTTAATGACTACCACATCGCTGTACCCCACACATACAATTATCTGAAAGGTCCCTCAGTTGAGCAGTGAATTTCAAAAACAGATTCAACCACAAGAACCAGGGAGGTTTTCCAATGCCTCGCATTGGTAGATGGCAAAAAATGGAATATCCCTTTGAGCATGGTGAAGTTAATAATTACACTTTGAATAGGGTATCAATACACCCAGTCACTAGAAAGATACAGACATCCTTCCTAACTCAGTTGCTGGAGAGGAAGGAAACCTCTCAAGAGATTTCACCATGAGGCCAATGGTGACTTTAAAACAATTACAGAGTTGAATGGCTGTAATAGGAGAAAACAGAGGATGGATCAACAACATTGTAGTTACTCCACAATACTAACTTAATTGACAGAGGGAAAAGAAGGAAGCATCTACAGAATACAAATATTCTAGAACATGCATCCTGTTTGCAACAATGCACCAAAGTAATACTGCAAATAATGTGGCTAAGCAAGTACCTTGTATTCAGGACAAAAAAGTTATTATGTCAGGGGCAAATCCAATACAGTACACCACTCTACATATTTTCAAGCATAATGGTTTCTGCATCATGTTATGGGTATGCTTGTAATCATTAATTAAGGAATGGAGAGTTTTTCAGTATAAAAATAAACACAATAGAGCTTTTTTTCATGTATTTAACCCTTACTTTACCAGGTAAGGTGACTGAGGACACATGCTCATTTACAGCAACAACCTGGGGAACAGTTACAGGGGAGATGAATGAGCCAATTGTAAGCTGGGGATGATTAGGTGACTACAACAGTATGAGAGCCAGATTGGGAATTTAGCCAGGACACAGGGGTTAACACCCCTACTCTTATGATACGTGCCATGGGATCTTTTAGTGAGAACAAAGAGTCAGGACACCCGTTTAACATCCCATCCCAAAGACCACGCTCTACACAGGGCATTGGGATATTTTTTTAGACTAGTGGAAAGGGTGCCTCCTACTGGCCCTCCAACACCATCTGGTCTCCTGACCAGGACCAACCCTGCTTAGCTTCCGAAGTAATCCATCAGTGGGGTGCAGTGTGGGATGCTGCTGGCCTAGAGGCAACATTCTAGAGGAAAACCTGGTTCAGTCTGCTTTCATCCAGACACTTTGGAGATGAATTCACCTTTCAGCAGGACAATAGCCTAAAACACAAGGCCGAATCTACTCTGGAGTTGCTTACCAAGAAGACAGTGAATGTTCCTGAGGGGCCAAGTTGCAGTTTTGACTTAAATCTATTTTAAACTCTATGGCAAGACTTGAAAATGTTTGTCTAGCAATGTTCAACAACCAATTTGACAGAGCTTGAAGAATTTTGACAAGAATAATGGGCAAATGTTGCACATTCCATGTGTGGATGTAGCACAACCCAGAAAGCTGCAATCGCTGCCAAAGGTGCTTCTTCGAGGTATTGACTCAGAGGTGTGAATACTTATGTAAATTTGATATTTCGGTATTTCATTTTTACATTTATATGTTGTATTATTATAATTTATTTTCAATACATTTGCAAACTTAAAAAAAATATATATATGTTTTCACTTTTTCATTATGGGGTAGTGTGTGTAGATGGTGAGAAATATATTTTTAATCCATTTTGAATTCAGGCTGTTACACAACAAAATGTGTAATAAGTCCAGGGGTATAAATACTTTCTGAAGGCACTGTGTATATGATTAAACAAAAGAAGATTCCCTTCTAGCTCTGTAGCCAGTTCAATAAACACGTGGCTCTGTGCTCCACATGATGGTACCACAACGACATCATTTCCTCAAGGATTCTACTCCACAAGGTCAAGACCAATGTTGTCCAATAGACATTTCACTCTCCCAACCAATCCATGCTAAGCCCATTCTGTTATCAGTACCATTCTCCATGCTGTATACACAAGGTGCTCCCGCCATTCAACATGCTTCTGCCCACAATGTCTAGAGACATAAGACCCCTATACATGCATGTACAAACGCTCACACCCCATTAGATTTACCCTATTACAGTTGTTTTATTCACTATGAATTGAATTGCCTGCCTCCTCTTAGCCCCTAAAGCCCCTCTATCCCTGCCCCTCTAGCCCTGCCCCTCTAGACCCTCTAGCCCTGCCCTCTAGCCCCTCTAGCCCTGCCCCTCTAGCCCTGCCCTCTAGCCCTGCCCCTCTAGCCCTGCCCCTCTAGCTCTGCCCCTCTAGCTCTGCCCCTCTAGCTCTGTCCCTCTAGCCCTGCCCCTCTAGCCTTGCCCCTCTAGCCCCTTTAGCCCTGCCCCTCTAGCCCCTCTAACCCTGCCCCTCTAGCCCCTTTTAGCTCTGCCCTCTAGCCCCTCTAGCCCTCCCCCACTAACCCTTTCCCCCATTATGTGATGTGTTGATATGGATCTGGCCAGGCGTTTTAGGGAATGACTAGGAGGAAAGGGTTACAGAACAAAGAGGGTCTGTGTGGTCTGATAACACTGCTGGTAGTGAGCCTAGCTGGAGACGTGCTTGTGTTTATCTCCCCCTCTTATCTCCAGGCCTTATCTGGCTTTAGAGGGGAGGCTTCTCTCTAAAGCAGAGGACTTTCCAAAGACAGAGCGCTTTCCGAAGACAGAGCGCTGGCTCCACAGTAAAACCTGCTTGCCTGTTTTTCCTTTTTTTTTTACACTCTATCTACACAATAGAGCTCACCATGCACACGCACACAGGCACACGCGAATAGGCACACACGAACACACACACACACACACACACACACACAGGAACATATCATAATATACTTTATTTTTTACAATATTTTATTGATTTGTAAAAATGGTATACAAATAATGTATATACAGTACTAGTCAACAAATTTGGACACCTCCTCATTCAAGGGTTTTACTTTATTTTGACAATAGTGAAGACCTAAAAAGTATGAAATAACACATATGGAATCATGTAGTAACCAAAAAAGTGTTAAACAAATGAAAATATATTTTATATTTTAGATTCTTCAAAGTATCCACCCATTCTCTCAACCAGCTTCACCTGGAATGCAACAGTCTTGAATGAGTTCCCACATATTTTTTTATGTTTTATTTATTTCACCTTTATTTAACCAGGTAGGGAAGTTGAGAACAAGTTCTCATTTACAATTGCGACCTGGCTAAGATAAAGCAAAGCAGTTTGACACATACAACAACACAGAGTTACACATGGAGTAAATCAGACATACAGTCAATAATACAGTAGAAAAATAAGTCAAAAGGCAAAATAAAGGCAAAAAAAAGGCCATGGTGGCGAATTAAATACAATATAGCAAGTAAAACACTGAAATGGTAGATTTGCAGTGGAAGAATGTGTAAGGTAAACATAGAAATAATGGGGTGCAAAATAAATAAATAAATAAATACAGTAGGGGGAGAGGTTGTTTGGGCTAAATTATAGATGGGCTATGTACAGGTGCAGTAATCTGTGAGCTGCTCTGACAGCTGGTGCTTAATGCTAGTGAGGTAGATAAGTGTTTCCAGTTTCAGAGATTTTTGTAGGTCGTTCCAATCATTGGCAGCAGAGAACTGGAAGGAGAGGCGGCCAAAGGAAGAATTGGTTTTGGCGGTGACCAGAGAGATATACCTGCTGGAGCGCGTGCTACAGGTGGGTGCTGCTATGGTTACCAGCGAGCTGAGATAAGGGGGGACTTTACCTAGCAGGGTCTTGTAGATGACCTGGAGCCAGTGGGTTTGGCGGCGAGTATGAAGCGAGGGCCAGCCAACGAGAGCGTACAGGTCACAGTGGTGGGTAGGGTATGGGGCTTTGGTGACAAAATTGATGGCACTGTGATAGACTGCATCCAAGGATGCTTTGTTGTGAAATAGGAAGCCAATTCTAGATTTAACTTTGGATTGGAGATGTTTAACCAGACACCTAGGTATTTGTAGTTGTCCACATATTCTAAGTCAGAACCGTCCAGAGTAGTGATGTTGGACAGGCGGGCAGGTGCAGGCAGCGATCGGTTGAAGAGCATGCATTTAGTTTTACTTGTATTTAAGAGCAATTGGAGGCCACGGAAGGAGAGTTGTATGGCATTGAAGCTCGTCTGGAGGTTAGTTAACACAGTGTCCAAAGAAGGGCCAGAAGTATACAGAATGGTGTCGTCTGCGTAGCGGTGGATCAGAGACTCACCAGCAGCAAGAGCGACATCATTGATGTATACAGAAAAGAGAGTCGGTCCAAGAATTGAACCCTGTGGCACCCCCATAGAGACTGCCAGAGGCCCGGACAACAGGCCCTCCGATTTGACACACTGAACTCTATCAGAGAATTAGCTGGTGAACCAGGCGAGGCCATCATTTGAGAAACCAAGGCTGTCGAGTCTGCCGATGAGGATGTGGTGATTGACAGAGTCGAAAGCCTTGGCCAGGTAAATGAATACGGCTCACAGTATTGTTTCTTATCGATGGCGATTAAGATATAGTATGATATCGTACATATGCGGTCCAACTCATCCCACACCATCTCAATTGGGTTCAGGTCGTGTGATTGTGGAGGCCAGGTCATCTGATGCAGCACTCCATCACTCGTCGTCTTGGTCAAATAGCCCTTACACAGCCTGGAGGTGTGTTGGGTTATTGTCCTGTTGAAAAATAAATGATAGTGGGACTAAGCGCAAACCAGATGGGATGGCGTATCGCTGCAGCATGCTGTGGTAGCCATGCTGGTTAAGTGTGCCTTGAATTCTAAATAAATCATTGACAGTGTCACCAGCAAAGCATCGACACACCATCACACCTCCTCCATGCTTCACGGGAAGCACACATGCAGAGATAATCCGTTCACCTACTCTGCGTCTACAAAAACACGAGAGTTGGAACCCAAAATCTCAATTTGGACTCAGATCAAAGGACAGATTTCCACCAGTCTAATGCCCATTGCTCATGTTTCTTACCCCTACTTTGTCACAACACAACTGATTAGCTCTATCGCATTAAGAAGGAAAACAATTCCACAAATTAACTTTTAACAAGGCACACCTTAATTGAAATGCATTCCAGGTGACTACCTCATGATTGAGAGAATGCCAAGAATGTGCAAAGCTGTCATCAAGGTAAAAGGTGGCTACTTTGAAGAATCTCAAAATTTTTAACACTTTTTTGGTTATTAGAATTCCGTATGTGTTATTTCATAGTTTTGATGTCTTCACAATTCACAATTTTTCTACAATGTTGTAGAAAATAGTAAAAATTAAGAAAAACCCTGGAATGAGTAAGTGTGTCCAAATGTTTGACTGGCATATTTATTTATTGTAGTAGCGTAAGGTAACACTAGTCGGCTGTACCTGCACCAAAACTCCGGTATTTAAATCCTATAGCTTGTTCTTCATTTTCTTTTTAAATAATGAGCCAAAATATGCTGGAGACAGTCAAGTTCACATCTGTACACAGGAGTGTGTCACCACTCCATGTCATAATAGCAGCAGCCTAATGATAACACCATCATGTCCCAAAGTAGTGTCCTGTGTGTTTCTACTGTATCGACTGTTTCTTCTGCTTAGCGTTAGGGGGTTTTCTCTGTACGGTTCATATGTAGGCTGCAAAGTCACACGAGTCAGACAGCTCTCCTCATTTTTTAAATAATTTCCTTCATTTGAGTCATTTGAATAAATGCTGCTGTTTAGAACATAGTGGTTTGAATGCCATGCCAAGTCTGACCTTTGCAACTCACACATACATTAGCCTCATACATAATTCATGAGCTCCTTGAACTCATATTCCCAGGGTCCTCTGCTCCACTCAGAATTCAGCGGCCCCTCTCCTCTGTAGTTCTGGTTAAGTGTGAAACAGCTAGGAACACTCCCAGAGGGCATGCTTGGTGGCCATAGCTACGAGCTAGTGGAACAGGGTCTCTCGGGGTGCTTCAAGGAACCTGACTTTCACTACAGACTGATATTGGAGGTTGGAGAGAGAGAGGGAGGGAGGGACAGATAGAGAGGGGGGTAGGGGGTAGGTAGAGAGAGGGGGAGAGCGAGAGGAGTGGTGGGGTCAGGCTCAGGTTGAAAGTGTTTTTTCTGGTGCTAGTAACATTTAACGTGGAGGAAAAGGCCTGTTTCTTCTCATCTAGCTGTGTGCTTGGTTCAGCAACACAACTATCACGGCTATTAAGAATACGACTGACTCGTAAACTTCCAGCTAGATAGTCAGACAATGGCGTTAAGGGCAAACCATTTCCATGATGGAGAGAGAATAAAATACCACTCCGTTCCCTGCACTTTTAAAGTGAGACAGACATTGATGTTTCACAATTGCCATCGCTGCTGTAGTTTTGCAGCAGATGCGTTTCACTCCAATCCATTCTGCGTGGAACGTGTATGATTGTCCTTTTGTTTCGCTCTGTCTGTACTGTTGGTCCTCTCCGCTCATCCCCCTTCCATTACCCTAGCTGTTAAACAGGGTCCTGGAGGTTACATTTAGAAAAGCCTGCCAGTAATTGTCCAGTTCCCCTCAGTGAATTGACTGGCACACAAACCGCCATTGTATTGGCGAAGCAAAGAGCCATTAAAAAATTCTGAATCTGAGGATAGTGTTTGAATGGATGTGTCACATCAAGGTAAACACTGTGCTTTGGCTATTCAGAGAGGCAGGAGAGCTCCCCTATTCACACTCATATCGCTGCTATTCAGAGAGGCAGGAGAGCTCCCCTATTCACACTCATATCGCTGCTATTCAGAGAGGCAGGAGAGCTCCCCTATTCACACTCATTTTGCTGCTATTCAGAGACGGAGATTGTCAGCTGGGTGAGTCATCATTGTCTCTGCCTCAACGTCCATTCTCTCTCTCTAGGATTATTAAGTAGTGTGTTTGGTAAACTAGTGTTGCTAGCTATAAAATATATACCGGTCATCACAGCTGTGTGTGTGTGTGTTGGATGTGTGACGTGTATGTGTGTGAAATATCCGTTGCAGCCTATTCCTCCACTCTTGACACTCGTGAGGGTATTCAGTGGTGTCCTTCAGTGTGTGGTGAGGTGACTGATAAAATGTCTGCTAAAAGACGTCCTCACAAAAGCTGAGTCACACACCCTCTGCCTGGAGGACGCACTCAAGGGACAGTCCGGCTTGAAATGGAGCTCTTGGGGTGCTTCTCAGTACTATGAAGATGCTTCCTGTCCTCGTCCTGACATGTGAGTCTGTGTCTGTATGTCTGTTTGATCTTCTTTTCTAAATATTTTAACATCGGCTACTGATGAAACCCAATGAAACAGTTCCTGCTGTGAAGGGATGTTTTAAGACATAAAACAAAATGCCAACCACATCCGACAGAAAACCAACTGATAAAGATTGCACAATGCATAGTTGGAAATATAGTGTGTGTAATATTATATTGAACATTTCCAACATGTTAAACATTTAAGGTAATTGGTTTTGTTCATGAAACACAATTATTTATAATGTTGCACTGTCACAACACAGCAGCAACTAACAATCACGATCAATAACAAACACAATGGCTCTGTTGCATGTGATCAATAGAAATCAAATGCACTTTGACTTCACATATTTCTCTGTTGTGATTGGACATGTCCCTTGAAGCAGAATCAAAGTAGAGCAGAGAGAATTTGACAGTTGTAGGGGAGAGTGTATAGCAACAGTGCTTGGGGAGAGTGTATGATGTGAGTGACAGTGCTAGGGGAGAGTGTATGATGTGAGTGACAGCGCAAGGGGAGAGAGTATGATGTGAGTGACAGTGCTAGGGGAGAATGTATAATGTGAGTGACAGTGCTAGGGGAGAGAGTATGATGTGAGTGACAGTGCTAGGGGAGAGAGTATAATGTGAGTGACAGTGCTAGGAGAGAGTGTATAATGTGAGTGACAGTGCTAGAGGAGAGTGTATAATCTCAGTGACAGTGCTAGGGGAGAGTGTATAATCTCAGTGACAGTGCTAGGGGAGAATGTATGATGTGAGTGACAGTGCTAGGGGAGAGTGTATGATGTGAGTGACAGTGCTAGGGGAGAGAGTATAATGTGAGTGACAGTGCTAGGGGGAGAATGTATGATGTGAGTGACAGTGCTAGGGGAGAGTGTATAATCTCAGTGACAGTGCTAGGGGAGAGTGTATAATCTCAGTGACAGTGCTAGGGGAGAATGTATGATGTGAGTGACAGTGCTAGGGGAGAGTGTATAATCTCAGTGACAGTGCTAAGGGAGAATGTATGATGTGAGTGACAGTGCTAGGGGAGAGTGTATGATGTGAGTGACAATGCTAGGGGAGAGAGTATAATGTGAGTGACAGTGCTAGGGGGAGAATGTATGATGTGAGTGACAGTGCTAGGGGAGAGTGTATAATCTCAGTGACAGTGCTAGGGGAGAGTGTATAATCTCAGTGACAGTGCTAGGGGAGAATGTATGATGTGAGTGACAGTGCTAGGGGAGAGTGTATAATCTCAGTGACAGTGCTAAGGGAGAATGTATGATGTGAGTGACAGTGCTAGGGGAGAGTGTATGATGTGAGTGACAATGCTAGGGGAGAGAGTATAATGTGAGTGACAGTGCTAGGGGGAGAATGTATGATGTGAGTGACAGTGCTAGGGGAGAGTGTATAATCTCAGTGACAGTGCTAGGGGAGAGTGTGTGATGTGAGTGACAGTGCTAGGGGAGAGTGATCATCTGAGTGACAGTGCTAGGGGAGAGTGATCGTCTGAGTGACAGTGCTAGGGGAGGGTGTGTGATGTGAGTGACAGTGCTAGGGGAGAGTGATCATCTGAGTGACAGTGCTAGGGGAGAGTGATCGTCTGAGTGACAGTGCTAGGGGAGAGTGATCGTCTGAGTGACAGTGCTAGGGGAGAGTATGTGATGTGAGTGACAGTGCTAGGGGAGAGTGATCATCTGAGTGACAGTGCTAGGGGAGAGTGATCGTCTGAGTGACAGTGCTAGGGGAGGGTGTGTGATGTGAGTGACAGTGCTAGGGGAGAGTGATCATCTGAGTGACAGTGCTAGGGGAGAGTGATCGTCTGAGTGACAGTGCTAGGGGAGTGTGTGTGATGTGAGTGACAGTGCTAGGGGAGCGTGATCGTCTGAGTGACAGTGCTAGGGGAGAGTGATCGTCTGAGTGACAGTGCTAGGGGAGAGTATGTGTGGGCCTGTAATCTGTTGATCTTGACTGGTAGTTTAGGGACGACAAGATGCAGGCCCCATATCAGCAGTAATGACTAAATCTAATGTCACAGCACTCTGGTGACCACCACTGGGAAAGGTGTGTGAGAGTCTTGTTTGTGAGAGTATTGGAGCCATTTTTCCCCTGTGGAAATCCAGTGTGTCCTATGTAGTCTACAAGACCACATAATATCATCCGACATAACAGTATGCATTATGAGAAAGGTCGTGATGAGGGAAAGTGCCGTTTGAAACTACAGGTCCCCTTATCTTAAACACAGGACGTGTATTTGCTTTGGGATTACAGGAAACCCACACAGAACAACAGTGGGAACATGGCTTGGATGAGCTGATTGCTTTAACGCAGTGTCTCCTTACAGTTCTCTGTCAGCTGGAGGGTGATTAGAGCTCACTTTGGGAGGGGGACTCTGGGACGTTGTGGACTCGTGTTCCCCTGCCCTGACTCGGGGTGGAGCCTTCAGAAGCACCCCACGCTCCCCCACTCCCCACCTCCAACAATTACAGATTAGCTTCTCTGCCATTCCATCAGTGACACAAAAGCTCTCCAGTTGCAAAGAACAGGTTTTAACTGGGTGTTGTGGGTAGTGTAGAAACGTTGTGCTTCTAAATTAGAACTAAGAGACAATATGTCTTTGTTTGTTATTGTATTCAGCCAGGCTTTGCCACATGACTTTGTATCCAGGGGCTTTATTCAATGCAATGTAACATTAAAAACAGTTTAAAATGGCGATCTAACGATCCCACATTCTACATGACGTATCCATGTTTGTTCTATAAACATTCTACATTTCTATCTGAAAATACTGTACAGTTTCACCCTCCTCTATAACCCCAGGGTTTTCTTTTCAGAAGCACTGTCACTGTCACCCTCCTGTGTAAAGTGACATCCCTCAGGGCATTCTCCCATTTCTGCTGACTCCCCGTCCTGTTGGAACTGTGACAGAGGTTAGCCCAGTGTGTCTGTGGCTGAAGTATCTTGCCCTTTTGAGAAATAACAGCAATACTTCCCCCAATCCTTCCCCCTCAGATCCCTGAGCAAATGAAATTATATACCTTAACCTTTCCTGGCACCATTTCAAGGGGTTATGCCAGTCCTCTCTATTAGTTAGCTGTTAATAGCCTCTTTTGGTGCTGTTTAGATTGTATTTCAGCCCAATATTAGTGTTTAACATGAAGTGTCATTGAAATATCATGGCTAATCATATGCGTGTCCCTCGTCCGTGCTTAATTGGAGGTCTAATCATAGTGACATTGACAGTAATGAGTTCAGTCACTCTAGATGACTGAGATTCCAGCTGAAGGTGGTTGTGTGTGTGTGCCATTGTCCTTCAGCCTGGGCAGCTAGTTTCCCAGTCTAACTAACACTCCCCTGCACCCAGGGCACAATACAGCCTTTTCCATTTTGTACCCTGCTCATTCTCCAGACCGTTTTCTAGTACGGAAGGAACATAATCCCACAAGTGCCAGACTTCGCTATAACTAGTCTTCTGTTTGGTTGGTACAAGAGGTATAAGTTCTGATCCCAAAGTCAGAAGAGGCTATGCCTGACCTAGCATTTAAGACCATCTTTTTTACACCCAACTGGTGCAACCGGCCCCAGGGGTGTTTACTGTGTAAGGGTGGATTGTTCCGTTTACCCCAACCAATCATAATGGGCTTTGACCTTCGTCTGGTATTCCATGCAGGTTACTGAACCAGTCACTGGCTGAAGCAGTAGTCTCAAGGCTGAGGAGCTGGACTCACTCACTAACCAGCTAGGAATATTTCTGGAGCTTGATTTATGACGTCTGAGTGTAGGAGAAGAGAGGGATGGTGAAACAGGGATGAATCATTCCCCATGTTTAGAGTTGAAGAGCAGGGCTTGGTTAAACTGAACTGGAGGGAGTGTCTCTCAACTCTGTGGAATAGTTTGTTAAAATGATGGAACATTCTAGTTTCTTATGGCATTTCTCTTTTTTCCTATTGTGTGAACTTTCATTTGATATTTCCTTCTGACCATTCTCTTTTGACCACTACTGTTTTTTCCTACACTGAGATCGACAATAGATTTCGATTAGTGCTCCCGAATAGCGTAGCGGTCTAAGGCACTGCATCTCAGTGCAAGAATAGTCACTATAGTCCCTGGTTTGAATCCAGGCTGTATCACATCCGGCCGTGATTGGGAGTCCCGAAGGGCGGCAATTGGCCCAGCATCGTCCGGGTTTGGCCGGTGTAGGCCGTCATTGTAAATAAGAATTTGTTCTTAATTGACTTGCCTAGTTAAATAAAGGTTCAATAAATACAAAATATGAAATAATTAGTACATCTGAGTTGGCTAAATCGGCAATATTATGCTGTGCCTGTGTGTGTTACATGTAAAGTTAACTACCGTGGTTGTTGATTGGCTGAGAGAAAACACTTGTCTAAAGCCTACAGTGTCCTCATTTTATCTCCAGTATTCTCTTGGAAATGGGCAAACATTAGACTTGGAAATGATGTTTGATTCAGTGGAGACACTTCACTACCTAACTAGTACCAGGAAAGGAAAGGCCTCGGAGCGACAGGCAGTCACACGGAGCGACAGGCAGCCACACGGAGCTTGATAAATATATAATGTTGTAATTATCATTAGCCGAGGTACTCAGCCGAGAGCCGGGAGATTTCAGAAACAAGTGTTTGTGATATGCCCTGGAAGAGGGATATTGTATTTTAGATGAGTTGAAAAAACAAATATCATTGACGACGTGGCATTAGAGGATTCAGTCAGATTTAGTTTGTGTCTGTTGTTGTCTGGTTGTGTTTCCAGTGCAAGGCTGCTGCAGGCCCCATGCTGGCTGAGTAAAGATGTAAAGGGAAATGCTACAGGCCTTTTCCTCTCTCTAGCTGCTGTACTGACTGTCTGTCTGCACCAATAAATGAAGCCTCTCGGGTCGGCTCTGGGCTGAAATGCCACTTCGGATCCCCTATAGTGGCTGAACCTTCCAGGTCTTGTTATCCCCTGACCAGCTCACAATGAACCTCATCACTTCCTGTGGATATCCTCGGCTGATTGGCATGTCTAACCTTAGCTGCTGTGATTGGCTAAAAAGGGCTCGTTTCCCTCTGGTGATTGGACTGGCTTTGTGGTGGCTGTCACCCCCTAGTTGATTTGATTGGCAGCCCAGCGTGAGCCCAACTGATCGGCAGTGCCGTGCCCCAGAGCACCATGCAAGCTGTTGGGAGCAGCTGCCACGAGGGCCAGCCACTTGATGTGGAAATGGTTTTGATAAATAATATAATAGTGGTAATACCCAGCTGCTTTTGGGGCCACGTGACCTCAGTGCCACAGAGTCCGCCCCAATAATGACTTCATGGAGTCCCATGATTGGCGTATGCATTATTAACCCCGCTCCACACAAGTACACACACACACACACACACACACACACACACACACACACACACACACACACATAGCCCTCAGAGGTATACCCCCCACTGTGCACCATCACCGCCACAAGTGGCCTCATATGGGCAATCCAAATATCATCTTCTCCTGTTCTTCCTGTATTCCATGAATCCGTGCGTCTCAGAAGATACTCCTGTAGAACTAGCATTAGGCAGGTTGGTTGGTGACCCATGTATCCTGTCTGGCTCTATAAGGACCATGTATCCTGTCTGGCTTTATAAGGACCATGTATTCAGTCTGGCTTTATAAGGACCATGTATTCAGTCTGGCTTTATAAGGACCATGTATTCAGTCTGGCTCTATAAGGACCATGTATTCAGTCTGGCTTTATACGGACCATGTATTCAGTCTGGCTTTATAAGGACCATGTATTCAGTCTGGCTCTATAAGGACCATGTATTCAGTCTGGCTTTATAAGGACCATGTATTCAGTCTGGCTCTATAAGGACCATGTATTCAGTCTGGCTTTATAAGGACCATGTATTCAGTCTGGCTTTATAAGGACCATGTATTCAGTCTGGCTTTATAAGGACCATGTATTCAGTCTGGCTTTATAAGGACCATGTATTCAGTCTGGCTTTATAAGGACCATGTATTCAGTCTGGCTTTATAAGGACCATGTATTCAGTCTGGCTTTATAAGGACCATTTATTCAGTCTGGCTCTATAAGGACCATGTATTCAGTCTGGCTCTATAAGGACAATGTATTCAGTCTGGCTCTATAAGGACCATGTATTCAGTCTGGCTTTATAAGGACCATGTATTCAGTCTGGCTTTATAAGGACCATGTATTCAGTCTGGCTTTATAAGGACCATGTATTCAGTCTGGCTTTATAAGGACCATGTATTCAGTCTGGCTTTATAAGGACCATTTATTCAGTCTGGCTCTATAAGGACCATGTATTCAATCTGGCTTTATAAGGACCATGTATCCTGTCTGGCTCTATAAGGACCATGTATTCAGTCTGGCTTTATAAGGACCATGTATCCTGTCTGGCTCTATAAGGACCATGTATTCAGTCTGGCTTTATAAGGACCATTTATTCAGTCTGGCTCTATAAGGACCATGTATTCAATCTGGCTTTATAAGGACCATGTATCCTGTCTGGCTCTATAAGGACCATGTATTCAGTCTGGCTTTATAAGGACCATGTATCCTGTCTGGCTCTATAAGGACCATGTATTCAGTCTGGCTTTATAAGGACCATGTATCCTGTCTGGCTCTATAAGGACCATGTATCCTGTCTGGCTCTATAAGGACCATGTATTCAGTCTGGCTTTATAAGGACCATGTATCCTGTCTGGCTCTATAAGGACCATGTATCCTGTCCTGCTCTATAAGGACCATGTATTCAGTCTGGCTCTATAAGGACCATGTATTCAGTCTGGCTTTATAAGGACCATGTATTCAGTCTGGCTTTATAAGGACCATGTATCCTGTCTGGCTCTATAAGGACCATGTATTCAGTCTGGCTTTATAAGGACCATGTATCCTGTCTGGCTCTATAAGGACCATGTATCCTGTCTGGCTCTATAAGGACCATGTATTCAGTCTGGCTTTATAAGGACCATGTATCCTGTCTGGCTCTATAAGGACCATGTATCCTGTCCTGCTCTGTAAGGACCATGTATCCTGTCCTGCTCTATAAGGACCATGTATTCAGTCTGGCTTTATAAGGACCATGTATTCAGTCTGGCTTTACAAGGACCATGTATTCAGTCTGGCTTTATAAGGACCATGTATCCTGTCTAGCTGTGGAGAGATGACTCTGTTGTAAGTTGCCTCTCTGAGTGATGACTAATTGCTCATTGGCTAGTTTAATGCTCCAGCTGCGCAGTAGAATATATAGTCCTCTCTCTCTCTCCCTTTCTATTACATTTAATTGTCATTTTTTCATTATATCCATCTCTACAAAACTAAAGGGTCTTTCTCTACTGAAGGGGTTCAATCCAACCTGAAACGATTCCTGGTATCTGTCTGGTGACTGATGATGCAATGGTCATCATAGTGCTAATTGCATTAAATTCTTCCAGGTTTTAATCTCAACTGCTGTATGTTATATGTACAGTACCAGTCAAAAGTTTGGACACACCTACTCATTCCAGGGTTTCCTTTATTTTTACTATTTTCTACATTGTGGAATAATAGTGAAGACTTCTAAACAATGAAATAACACATATGGAATCATGTTGTAACCAAAAACGCGTTAATCAAATCAAAATATATTTTATATTTGAGATTCTTCAAAGTAGCCACCCTTTGCACACTCTTGGCATTCTCTCAACCAGCTTCATGAGGTAGTCACCTGGAATGCATTTCAATTAACAAGTGTGCCTTGTTAATTTGTTGAATTTCTTTCCTTAATGCATTTGAGCCAATCAGTTGTGTTGTGACAAGTAGGTGGGGTTTACAGAAGATAACCCTATTTGGTAGAATTGCAAGTTTGTATTATGGCAAGAACAAATAAGCAAAGAGAAACGACATTCCATCATTACTTTAAGACATGAAGGTCAGTCAATACATACGGAAAATTTCAAGGACTTTGTGCAGTTGCAAAAACCATCAAGCGCTATCATGAAACTGTCTCTCATGAGGACCGCCACAGGAAAGACCCAGAGTTACCTTTGCTGCAGAGGATAAGTTCATTAGAGTTACCAGCCTCAGAAATTGCAGCCCAAGATAATGCTTTACGGAGTTCAAGTAACAGACACATCTCAACAACAACTGTTCAGAGCAGACGTGTACAGTGCCTTGCGAAAGTATTCGGCCCCCTTGAACTTTGCGACTTTTTGCCACTTTTCAGGCTTCAAACATAAAGATATAAAACTGTATTTTTTTGTGAAGAATCAACAACAAGTGGGACACAATCATGAAGTGGAACGGCATTTATTGGATATTTCAAACTTTTTTAACAAATCAAAAACTGAAAAATTGGGCGTGCAAAATTATTCATCCCCTTCAGTTCAGTGAGGATCTCTGAATGATCCAATGTTGACCTAAATGACTAATGATGATAAATACAATCCACCTGTGTGTAATCAAGTCTCTGTATAAATGCACCTGCACTGTGATAGTCTCAGAGGTCCATTAAAAGCGCAGAGAGCATCATGAAGAACAAGGAACACACCAGGCAGGTCCGAGATACTGTTGTGAAGAAGTTTAAAGCCGGATTTGGATACAAAAAGATTTCTCAAGCTTTAAACATCCCAAGGAGCACTGTGCAAGCGATAATATTGAAATGGAAGGAGTATCAGACCACTGCAAATCTACCAAGACCTGGCCGTCCCTCTAAACTTTCAGCTCATACAAGGAGAAGACTGATCAGAGATGCAGCCAAGAGGCCCATGATCACTCTGGATGAACTGCAGAGATCTACAGCTGAGGTGGGAGACTCTGTCCATAGGACAACAATCAGTCGTATATTGCACAAATCTGGCCTTTATGGAAGAGTGGCAAGAAGAAAGCCATTTCTTAAAGATATCCATAAAAAGTGTTGTTTAAAGTTTGCCACAAGCCACCTGGGAGACACACCAAACATGTGGAATAAGATGCTCTGGTCAGATGAAACCAAAATTGAACTTTTTGGCAACAATGCAAAACGTTATGTTTGGCGTAAAAGCAACACAGCTCATCAACCTGAACACACCATCCCCACTGTCAAACATGGTGGTGGCAGCATCATGGTTTGGGCCTGCTTTTCTTCAGCAGGGACAGGGAAGATGGTTAAAATTGATGGGAAGATGGATGGAGCCAAATACAGGACCATTCTGGAAGAAAAACCTGATGGAGTCTGCAAAAGACCTGAGACTGGGACGGAGGTTTGTCTTCCAACAAGACAATGATCCAAAACATAAAGCGAAATCTACAATGGAATGGTTCAAAAATAAACATATCCAGGTGTTAGAATGGCCAAGTCAAAGTCCAGACCTGAATCCAATCGAGAATCTGTGGAAAGAACTGAAAACTGCTGTTCACAAATGCTCTCCATCCAACCTCACTGAGCTTGAGCTGTTTTGCAAGGAGGAATGGGAAAAAAATGTCAGTCTCTCGATGTGCAAAACTGATAGAGACATACCCCAAGCGACTTACAGCTGTAATCGCAGCAAAAGGTGGCGCTACAAAGTATTAACTTAAGGGGGCTGAATAATTTTGCACGCCCAATTTTTCAGTTTTTGATTTGTTAAAATAGTTTGAAATATCCAATAAATGTCGTTCCACTTCATGATTGTGTCCCACTTGTTGTTGATTCTTCAAAAAAAAATACAGTTTTATATCTTTATGTTTGAAGCCTGAAATGTGGCAAAAGGTCGCAAAGTTCAAGGGGGCCGAATACTTTCGCAAGGCACTGTATATCAGGCCTTCATGGTCGAATTGGTGCATAGAAATCCCTACTTAATTAAGGACACCAATAATAAGAAGAGACTTGCTTTGGCCAAGAAACACGAGCAATGGACATTAGACCATTGGAATTCTGTACTTTGGTCTGATGAGTCCAAATTTGTCATTTGTGAGACGCAGAGTAGGTGTACGGATGATCTTCGCATGTGTGGTTCCCACCGTGAAGCATGGAGGAGGAGGTGTGATGGTGTGGGGGTGCTTTGCTGGTGAAACTGTAAGTGATTTATTTAACCAGCATGGCTACCACAGCATTCTGTAGCGATACGCCATCCCATCTGGTTTGCGCTTAGTCCCACTATCATTTATTTTTCAACAGGACAATGACCCAAAACACACCTCCAGTCTGTAAGGGCTATTTGACCAAGACGGAGAGTGATGGAGTGCTGCATCAGATGACCTGGCCTCCACAATCACCCGACCTTATCCCAATTGAGATGGTTTGTGATGAGTTGGACCGCAGAGTGAAGGAAAAGCAGATAAGTGCTCAGCATATACGGGAACTCCTTCAAGACTGTTGGAAAAGCATTCCAGGTGAAGCTGTTTGAGAGAATGCCAAGAGTGTGCAAAGCTGTCATCAAGGCAAAGGGTGGCTACTTGAAGAATCTAAAATCTAAAATATAGTTTGATTTGTTTAACACTTTTTTTGGTTTCTCCATGATTTCATAGTTCTGATGTCTTCACTATTATTCCACAGTGTAGAAAATAGTAAAAATTAAGAAATTACCTTCAATGAGGAGGTGTGTACAAACTTTTGGCTGGTGCTGTACATTGCCCCACCTTACCACCATCCTCCAATCGATCTGCCTTCCAGAAAACCTACCTCTCGAACCACATTCTGTTCTCTTCTCTTCACTCTTTGTTACCAACTACTTCTCAGACAAGAGTTCAGTTTGTCAAATCTTTGGCAGTGTGTATGGGGGTGCCACAGGGTTCAATCCTCAGGAAGACTCTCTTCTCTGTATACATCAATGATGTTGCTCTTGCTGCTGGTGATTCTCTGATACACCTCTATGCAGACGACACCATTCTGTATACTTCTGGCCCCTCTTTGGACACTGTGTTAACCTTTCTAGCGCAGGCGGAACCCCTCGACAACATTCCACTGAAAAGGCAGTGTGCGAAATTCAAAAATATTTTTTTGAAATATGTAACTTTCACACATTAAGTCCAATACAGCAAATGAAAGATAAACATCTTGTTAATCTACCCATCGTGTCCAATTTCAAAAATGCTTTACAGCTAAAGCACAACATATGATTATGTTAGATCACCGCCAAGTCGAAAAAACACAGCCATTTTTCCAGCCAAAGATAGGAGTCACAAAAAGCAGAAATATAGATAAAATTATCACTAACCTTTGATGATCTTCATCAGATGACACTCATAGGACATCATGTTACACAATACATGTATGTTTTGTTCGATAATGTGCATATTTATATCCAGAAATCTCAGTTTACATTGGCGCCTTGCGTGCAGTAATGTTTTGATTCCAAAACATCCGGTGATTTTGCAGAAATACTCATAATAAACATTAATAAAAGATACAAGTGTTATTCATAAAATTAAAGATAGACTTCTCATTAATGCACCCGCTGTGTCAGATTTCAAAAAAACTTTACGGAAAAAGCATAATCTGAGAACGGCGCTCAGAACCAAATGGAATCAAAAAAGTTAGAAACAACACCATAAATATTCACTTACCTTTGATGATCTTCATCAGAATGCACTCCCAGGAATCCCAGTTCAACAATAAATGAATGATTTGCTCCATAAAGTTCCATAATTTATGTCCAAATAGCCACTTGTTGTTAGCGTGTTCAGCCCAGTAATCCGTCTTCATGAGGAGCGAGCATTTCATCCACACCAAAACTCGAAAGGTTCTGTTACAGTCCTTTAGAAACATGTCAAATGATGTATGGAATCAATCTTTAGGATGTTTTTAACATAAAACATCAATAATGTTCCAACTGGAGAATTATTTTCTCTTCAGAAAAGCACTGGAACGAGAAGTAACTCTGTCGGAAGCGCGCGTCATGAGACCAAGGCTCTCTGCCAGACCACTGACTCAAAGAGGTCTCATGAGCCCCTCCTTTATAATAGAATCCTCAAACCAGTTTCTAAAGATGGTTGACATCTAGTGGACGCCCTAGGAAGTGCAACCTTATCCATATCTCAATGTGTATTGGGTAGGCCAAGCTTTGAAAAACTACAAACCTCAGATGTCCCACTTCCAGGTTGGATTTTTCTCAGGTTTTCGCCTGCCATATGAGTTCTGTTATACTCACAGACATCATTCAACAGTTTTAGAAACTTCAGAGTGTTTTCTATCCAATACTAATAATAATATGCATATCTTAGCATCTAGGACAGAGTAGGAGGCAGTTCACTCTGGCCACGCTATTCATCCAAAAGTGAAAATGCTGCCCCCTATCCCAAAAAGGTTAACTAACCTCCAGACGAGCTTCAATGCCATGCAACTCTCCTTCTGTGACCTCCAACTGCTCTTAAATGCAAGTAAAACTAAATTCATGCTATTCAACCGATCACTGACCCGCACCTGCTCGTTCGTCCAACATCACTACTCTGGACGGCTCTGACTTAGAATACATGGACATCTACAATCCAAAATGAACTCTAGAATCGGCCTCCTATATCGCAACAAAGCGTCCTTCACTCATGCTGCCAAACATACCCTCATAAAACTGACCATCCTACCGATGCTCGACTTCGGTGATGTCATCTATAAAATTGCCTCCAACACTCTACTCAACAAACTGGATGCAGTCTATCACAGTGCCATCCGTTTTGTCACCAAAGCCCCATACACTACCCACCATTGCGACCTGTACACTCTTGTTGGTTGGCCCTTGCTTCATACTCGTTGCCAACCCACTGGCTACAGGTTATCTACAAGTCTCTGCTAGGTAAAGCCCCGCCTTATCTCAGCTCACTGGTCACCATAGCAGCACCCACTCGTAGCACGTGCTCCAGCAGGTATATCTCACTGGTCACCCCCAAAGCCAATTCCTCCTTTGGTCATCTTTCCTTCCAGTTCTCTGCTGCTAATAACTGGAACGAACTGCAAAAATCTCTGAAGCTGGAGACTCACATCTCCCTCACTAGCTTTAAGCGCCAGCTGTCAGAGCAGCTCACAGGTCACTGCACCTGTACATAGCCCATCTGTAAACAGCCCATCTATCTACCGACATCATCCCCATACTGTATTTATTTATTTATCTTGCTGCACATCTACCATTCCAGTGTTTAATTGCTATATTGTAATTTACTTCGCCACTATGGCCTATTTATTTCCTTAACTCCCTTATCTTACCTCATTTGCGCTCACTGTATATAGACTTTTTGTTTTCTTTTGTTCTACTGTATTATTGACTATGTTTTGTTTATTCCATGTGTAACTAACTGTGTTGTTGTATGTGTCAAATTGCTATCCTTTATCTTGGCCAGGTCGCAGTTGCCTACCTGGTTAAATAAAGGTGAACAAAAAAAACTGATTATAACTAAGAGCACACTTCTGAGGAACGGCAACAACAGAGCGAAGCTTTGATTTTACACCCGAATATAAATGAAGATATAGACGGGGGATGGTTGCACTGATTCTTTGAAAGTCTTGAAGTGTTGGTTGTGTTTCACCGTGTACCTTTGCTAGCATGTCTGTCAGTCAGTCAGAGGAGGCGTAGGGTAGAATTGGGCCCCTCAGACTGGAGAACTTTGCTGTGAGCAGAGGAGAGGAGAGGAGCGGAGAGCAGAGGAGCGGAGAGTAGAGGAGTGGAGAGTAGAGGAGCGGAGAGTAGAGGAGCGGAGAGCAGAGGAGAGTAGAGGAGCTGAGAGCAGAGGAGAGCAGAGGAGCGGAGAGCAGAGGAGCGGAGAGCAGAGGAGCGGAGAGCAGAGGAGCGGAGAGCAGAGGAGAGTAGAGGAGAGCAGGGGAGCGGAGAGCAGGGGAGCGGACAGTAGAGGAGCGGAGAGCAGAGGAGCGGAGAGCAGAGGAGCGGAGAGCAGAGGAGAGGAGAGCAGAGGAGAGGAGAGCAGAGGAGCGGAGAGCAGAGGAGCGGAGGGCAGAGGAGCGGAGAGCAGAGGAGCGGAGAGCAGAGGAGAGCAGAGGAGTGGAGAGTAGAGGAGCGGAGAGTAGAGGAGCGGAGAGCAGAGGAGAGTAGAGGAGCGGAGAGCAGAGGAGCGGAGAGCAGAGGAGAGTAGAGGAGCGGAGTGCAGAGGAGCGGAGAGCAGAGGAGCGGAGAGCAGAGGAGCGGAGAGCAGAGGAGAGTAGAGGAGCGGAGAGCAGGGGAGCGGAGAGCAGGGGAACGGACAGTAGAGGAGCGGAGAGCAGAGGAGCGGAGAGCAGAGCAGAGGAGAGCAGAGGAGCGGAGAGCAGAGGAGCGGAGAGCAGAGGAGCGGAGAGCAGAGCAGAGGAGAGCAGAGGAGCGGAGAGCAGAGGAGCGGAGGGCAGAGGAGCGGAGAGCAGAGGAGAGCGGAGAGCAGAGGAGCGGAGAGCAGAGAAGAGCAGAGGAGCGGAGAGCAGAGGAGCGGAGAGCAGAGGAGCGGAGAGCAGAGGAGCGGAGAGTAGAGGAGCGGAGAGCAGAGGAGAGTAGAGGAGCGGAGAGCAGAGGAGCGGAGAGCAGAGGAGCGGAGAGCAGAGGAGAGCAGAGGAGCGGAGAGCAGAGGAGAGTAAAGGAGCGGAGAGCAGAGGAGCGGAGAGCAGAGGAGCGGAGGGCAGAGGAGCGGAGAGCAGAGGAGAGGAGCGGAGAGTAGAGGAGCGGAGAGCAGAGGAGCGGAGAGTAGAGGAGCGGAGAGCAGGGGAGAGCAGAGGAGCGGAGAGCAGTGGAGCGAAGAGCAGAGGAGAGCAGAGGATCGGAGAGTAGAGGAGCGGAGAGCAACAGAGAGCAGAGGAGCGGAGAGCAGGAGAGCGGAGAGTAGAGGAGCGGAGAGCAGAGGAGCGGACAGTAGAGGAGAGCAGAGGAGCGGAGAGCAGAGGAGCGGAGAGCAGAGGAGCGGAGATGAGAGTAGAGGAGCGGAGAGCAGAGCAGAAGAGCGGAGAGCAGAGGAGCGGAGAGCAGAGCAGAGGAGCGGAGAGCAGAGGAGCGGAGAGCAGAGGAGCGGAGAGCAGGGGAGAGGAGAGCAGAGGAGCGGAGAGCAAGGGAGAGGAGAGCAGAGGAGCGGAGAGCAGAGTGAGCGGAGAGCAGAGGAGCGGAGAGCAGAGGAGCGGAGAGCAGAGGAGCGGAGAGCAGAGGAGCGGAGAGCAGGAGAGCGGAGAGCAGAGGAGCGGAGAGTAGAGGAGCGGAGAGCAGGGGAGCGGAGAGCAGGGGAGCGGAGAGCAGGGGAGCGGACAGTAGAGGAGCGGAGAGCAGAGGAGCAGAGAGTAGAGGAGCGGAGAGCAGAGGAGCGGAGAGCAGGGGAGCGGACAGTAGAGGAGCGGAGAGCAGAGGAGCGGAGCACAGAGGAGAGCAGAGGAGCGGAGAGCAGGGAGCGGAGAGCAGGGAGCGGACAGTAGAGGAGCGGAGAGCAGAGGAGCAGAGAGTAGAGGAGCGGACAGTAGAGGAGCGGAGAGCAGAGGAGCAGAGAGTAGAGGAGCAGAGAGTAGAGGAGCGGAGAGCAGAGGAGAGTAGAGGAGCGGAGAGCAGAGGAGCGGAGAGCAGGGGAGCGGACAGTAGAGGAGCGGAGAGCAGAGGAGCAGAGAGCAGGGGAGCGGACAGTAGAGGAGCGGAGAGCAGAGGAGCAGAGAGTAGAGGAGTGCTCAGCTTCCTCCATTCAAGAGTAGTGTCAAAGCAGGGCTCGCATTACAAGCTGATTTTACAACCTCTCCCACAACCTTGCTTACAGCCACTGCATACCATTACTTCTAAGAAACTCCTCTACACGCATGTAATTAATTTTAAAGTGCTGTGTGATAGATGTTTTAATAGATTACACTTTCAATTTGGATGACAAACAGCATATGCCTTTAAACACCCATTTCATTGTTTTAGGGAATTCAGTTGCCACAGTTTCCTCTTTAATGTATCAACCCCATGTCAGTCACTGGGTTATGTTCAACCTAACGTAGCAGGCCTAGAAAGATGCCTGAGCAGAGTTCCCACATTTTTCAGGGGAAACGGAAGTTACGTTGAAGATAATTCATCCCTGAAAACTGGATGTTAGCGTTTTCTGGCGACTCCGCATATGCTAGGTTATGTGTGACGAATGTGTGTTTCTTCAGAATCCTTCCTGGGGTATTCTCCATCTCGGTCCCTATTCTCTGGTCGTTAGTTGTGTCCTAGTCTCTCCCTGTACTCAGTGTTTATTCATTTCTCTCTCTGTGCTCCATCTCTCCATCCCTCCATCCTTTTATTTCTCTATTTACTTCCATCTCCCTCTGCACACTCACATCCCTCGTTTCACTCCTTCGTCTCCTCTGCCCTCTGGTTTCTCTATCCCTCCACTTCTTTTGCATCTTCATTTCTTCCATCTCTCAGGGGCTCCCTCTCTGCCTCCCGCCTTCCTTCCTTTGCTGTTGATTTGTCAGATGAATGTGACAGACAGGCCCCTGTGGATGTGAATGGAGAGACACTGGAAGACAATCCTCTGACATTAGACACCACAGCACTCATTTTGTGTTTCAGATGTTCAATCAGAATGCTAATGGCTCCTGCAACAAGGGAGCCATATTATTGGAACACTAATTGATAAGAGGACAGGATAGGGGGGGGGGGCAGTGCCACCAGAAGCTGTATCCCAGCTTGCAGTCACTTCTGTTTTAATTACAATTGCAGTAATAATATAGAGCGAATTGCTTGATGAGTGTAACTGTTACGGTTTACGCCTCTGTTTTTCCCTCTCATTATAAATGCTATACATTGTTCATTCAGTCAGTGTTTTATGGTTTCCTTTTCAACTACAAGTGCCAGCAGGTAAATGGAGAGCTGTGTATGGCTGTTTTGTCTTTCTGTTCCTTTCCCCTCAAATCACACTCTTTCCTTTCTTGATACTGTAGGAATATAACGACACAAGGTCATTGTCTCAGCTCTGCGTCGACATGCTTTAGGCCCTGCAGATAGGAATGTCTTGTCGGGCACAACCTTGAAATAAGCACTCCTCTTGAACAAGGACGAATAGACTCTCAATGTTGGCGGTGCCGGCGGCCCAGGCGGGAGCACGCTCTCTCAGGCATGGATTCCAAGTATTGATACAGTTTCTCTCCAACACATCTAATTACAGGTAGGCAGGCGGGCAGCGCGGACAGAGACAGTGCTTTATATATCTCCTCCCTAAGAGTGAAGAGAAATCCCTCTGTCCTGTCCTGGCCTGTCCTGTCCTGGCATCAGCCCTGCTCTTTGCTCTGGTCCTTCCAACTCCTTGCTCCTTTCTGCCTCTTCAGGAAGATCAATTAATAGGCTTGAAGTTCCTCTCCTCCACATCTTCTCTGTCTGTCTGAGTGTCCCTCTCACTCACTCACTCACTCACTCACTCACTCACTCACTCACTCGCTCACTCACTCGCTCACTCATTGTTAATGTTATTCCTTAGGGATATCCTGGGACCGGTGACATCTCCCAAGCCACTGTTTTAATGCTGAAAATACCTCCCCTTATCAAGCTGCGACCACTTCTTGTGAAATAAATGTTAAAATCTGGATTTCCTCTAAGTGAGAAGGGAGAGTGTCTCATCGCGCACCAGCGACTCCTGTGGCGGGCTGGGCGCAGTGCGCGCTAACCAAGGTCGCCAGGTGCACGGTGTTTCCTCCAACACATTGGTGTGGCTGGCTTCCGGGTTGGATGCGCACTGTGTTAAGAAGCAGTGCGGCTGGTTGTGTTGTGTTTCGGAGGACGCATGGCTTTCGACCTTCGTCTCTCCCGAGCCCGTACGGGAGTTGTTGCGATGAGACAAGATAGTAACTACTAACAATTGGATACCACGAAATTGGGGAGAAAAAGGGGGTCAAATTCAATTTTTTAAATATTTTTTTTTAAGTAATCGATTTGACCCGGAGGGGGAAAAAACTCATTGGTTTGATATGAACTTACCTGATTTGCACGATTTAATGATTTTTTAAATGAACGTCCTATCCAACAAGGCTCTAGTTAAGTTCACAAATCCTACGGAAGTCATTTTTCAATGCTTTTTAAAATTCTCTTTAGTGCTATATGGTTTGATTGGACTGGACCTGGATTGTAATTCTTCTGCAGATAGCATCCAGGTTAAAGGTGCTTCCTCACAATGGGGAGATTGAAAGGGGAGAGAGAACAGAGACCGAGGCACAGAGGCCTAGCTGTACTTCCTTCTCTCCCCATCGTGCTCCAGACAGATAAGCTCAAGGGGGTAGAGGGGAAAATGGGCTTTTTCAACCTTCACATTTAATTTCAGACCTGCCTTTATCTCCAGAGAACTATGCCAATGTGAAAGCCTTATCGGAGGCCATTGGCCACAGCCCGGCCTGGTGTGGCCTGCCCTGCCCTGCACTGATCAACACTGTGTGTGGACACTGGGCCAGCACACGTGCCCTGCCCTACACACATATACAGTGTTTGCATATTTTTCTTTGTTTGTTTTGTTTGCACCCACCTGGCTGTATGAATGTGAGTAATGAGACATTCTGTTCATATGAAATAGTCTTCATAGTATTCGCCGTGCTTTCTCTCTGTGTCACTTTCAATGAGCCGGAGGATCACCCACACATTCTGGATAGACATTGAGGCTCTCCTCCTCTTAATACCGCTCATGTTCTCCTTTCTGAGTGAGATGAATGAACAGTCGCCTCATGTAAAAGATTGCAAAATGAAATGTTTGAAGGGGGGGGGGGTCTATTATATTCTTGTTTGAAGCCACAAAACATTCAGCTGCTACATTGAGAAATATGCTTTAGAGATAGGGAATTGTATTTGTGGTGATTACTGGATATCATCATAATAAAATATGTTTCTGTTTGAGGAGATATGCCTGTATGGAAAGACATCAAAAATGAAGGTGAAACACAAATCCCTCACAATAGTTCTGAAATCCGTTGCATGGTCAATTTGTGATGGCAGGGGAATCCATAAATCAAAGTCTATGCAAATGTTCCTTTAAGGAGATGTTTTTCATGAATTTATACACCTCATTTGATGTTTTCTGAATCGAAATATAATGCTGAATATGATATATTTGGTTTACCTTGAAATACATCAAGCCCCCTCATACATACACAAAACCCCACAGAATCTGTCTAGAAAAGATAAATACAAGATAAAGCAGAGAATGAGGAAAGAACCCAGAAGGATGAGGAGAACTTTGGAACCAGGGAAGTAGGGGATGAGTGGATCACTCCCCATCACTTCCTAACTAACAGAGGCTCAGGCTGAGTGATGACAACGCTCTGCGGTAGCCATGGAAACGGAGGCCATCGGTAGGTTGTTAGCATAACTAGCGTAGTAGTTAATCAAGGGCCTTGTTAAGTGGGTGAAGAGACAAAAGGCATCTCTGAGCTCAGGTCATCACAGGACACATTAGCTCTGCGGTAGCCATGGAAACGGAGGCCATTGGTTGGTCATTAGCTTAACTTGCGTAGTAGTTAATCAAGGGCCTTGTTAAGTGGTTGAAGAGACAAAGGCCATCTCTGAGCTCAGGTCATCACAGGACACATCCACTGAGTCACCATCATAAAGGGGTTGAGCTTCAATAGCCAAATAAACAGCAAAGTCCATAATGGACCATGTCTGTCTGTTAATGCGTGTCCTGTCTTTCACTTGATTCTACCAAATCTTCCTCTCTATTTTCCCTCTACTTCTCTAGGCACATCTTAAAACAGTCTCTCAGCCCCTCAGCCTTTTCCCCAGGACCTGCTACAGTACCTGTTACTACTTTATATCTTGAAAACTTAAAATCCCTCCTCACTTTGTTCCAGATCAGAGTGCCAGGGGTACTTCACAGCCCTGGAGGGTCTGACAAGGAGGGGAATGAGAACTGAACAGATTTTTTTCAGTTAGGTTAGATTCGAATACTGCGCCATACTTTCTAGCTCTGAAAGCCCTCCAGATGTAGAGCTAGCTGTCATCCAACTATCGAAGCCCCTCATATATATGGAGTATCTATGCTACTTGATTTTATCCCCCTCCAATCTCCCAATCAGCTCTGTTCTAGTTGAGCTGTTCATTGATTGCTAAATAGGATGTGGCATCTGCAGGCAGCCATGTCACACAAACGGGTGTGATTGGAGGATCTGAGAGAGAGAGAGAGAGAGGCTGCTGCTTCTGACACATCTCAGCGTTGGAGGGCCCACTTTAGAGAGAGATGGGGGGGGGGGGGGGGGGGGGGGGGGGGGGGGGGGGGGGGGGGGGGGGGGGGGGGGGGGGGTCCTATCTCAATCAGATAATGAATGATAAGGTGAATTTTTTGTGTGTTTTGTGACTGCTACTTTATTTATTATTTTCGTATTATTTTGTTTTACTGCTGTGTTTTAGAGAGTCAAATCCATAGGCTCTGTTATGGTAAGTACTGTAGCTGAAGGAAAATGACCAGAATAACCACATTTGATGATATTATAAATAAATTGGATATGGAGTTTAGGCTATATTTATTTCCATTCGACGTCGGAATTTGTGGTTAAGAGAAATGAGGGTGGGAGGAAGGTCGGCAAAATTCCATTTCCTAAAGTGTTATTAAAGGAAATGGTAGGGAGAATATGTACAAGGATCTGGTTAACCTCAGGCGGGTGGCTCTGGTGGATTTTTGACTTTGGCAGCCCGTGAGCCATAAGGAGATTTCTGACAAGGTATGAATCAAATTATAAAAATGACAGGCAGTCAGTGACATTTCCGCCGTGCAGTTTGCGCTAGACGTGTGAGCCAAGATTGATGTGAAAATGACCATATATGTGTCTATTTATTCCTAAATGTGTTATTTAGTTGTCACTGAGAGGATAAGACAAGGGCATGTTGGTTGGCCAGATGTGTCTGTATTGAACTCTTTCGCCGAGAATGTCTCAACAAGGAACCATCCACATACTGTATGGATGACTGAGGTTGTCTGTCTGTAGTTGGGCATGTTTTATGCTTTTGAAGAGGGAATATGTTTAGATTTGCTTTATGTATTACATATACACTCACACATGCACGTATGCGTTTGTTTTAAGTGATATGCGAGGAGCTGAGGTATTTTTGCAGCCTGCCCTCTCATCTCCTTTACACTGTCTACAGTCTCCATCCCTATCTCCAACAAGCAATTTCTTCGCCAGCGTACTCAGATGAATTAGAGCTCGTTCATGTACACTGGACATTCTATTACTCTGGCCGCCGCACTATCTGTGATTATTATGCCTGGGCTTTCAACTACATTACACCTTGTTAAAAGCACCTTGGTTGGGAGGATTACAAGGCCATGATTACAATGGAGGAGCAGGAAGAGGACGAGGTCATTTATTAATGAAGGTGTAGTTACCCAAGGTGCAATTCAGCCTCACCGCCAGAACACCTGTGGGAAAGAGCAAAGGCCCCTCTGCTTTCTCTCGCTCTCATCTCTATCTCTCTTTTGCTCTCACACAATACATTTTTCTTTCTAACAGTTTCTCTCTCTCTCCCCCATCTCTAGCTCTCTTTCACTCTCACATAATCTATTTTTCTTTCAAACAATCTCTCTCTCTCTTCCAATAGGCTCCTCTGTTTACACATAGTGTAATTGTGTCTGTCTATCCATATTCCAGCTAAATATGTCCACTCTGCCTCTCTCCAGCTATCATCTCCATTCAGGACCACTCTCCTATCAGTCCTCTCCTTTCAGTCCTCTCCTCTGTGTGCACTCTCCTATCTCTGATAGCTGACTAACACACGTTTACCATGCTGTACATAGACAGGAATTTATACATCATACATGGACCCACACACACTTGAGATACACAACAGATACCCCCCAGTCAGGAGCCAGTGATGATCTAGAGGACTATTTTCCCCCTTGTTTCTCATCTGGTGGTTCCATCACTCCCAGCAAATCGATGCGAGGCGCCCTATTTTTAGTCTGTCTGGAGCACCCTGCCAGGACATTTCACCTTGGACTGCTGGAGGTCTCAGTGGGTATCAGGAGGGCCTGCTTCTTCTCTCTGAGCCTGCTTCTTCTCTCTGAGCCTGTCCCTTCTCACCGAGCCTGCCCCTTATCACCGAGCTGCCTCTTGTCTCTGAGCCTGCTTCTTCTCTCTGAGCCTGCTTCTTCTCATTGAGCCTGCCTCTTCTCTCTGAGCCTGCCTCTTCTCACTGAGCCTGCCCCTTCTCACTGAGCCTGCCCCTTCTCACTGAGCCTGCCCCTTCTCACTGAGCATGCCTCTTCTCTCTGAGCCTGCCTCCTCTCATTGAGCCTGCACCTTCTCATTGAGCCTGCCTCTTCTCACTGAGCCTGCCTCTTCTCATTGAGCCTGCCCCATCTCACCGAGCCTGCCTCTTCTCATTGAGTCTGCCTCTTCTCATTGAGCCTGCCCCTTCTCACCGGGCCTGCCTCTTCTCACTGAGCCTGCCCCTTCTCACTGAGCCTGCCCCTTCTCACTGAGCCTGCTTCTTCTCATTGAGCCTGCCTCTTCTCTCTGAGCCTGCCTCTTCTCACTGAGCCTGCCTCTTCTCACTGAGCCTGCCCCTTCTCACTGAGCCTGCCTCTTCTCTCTGAGCCTGCCTCCTCTCATTGAGCCTGCACCTTCTCATTGAGCCTGCCTCTTCTCACTGAGCCTGCCCCTTCTCACTGAGCCTGCCCCTTCTCACTGAGCATGCCTCTTCTCTCTGAGCCTGCCTCCTCTCATTGAGCCTGCACCTTCTCATTGAGCCTGCCTCTTCTCACTGAGCCTGCCTCTTCTCATTGAGCCTGCCCCATCTCACCGAGCCTGCCTCTTCTCATTGAGTCTGCCTCTTCTCATTGAGCCTGCCCCTTCTCACCGGGCCTGCCTCTTCTCACTGAGCCTGCCCCTTCTCACTGAGCCTGCCCCTTCTCACTGAGCCTGCCCCTTCTCACTGAGCCTGCACCTTCTCACTGAGCCTGCCCCTTCTCACTGAGCCTGCCTCTTCTCATTGAGCCTGCCTCTTCCCACTGAGCCTGCCCCTTCTCACTGAGCCTGCCCCTTCTCACTGAGCCTGCCTCTTCTCATTGAGCCTGCCTCTTCCCACTGAGCCTGCACCTTCTCACTGAGCCTGCCTCTTCCCACTGAGCCTGCCCCTTCTCACTGAGCCTGCCTCTTCTCACTGAGCCTGCCTCTTCTCACTGAGCCTGCCCCTTCTCACTGAGCCTGCCTCTTCCCACTGAGCCTGCCTCTTCTCACTGAGCCTGCCTCTTCTCACTGAGCCTGCCCCTTCCCACTGAGCCTGCACCTTCTCACTGAGCCTGCCTCTTCTCTCTGAGCCTGCACCTTCCCACTGAGCCTGCCTCTTCCCACTGAGCCTGCACCTTCTCACTGGGCCTGCATCTTCTCACTGAGCCTGCCTCTTCCCACTGAGCCTGCACCTTCTCACTGAGCCTGCCTCTTCCCACTGAGCCTGCACCTTCTCACTGAGCCTGCACCTTCTCACTGAGCCTGCCTCTTCCCACTGAGCCTGCACCTTCTCACTGAGCCTGCCTCTTCCCACTGAGCCTGCCCCTTCTCACTGAGCCTGCCTCTTCTCACTGAGCCTGCCTCTTCTCACTGAGCCTGCCCCTTCTCACTGAGCCTGCCTCTTCCCACTGAGCCTGCACCTTCTCACTGAGCCTGCCTCTTCTCACTGAGCCTGCCTCTTCTCACTGAGCCTGCCCCTTCTCACTGAGCCTGCCCCTTCTCACTGAGCCTGCCTCTTCTCTCTGAGCCTGCACCTTCCCACTGAGCCTGCCTCTTCCCACTGAGCCTGCCCCTTCCCACTGAGCCTGCACCTTCTCACTGAGCCTGCCTCTTCTCTCTGAGCCTGCACCTTCCCACTGAGCCTGCCTCTTCCCACTGAGCCTGCACCTTCTCACTGGGCCTGCATCTTCTCACTGAGCCTGCCTCTTCCCACTGAGCCTGCACCTTCTCACTGAGCCTGCCTCTTCCCACTGAGCCTGCACCTTCTCACTGAGCCTGCACCTTCTCACTGAGCCTGCCTCTTCCCACTGAGCCTGCCCCTTCTCACTGAGCCTTTCCACTGAGCCTGCCTCTTCCCACTGAGCTTGCCCCTTCTCACTGAGCCTGCCTCTTCTCTCTGAGTCTGCCCCTTCTCACTGAGCTTGCCCCTTCCCACTGAGCCTGCCCCTTCTCACTGAGCCTTTCCACTGAGCCTGCCTCTTCTCACTGAGCTTGCCCCTTCTCACTGAGCCTTTCCACTGAGCCTGCCTCTTCTCACTGAGCCTGCACCTTCTCACTGAGTCTGCACCTTCTCACTGAGCCTGCCTCTTCCCACTGAGCCTGCCCCTTCTCACTGAGCCTTTCCACTGAGCCTGCCTCTTCCCACTGAGCTTGCCCCTTCTCACTGAGCCTGCCTCTTCTCTCTGAGTCTGCCCCTTCTCACTGAGCTTGCCCCTTCCCACTGAGCCTGCCCCTTCTCACTGAGCCTTTCCACTGAGCCTGCCTCTTCCCACTGAGCTTGCCCCTTCTCACTGAGCCTGCCTCTTCTCTCTGAGTCTGCCCCTTCTCACTGAGCTTGCCCCTTCCCACTGAGCCTGCCCCTTCTCACTGAGCCTTTCCACTGAGCCTGCCTCTTCTCACTGAGCTTGCCCCTTCTCACTGAGCCTTTCCACTGAGCCTGCCTCTTCTCACTGAGCCTGCACCTTCTCACTGAGTCTGCACCTTCTCACTGTCGTCTTCAACTTGTCCTAGGAGTTTAAGTGAAAGTCACTTTCAGAACGGTGAAACTGAAACATTTCCGACTGCCGCTCCAGAACCCGCCCCAGCCCACTGCATTGTTTTTGGAGGCCCGTCCATCACACAGGTTATTTATTTGACAGGCGGGTGGGCAGGGATGCTGTCTGTCCCATGTTGCCTTGATTCTGGGCTCTGACCTCTGATAAGCACCCCTCTGACCTCTGATAACAGCTGGCCACTCTCCTCTTCTTCAGACGTCATTATTCTCTGCTGTGGGCTGCTGGTCACCAAAACAACCCCAGCCAGGCGGGAGCCGGAAATATCTTGGCTGTATCTCATTGCCTCTGTAATAACCCCCATCACAGCGGCAACCGGGCAGAAATTGTTTTAGGAAAGAAGTTCTCCGGGCTTCTCAGTCCCGTCCTCATAGGTCTATCTGAATAACCTGTAGATGAATTAAACGGAAGAGAGACCCTCCCTTCCCTCCTCTGCCTTTCCCTCCTCTCTCCTCCCTCCCCTCCTCTTCCTTCCCCTCCTCTCTCCTCCTCTCCTCCCCTCCTCCTCTCCTCTTCCTTCCCTTCTTCTCCTCCCTCCCTCCCCTCCTCCCCTCCTCTGCCTTCCCCTCCCTCCCCTCCTCCCTCCCCTCCTCCCCACCTCTTCCTTCCCTTCCTCTCCTCTCCTCCCTCCCCTCCTCTCACTTCTTCTCCTCCCTCTCCTCCCTTCTCCTCCCTCCCCTCCTCCCCTCGCCTTCATTCCCCTCCTCTTGCTTCCCCTCCTCTCTCCTCCCTTCCCTCCTCCCCTCCCTGGAGGAATGACTTCAAAGCTTGACACTCGTGGTCAGGAAGCCTGCCATCGAATTGATCAGTTCCCGGCTCAAAGGGCAATTAAATAGGGATGAAACTCCACGAGCTACGGGCAACACAAAACAATCCTCTCTGCTCATGTTCAGCACAGCAACACAACACAAGCCAAAAACAGTCTAGTCTTTTTATGTAGATGCATTGAATCTGAATTTATTTATCTTTTTGCTTCGTGTCCTTGTTTGTTAGTAGCCTTTGGGCGTCATAGACGCAGTCTTTCTTTGGGCGTTATAGACGCTGTCTTTCTTTGGGTGTTATAGACACAGTCTTTCTTTGGGCGTTATAGACACAGTCTTTCTTTGGGCGTTATAGACGCAGTCTTTCTTTGGGCGTTATAGACGCAGTCTTTCTTTGGGTGTTATAGACACAGTCTTTCTTTGGGTGTTATAGACGCAGTCTTTCTTTGGGTGTTATAGGCAGTCTTTCTTTGGGCGTTATAGACACAGTCTTTCTTTGGGCGTTATAGACACAGTCTTTCTTTGGGTGTTATAGACGCAGTCTTTCTTTGGGCGTTATAGACACAGTCTTTCTTTGGGTGTTATAGACACAGTCTTTCTTTGGGTGTTATAGACACAGTCTTTCTTTGGGCGTTATAGACGCAGTCTTTCTTTGGGTGTTATAGACACAGTCTTTCTTTGGGTGTTATAGACACAGCCTTTCTTTGGGCGTTATAGACACAGTCTTTCTTTGGGTGTTATAGACGCTGTCTTTCTTTGGGTGTTATAGACACAGTCTTTCTTTGGGCGTTATAGACACAGTCTTTCTTTGGGCGTTATAGACACAGTCTTTCTTTGGGCGTTATAGACACAGTCTTTCTTTGGGTGTTATAGACACAGTCTTTCTTTGGGTGTTATAGACACAGTCTTTCTTTGGGTGTTATAGACACAGCCTTTCTTTGGGCGTTATAGACACAGTCTTTCTTTGGGTGTTATAGACACAGTCTTTCTTTGGGCGTTATAGACACAGTCTTTCTTTGGGCGTTATAGACACAGTCTTTCTTTGGGCGTTATAGACACAGTCTTTCTTTGGGTGTTATAGACGCTGTCTTTCTTTGGGTGTTATAGACACAGTCTTTCTTTGGGTGTTATAGACGCTGTCTTTCTTTGGGCGTTATAGACACAGTCTTTCTTTGGGTGTTATAGACGCTGTCTTTCTTTGGGTGTTATAGACACAGTCTTTCTTTGGGCGTTATAGACACAGTCTTTCTTTGGGCGTTATAGACACAGTCTTTCATTGGGCGTTATAGACACAGTCTTTCTTTGGGTGTTATAGACACAGTCTTTCTTTGGGTGTTATAGACACAGTCTTTCTTTGGGCGTTATAGACGCAGTCTTTCTTTGGGTGTTATAGACACAGTCTTTCTTTGGGCGTTATAGACACAGTCTTTCTTTGGGTGTTATAGACGCAGTCTTTCTTTGGGTGTTATAGACACAGTCTTTCTTTGGGCGTTATAGACACAGTCTTTCTTTGGGCGTTATAGACACAGTCTTTCTTTGGGCGTTATAGACACAGTCTTTCTTTGGGCGTTATAGACACAGTCTTTCTTTGGGTGTTATAGACACAGTCTTTCTTTGGGCGTTATAGACACAGTCTTTCTTTGGGTGTTATAGACACAGTCTTTCTTTGGGCGTTATAGACACAGTCTTTCTTTGGGCGTTATAGACACAGTCTTTCTTTGGGCGTTATAGACACAGTCTTTCTTTGGGCGTTATAGACACAGTCTTTCTTTGGGTGTTATAGACACAGCCTTTCTTTGGGCGTTATAGACACAGTCTTTCTTTGGGCGTTATAGACACAGTCTTTCTTTGGGTGTTATAGACGCTGTCTTTCTTTGGGCGTTATAGACACAGCCTTTCTTTGGGCGTTATAGACACAGCCTTTCTTTGGGCGTTATAGACACAGTCTTTCTTTGGGCGTTATAGACACAGTCTTTCTTTGGGTGTTATAGACACAGTCTTTCTTTGGGTGTTATAGACACAGCCTTTCTTTGGGTGTTATAGACACAGTCTTTCTTTGGGCGTTATAGACACAGTCTTTCTTTGGGCGTTATAGACACAGTCTTTCTTTGGGCCTTATAGACACAGTCTTTCTTTGGGCGTTATAGACACAGCCTTTCTTTGGGCGTTATAGACACAGTCTTTCTTTGGGTGTTATAGACACAGTCTTTCTTTGGGCGTTATAGACACAGTCTTTCTTTGGGCGTTATAGACACAGTCTTTCTTTGGGTGTTATAGACACAGCCTTTCTTTGGGCGTTATAGACACAGTCTTTCTTTGGGCGTTATAGACACAGTCTTTCTTTGGGTGTTATAGACGCAGTCTTTCTTTGGGTGTTATAGACACAGTCTTTCTTTGGGTGTTATAGACACAGTCTTTCTTTGGGCGTTATAGACACAGTCTTTCTTTGGGCGTTATAGACACAGTCTTTCTTTGGGTGTTATAGACACAGTCTTTCTTTGGGTCACTACTTTGTCTGACCTTTCCTGGAAACTCTTAACACTCATTTTCTCACACTCTCTCCATCTTTCTCTCCCTCTCTCCTTTTGTAGTGTAGAACTCCTGTGCTGTTCTGTTCAGTATCCCTCTTGGTACAGGATTAACTCCACTCGTTTAAAGCTCGCTTTGCCTCCACAGATGTCGGCTTTGAGATTGAAATGAGCTCTCTGCAAGCAATAAAGAGTGAATTAAAAGGAGGGAAAAATAAACCTGAAAAGGCCAGAAGAACAGAGTTCCTCTGAGTGAAAGAGAGAGAAAGTGGTAGAGAGAGTGAAGAGTACATGCTGTACTGTATGCCTCCTCTCTGTACTGAAGTAGGATCTGATGGCTCCACCCGGTACAGAACATCCAGTCAGACAAAGTACCTATATGCCTGTCAAAGTAGAGATGTCATGTTAATACTATGTGATGTTAAAACTATATTAATACCTATAACAAAGAAATGTTCAGAATGGGTAGTCATTGTCTTGCTTGGTATATACAGTGGGGCAAAAAAGTATTTAGTCAGCCACCAATTGTGCAAGTTCTCCCACTTAAAAAGATGAGAGAGGCCTGTAATGTTCATCGTAGGTACACTTCAACTATGACAGACAAAATGAGAAAAAAAATCCAGAAAATCACATTGTAGGATTTTTAATGAATTTATTAGCAAATTATGGTGGAAAATAAGTATTTGGGCAATAACAAAAGTTTATCTCAATACTTTGTTTTATACCCTTTGTTGGCAATGACAGAGGTCAAACGTTTTCTGTAAGTCTTCACAAGGTTTTCACACACTGTTGCTGGTATTTTGGCCTATTCCTCCATGTAGATCTCTTCTAGAGCAGTGATGTTTTGGGGCTGTTGCTGGGCAACACGGACTTTCAACTCCCTCCAAAGATTTTCTATGGGGTTGAGATCTGGAGACTGGCTAGGCCACTCCAGGACCTTGAAATGCATCTACGAAGCCACTCCTTCGTTGCCCGGGCGGTGTGTTTGGGATCATTGTCATGCTGAAAGACCCAGCCCTTGCTGATGGAAGGAGGTTTTCACTCAAAATCTCACTATACATGGCCCCATTCCTTCTTTCCTTTACACGGATCAGTCGTCCTGGTCCCTTTGCAGAAAAACAGCCTCAAAGCATGATGTTTCCACCCCCATGCTTCACAGTAGGTATGGTGTTCTTTGGATGCAACTCAGCATTCTTTGTCCTCCAAACACGACGAGTTGAGTTTTTACCAAAAAGTTATATTTTGGTTTCATCTGACCATATGACATTCTCCCAATCTTCTTCTGGATCATCCAAATGCTCTCTAGCAAACTTCAGACGGGCCTGGACATGTACTGACTTAAGCAGGGGGACACGTCTGGCACTGCAGGATTTGAGTCCCTGGCGGCGTAGTGTGTTACTTATGGTAGGCTTTGTTACTTTGGTCCCAGCTCTCTGCAGGTCATTCACTAGGTCCCCCCGTGTGGTTCTGGGATTTTTGCTCACCGTTCTTGTGATCATTTTGACCCCACGGGCTGAGATCTTGCGTGGAGCCCCAGATCGAGGGAGATTATCAGTGGTTTTGTATGTCTTCCATTTCCTAATAATTGCTCCCACAGTTGATTTCTTCAAACCAAGCTGCTTACCTATTGCAGATTCAGTCTTCCCAGCCTGGTGCAGGTCTACAATTTTGTTTCTGGTGTCCTTTGACAGCTCTTTTGTCTTGGCCATAGTGGAGTTTGGAGTGTGACTGTTTGAGGTTGTGGACAGGTGTCTTTTATACTGATAACAAGTTCAAACAGGTGCCATTAATACAGGTAACGAGTGGAGGACAGAGGAGCCTCTTAAAGAAGAAGTTAAATAAATAAATAAATACATTAAAAATCCTACAATGTGATTTTCTGGATTTTTTTTTTCTCATTTTGTCTTTCTTGGTTGAAGTGTACCTATGATGAAAATTAGAGGCCTCTCTCATATTTTTAAGTGGGAGAACTTGCACAATTGGTGGCTGACTAAATACTCCCCCCCCCCCCCCCCCCCCCCCACTGTATAACCTTGATTCTGGTCAACCAGCTCTAAAGACGAAGGCTCCTTTTCTGGAAGTCTGAAGCTCTCTTTATAATCACCAATGTTCAGGACTGAATTCAGCTCCCTGCATGTGTTCTGCAGTGGGAATCTCTCTCCCTCTCTGCCATACGTTTTAATTATGCAGATCTCATAAACCCGCATTACTCGCAGAAACACAAATTGCCGCCCTCTCCAAACGTTCCTGAATGACAGCTTTTCCAGTCTTTTAGCGTCTGGCTAATGCCTGGTTTTGGCTGGGGCTTTCTGAGGCGGATGTGCCGATTTAAGACAATGCTCTTAAATCTTGACCGAGATGAATACAGGCCCTTATGAGAGAAGAAATGAGACAAGCTCACAGAATAAACAAGACACACAAAGAAAGAGAGCTAAACAGCAGAGCAGCCACGGTACGCAACATAGCCATGCTTTTTCTTTTGACATTTTTTACTAATTCGTCTTGGCACTGCCCCAAACCCAGTGCTTAAAAGACTTTGTGATGTTCTGCAATGGCTCCACAATGTACATTTTAACATTTGATTATACAGCTAATTATGTTTTACTTAATAACATTTCCAATTAGCCCAGGAACTGTGAAAATGATGTGCAACATATTCAAATGACACTCACGCACACACGCACGCACGCACACACACACACACACACACACACACACACACACATGGACATCCCTAGTCATCCTCCGTGTGGGATTGTATATGCATCTCTGGGGTGCTGAGTGAGGGTCAGTTGGGGGGTTGCCAATGTTTAAGAGACAACGCCCTTCATTATGGAGGTGCAATATAACCAAAATGTAGTGCACCTACAACCTGTGTGTGTAGGTTGCACCTACTGTATTCTAACTAAATGCAAATTGCATTAATACTGTGTACTCCAATGTGTTAGGTTTGGTAATGTACTGATGGGTACTGTAGCTCTCCCTGGCTGATGGTGTGCCATGCTCCCTTCAACAGTCACACACTGACCTTGTTCTCCCCGTGCTTCGCCTGTTTTTTATATATTTTTAATTTAACCTTTATTTAACTAGGCAAGTCAGTTAAGAACAAATTCTTATTTACAACGACGTCCTTCCTTGTTTTGGAAAATACCAAACAGTATATACTGTAGGTGCTACAGTACAGAAACAATCTGGACACAGTAGTAGCAAGTGGCCCAATTACATTTAATCAGATTCGTTTTCTCTGAAGGCATCTCTGTACATAATGCTGTAAATATCCTGTAATTATGCTTTAAATAAGTTGTAAATAGGTTGCCCAAAGCACTTTTAATTCTACTTACCAAATATATTGTATGTTTTTAAAAATATGATTTGAGTTCTAATGCAATACGATATTAAAGAGCATACTAAAATTATTAAGTCACAAACTAAAATACTATATGTCACAAAACATTATTTTAAATTGAGTACAGAATTATGACTATGTTAAGTATGTTACCCTATTTTATGGTTGGCTTGGAGGGGGGGGGGGGCGTTTTGTTGTTGGTATCGCACCAGAAAGACTGTGTCGCACCCCAAGAACCCATTCCTCTGACGTGCCAAACAAATAATGGATGCCTGACAGTGATTGGGCCATTTGATGGATTTTTCCTGTTCTTTTAAAGATGTTATTATTTAATTTGACAGAAGTGGGCTGTATCAGCATTACCATATGCAGGCTCATTAGCATGCAGGGCTTTGTGTCTGAGACTAAGGCTGATTAATTTCAACTAAAGTTGGAGCCCAACAAGAACAGGCAAACTTATTCCAAGGGCTCTGTACTGATAACATCCAGGCTACTTTTAACTGCTTTAACTTGGTTTTGTTTATATGAGTTTCTTCTTCCTCTTATCGCTCTAACTTAGTTTTCCTGACTCGCACTGCTGGATTTATTTATTGTTGTTCTATGAAGTCGAGAACGGAGGAAAACCGTTACGGGGTGAGGTGGGGTAGGAGAACTTGACTGAAAAATCCCAATTTCTCCAACGCACAGGGTGTGTGTGTGTGTGCGCTTTCATGTATGTATGTTTGTGTGTGTGTCTTTCTAAGTAGGACAGTAGAATTGATGGACCATTGCTGCTCGGTGACCTACATACAGCAGCGTGGACAAAACAGATAACTCAACAGGCTTTAAGATGGAGTTGTAGGTGAGAGACTCAGTGGAGTGTAGAGAAGAAATGCTGGATATTTTTGGGGAGTGTGGAGTGTGCAGTAGACAGACATCAGTAAGCATGCGTATTTCATAGGCAACATACAACAGCTTTACAGAATATACAGAAATGTATGGATGAAGACATTATTCTGCTGACAAACATGCTTATCTCACCACATCTTAAAAAATAAACAGCAGGGGCCTGCTTTGATGCTCACATTGACACAAAAGGACATCTATAGTAAACCTGCATGTGGAGACACAAACACACCTATGTGTATGAGTGGAGTCAGGCAGCCATCTGCAGTCTGTCTGTCTGTGTTTGCCCTGTACTCCCCCAGCATCCATTACCCTCCACGCATCGACCCCCAGCTCCTTCAAAGAACCCAGAGAGGAGACACCCTACTGGGGCTGAAAACATCCACAGAGACTGGTGACATCCACAGCTAGTCTCAAGGACGATACATATATCTAACTGAGAAGCTATAAACGTGAGCCAGCTTCTGTAATGAAGCTCAATGGTTTTGGTGTTAAAAGTGGAGGCTTGCTGGTTGCAGCTGATTAGAGGTAGTGGCTGAAATGTACAGAGGTCTTTTCAGCCCTAGGCTAGTGGGATGACTTCAGCTGTCCTGTTATTATTATTCACCAGATTAGACCACTTTCTCTTTTCACTTTTCTTTCTTTCACTGTCTTTCTCTATCTCTGTCTGTCTGTCTCTCCCCCCTCTCTGTCCACCTCTCCCTCCAGTATCTCTCTCTATCTTTCTCCTCTTTACCACTTCCTGTAGGGTGGTATACTGTGCTCTCACCTCTCAACACTCACCCTGACCCTGGTAGTTCTGACCCTAGCAGTCCTTGACCCTGGTAGTTCTGACCCTAGCAGTCCTTGACCCTAGCAGTCCTTGACCCTGGTAGTTCTGACCCGAGCAGTCCCTGACCATAGCAGTCCTTGACCCTGGTAGTTCTGACCCTAGCAGTCCTTGACCCTGGTAGTTCTGACCCTAGCAGTCCTTGACCCTGGTAGTTCTGACCCTAGCAGTCCTTGACCCTGGTAGTTCTGATCCTAGCAGTCCCTGACCCTAGCAGTCCTTGACCCGGGTAGTCCTGACCCTAGCAGTCCTTGACCCTGGCAGTCCTTGGCCCTGGCAGTCCTTGACCCGGGTAGTCCTTGACCCTGGCAGTCCTTGAACAGGGTAGTCTTTGGCCCTGGCAGTCCTTGACCCGGGTAGTCCTTGGCCCTGGCAGTCCTTGACCCAGTTTGTCCTTGACCCTGGCAGTCCTTGACCCGGGTAGTCCTTGACCCTGGCAGTCCTTGAACAGGGTAGTCCTTGACCCTGGCAGTCCTTGACCCGGGTAGTCCTTGACCCTGGCAGTCCTTGACCCGGGTAGTCCTTGACCCGGGTAGTCATTGACCCTGGCAGTCCTTGACCCGGGTAGTCCTTGACCCTGGCAGTCCTTGACCCGGGTAGTCCTTGACCCTGGCAGTCCTTGACCCTGGCAGTCCTTGACCCGGGTAGTCCTTGACCCTTGCAGTCCTTGACCCTGGCAGTCCTTGGCCCTGGCAGTCCTTGACCCGGGTAGTCCTTGACCCTGGCAGTCCTTGACCCGGGTAGTCCTTGGCCCTGGCAGTCCTTGACCCGGGTAGTCCTTGGCCCTGGCAGTCCTTGACCCAGTTTGTCCTTGACCCGGGTAGTCCTTGGCCCTGGCAGTCCTTGACCCAGGTTGTCTTTGACCCGGGTAGTCCTTTGCCCTGGCAGTCCTTGACCCGGGTTGTCCTTTACCCTGGCAGTCCTTGACCCTGGCAGTACTTGACCCTGGCAGTCCTTGACCCTGGCAGTCCTTGACCCTGGCAGAACCAGCTCACCAGTTGCCTGAAGTGCATGATGCACCTCCAATCCACATAGGTTGAAAAATAGAGAGGAAATTACACCCAGTTGGAGTCAGATTGAGTCAGTATCCAGATGTCATACTATTATCTGCCCTCATTCACCCTGTATGGATGGATACAGTCAGTCCTTCAGTAGGAGATGTTAACCAGAGCCTTACTGCAGCAGGTTGTAATGAGCTCTTGTTTCAGAATTCGGCCTGCAGGCACATTGCTGTCATCACATATACATTCATTTATTTGTCTTCAGAGAGTTTCACTTAATCCACATACAATATTCATAATCAGCCATGTCGAGTTGATATCGTAGAGTCTGAAAGCTGAAGGAGAGCTGTTAGCTAACTAACACAAATCCCAATAGAGCTGTTATTCTTCAGCCAACCTTTCTCTGAAGGATCACCCCTGAAATTACCCCCCCCCCCCCCCAGTCCACTGTACCATCCCTGGCATTTAAGACGGCTTCGCCACCACTTCAATTTATGAGATTGTCTGTCTGGTAGCAATCACATAATCCCATCATGTTTTTTCTCTCGCATTGGTCATGACTCATGCCACTTGGTCCCTGTGAGAAAGGCTGCTCATGGCTCTCGTCTCGATGTGTCTCGTTGTAATTAAAGACCAAATTGTTTTGATGCCAGTGTAATCACATTAGTCTGTGATGGAGGTAGGGAGGGAGACGCAGAGAAAGAGATGGAAAAGAGAGCGAGGGAGAGATAGAGGGGTGAAATTGGACTTGTTGCTCCAGCGACACAGCCGCCATGACAGTCAGTGTTGTTGTTGTTATTATGAGCTGAGAGCTGTCACAATGCATCACCCTCAGAGCTGCTGCCCGGGAGCACCCATACGTAAAATGTATGCACGCATGACTGTAAGTCACTTTGAATAAAAGCGTCTGCTAAATAGCATATATTATTATTATATGATATATGTCGTGCCAATACCGGGCCTGTCAGAGCCACCGACACAATCACTCACTAATACTGATAGTTTGGGAAAATAATCAGATAAATGTTTTGGATTCTGTGTATGTTGGGGCGGTGGGGGCGAATAAATATGGATCAATTTTATGTGAGGAGAGGTAGTCCTATGGTTGGCTTGGTGTACATCCCACTATGCATGGACATACACTGTACATCCCCTTCTCCTAAAATGGCGTCTTGTAGAGAAACACTGTGCACTGACATCAGGCTGTTGACTCGCACTAGTAGCCTAAATATAAATATATATATTTTAAACTGGTTAATAGGCCCTATACAGAGACAGTAATGTATTACTTGTTGTATTACCACTGGCTAAGGAGCTCTCTCTCCACTGGGATGTGTTCAGGCTTTTATCTGACATTGGGAATCCTCTTCCCACTCGTGGTGTGTCCCACCATTCCTCTTCTACTGCATGACACTGGTAGCAACTCCTTCTCTTCTATTGGTCAGACACACTGGGTTAAATCTGCATACACAGCTCCTAGCGCTCCATCCATTCCACCTAATGAAGGGAGCAGAGCTGGGGATCATTAGTGCTTTTGGAGCCATGGTTTGTTTAGCAGTGTTCAGTATTTGTGTTATATTTCTGCCCTCTGCGTGAGGTTTTGGGTGTTTAATGTTGACATTGCTCTTGGGTGACAGTCCAGTACATCAGTACATCCATATGCAAGTAATATACTGATGCTAATTTAATGCTAGTTTATTTTATTCTACTGAGCCATTTCTTTAATGTTCATATTATTATATTTTATTATTTCTTATTGTTGATGCATTGTCGAGAAGGATCCTGCAAGTAAGCATTTCATTGGACAGTGTATACACACAACTAATAAAGAGTGACCTTAATGTCATACGAAACAAATTATTTTGCTCTAAGCTGTGGGCCGTTCATGTCTTTTGTAGGTTGGCTGTAAGAAGGGACTCTGTTACATGTCTATTATATACCATATTCCCAACACACACACACACACACACACACACACACACACACACACACACACACACACATTTGTTTTGAGTGTCTTTGTGACAGCACTCAGCCTCCTCTCTCTGCATTGGAGCAGGTTTTTCATTCCTACCTCCTCTCCTTTCTCTCTGTTTTCCTGGCGTTTCTCCTCCCGTCACTCTGCTAAACGCATTTCACCCGAGTCATTATAATGTAGCAGGATGGCTGGTATTCCAATTGATTCCTCTGTCCACTCTCATTTAGTTTACAAGGGATCTGAGTTCCCAAGAGCATACCAAGTTTCTTTTCTCCCTTTTTGATTAAGAGGATGTGTAAATAAGACCGCAAACTCCCATCGATGCATGCCCATCTATTTATTGACTTTTAAGGATGCATCTTACCCACTGTTCCCCTGTGGTCTCTCCCAAGGAGAAGCAAGGCTAGTTTTCTCTCTATCTCTCACTCCCTGCTTACTGCTAGCCTAGCGAACAGAGCAGACAGACTGGCAGGGTAAAAAATGAGACCCATTGACAAGTTTTGTCATGGCTCTGGTTATTAATGGATGAGGATGAGGACCCATTTATCAGCCAGAGGAGAATTTAATTGACCCCGGCTTTGATTTTGTGTCTGCTGTTCTCTGCGCCTCTCCCCTCACCTCCCTCCTCTCACTTTCCTCTGAAAGGTGTTTGATTGCGGTTTGGAGCCGGGACTTGTCAGAGGTGACGCATGGGAACACACATACACACACACGCACACACACAAGCTTATATGCACAAGGGAGTACACACATGCCTAACGGGGTGCACGTGTACACTCTTCCAGACACACTCATATGCATGAAGGCCCAGGGTCAGTCCTTGTGAAAAGGACTGATTATTTAGATCCTGAATTCCATCCAAAAGTCCTTTTGTAGGAAGGATGTCACAAACAAACAGACAAATACACACACAGTAACACACGAACCAACAGCAATAAACAACATACACACACAAACACACACACACCCCCCAAGACAAAGCATGTCAGAGCCCTCCCTGGCCCTCACACACTCTGATGGAGAACAGAAATTGGATGCCATTGGTGACGGGGCTGTCATAGTTTCTGTGTGTATGCAAATTACTTCTCACACTTGGGAGTAAATTGAATTGGGGTTTTGGAGAGGGGGAACGAGCAAAAGAGAGGGAGAAGGAGAGGGCGATTGAGAGAGACGAAGCACCCTAAATGAGAAAAACAAAACAAAACAAAACCTCCAATGTTTTTCATCATCTTTGAATGCTACTTTATTTTCTCAATCATTCATATAGTTTCACCAACTGATACAGTGTATATTTATTTACACATACAGGTAGAGCAGAATGGAAAGATCTCTGTTACATTCTGAATAAATACTTCATCTGTTTTCATGGCCATTGCCCCTTTAACAGATTTGTAGATTGTATTTGCCTTGAGGAGAAATGCAATACTGTTATTTTGAGTGCTTATCTTTTTATTACTAGATGAATCAATACCTCAAGACATCGTTAGGATCATTATTTGGCTTCCTTGGTGTGTGTGTCTGTATGTACGCGTGCATGTGTGTGTTTGCCCTTGTGGTGCGTGATTGTGTGTGTCTGTCTATCTATAAGAGAAAGGGCCACAGGCTACAAGCAGAACCCTTCCTCCCCCTCTCTATTCACTGTGCTTCCCTTATTCACTGGCCCTCCTCTGCAGGGGATGGAGGCCACGGTACTAATATGTGATTTGGTCATGTACCTCTTCCTTTTAAATACATCCAACCGCCCGGGGGCGGACTGGGCCTCTTGACGCAAAGGTCAGTTGACGACTCATTGATTCAGCATTTGAATTTTATTTGCGCTGCGGCGCTCCGATGGGAACTGGCATTAAGGCTGGCTGTTTCAGCCTCTTTGTTTAGTGAGAGGCTGTGAATGTCTCTCTGTCTGGGGGGGTGAGTGTCTGCAGAGACCGCCGTGCGGTTAGACGCCGCCAGCAACTAAGTGTGAGATCCATCCCGACGCCTTGGTAATGACCACTACCACCTATTACTGCACCCCAGATTGGAAATCCATGTTTTGTCATTGAGGGGAATAGTCTAGGAAAGTTTTAAAAACAAAGTCTGACATTGTGAGGAGAGAACACCAGTTTGTGTGGTTCTCCAGCAGTACATGGTGGTAGCTACGTGTGTAAGCCAGGCAGCAGTGGGGGGTGGCAGGCAGGAGGAAATGGCCTGTTTAGATGGTTAGTCCACTAAATGTATGAGTTAATGTTGCGAGGAGGCAAGGCAGGGGATGCCGCATCTCAAACGCTACCATTTCTTCTGTTTTCTCTTCATCTCTCTCTTTATCTCTCTTTATCTTTCTCCATCTCCCTCTCTATTTTCTCCCTCCATCTCTCCTTCTCTCTCTTTTTCTCTCCATCTCCATCGCTCTCTTTTCTCCCTCCATCTCTCTCCTTATCTCTCTCTCTCTTGCTCTCTCTCTTCTTTCTCCTGACTTTGATAAGGCCGTTAGTTACAGCCTCGTCGTTAAGCAGACCCCTCCCGGAGCGAGTTGATTGGCTACCTGCCTCGATCAATGCTGAGGCAGGAGCTGACTTTGTCAATAGTGCTGTGAACTCTGACAGAGACAGCAGACCAGATTGTTACCTCATCCTCATCCCTACACCCTGGGTTTGGAAAGGGAGCTGAGAGAAGGAAAGACAGAGAGTGGAAGATAGAGAGAGACTGATGAAGAGATACTAAATACACATTTCAAGGCGTATTTAGGGAAACTTTTGATGCAGGCCCAAAGCTGACGTTTGATTTTCAGCAAGTAACTTTATAATTTATAATTTGAGGGAGAAGAAAAACTAGGACTCTCAACACTGTTCCTGGTGGTTAGTGTAGGAGGTGCAGTGTCCTCTCCGCCTCTACTCCTAGGAGTGGATTTGAGAGAGCAGATATCTCTTGCAAGGGGCAGGTGTATTTCACCTACCTCTCCCTCCTGCTTCACACCACCCAGTGGCGGTGGCTCCTTCTCAGATGGTGAGAAATTGCTCCTGACAACTGATTTGTTGGTTGTCAGAAGTGGTCGTTGTGGCGCTGATAAGGTTGGGGGGTGGTGTTGGGAGGGGAGATATGGAGGATCCAAGCCATCCTCAAAGCATCACGCTGCTCCGGGGCCTCAACAGACACATGGAAATGCCTTTCTCTCTAGATATCACAGGGGACACTTCCTCATATGTACAGCACACACCCCTAATGCTCTCTTTAAAGAGCCCACTCGCTCACCCAACAACACACCACCTCAACATTCTCTTGTAGCTGTGTCTTCTTGGATTTGTGCCTATTCCCCCTATCGCAGGAAACCTGTTGAAGTTTCTCTCTGTGGATTTATGTCTCTGAGAGCACCACATATAAACGAGTCCTTTGTGGACGCGAAATGAAACATCTTCTCTCTCAGTGCTACACATTCAGGAGCTGCTATATATACATGTACAAGCCTAGCTTGAACCAGCCGTATACAACATGATGCACTTTCACACGATACAGAACGCTTCACAGTACAGATGTTTCCATTGAATGTGTCCTCCTACTCTACCTGCTGCCTTTAAACAGAATGAATGTGCGGCGGTTGTCTTTCATTTGATTCATTACTAATGGGGACCGGGGGAGGCCCCAGTACACGGGGCCAGGAGTAATGTGCTCTGTACTGGATGATGACTGGACTGAATGCAGATGGGAGGCAGTGCCCTGGTTTTTGATTAGCTGACACAGAGGGAGCACGCAGTGGTGCTTAAGCGAATGAGAGCAGAGGATACATACGGAGGGAGAAAGGCCCGGGGCTGACTGAGACCCAGACCAGAGAGAATTGACAGGAGGATCTGTCAGAGAGAAGAGAGAGAGGGAAGAGATGAGATAGAGAGGGAAAAGATGATATAGAGAGGGAAGAGTTGAGATAGAGAGGGAAGAGATGAGATAGAGAGGGAAGAGATGAGAAATAGAGGGATCTGAGTATAGAGAGGGAAGAGATGAGTGAAAGAGGAGAGAAAGGATGACTAGGAAGTAGATGTAGATAAACTAGAGAGAGAGAGAGAGAGACTGTTCGACTACTCAAATCTGAAGCCAGATGTCTACTGTTTGCTGATCTGGTGCTTCTGTCCCCAACCAAGGAGGGCCTACATCAGCACCTAGATCTTCTGCACAGATTCTGTCAGACCTGGGTCCTGACAGTAAATCTCAGTAAGACAAAAATAATGGTGTTCCAAAAAAGGTCCAGTTGCCAGGACCACAAATAAAAATTCAATCTACTGCAGACACCGTTGCCCTACAGCACACAATAAACTATACAAACCTTGTCCTTAACATCTGCAAAAATTCTGCAAAAATCTCCTCAGTGTAAACCGTAAAACACCAAATAATGCATGCAGAGCAGAATTAGGCCGATAACAGCTAATTATCCAGAAAAGAGCCGTTTAATTCTATAACCACCTAAAAAGAAGTGATGCCGTGGCCTCCCGGGTGGAGCAGTGGTCAGCCGCGACCGGGAGGCCCATGGGGTGGCGCACAATTGGCCCCGCGTCTTCCCTGTTAGGGAGGGTTTGGCCGGCAGGGATATCCTTGTCTCATCGCGCACTAGCAACTCCTGTGGCGGGCCGGGCGCAGTGCACGCTGACCAGGTCGCCAGGTGTACGGTGTTTCCTCCGACACATTGGTGCGGCTGGCTTCCGGGATGGATGGGCATTGTGTCAAGAAGCAGTGCTGCTTGGTTGGGTTGTGTTTCGGAGGACGTATGGCTCTCGACCAATTGGATACCACGAAATTGGGGTACAAAAAAATAAGTGATGCCCACACATTCCACCACAAATCACACACCTACAGAGAGATGAACCTAGAGAAGAGTCCCCTCAGCCAGCTGGTTCCGTGACTGTTCACAAACACAAACAAACCCCACAGACCCCAGGACAGAAACACATAGTTGACCCAACCAAATTATGATAAAGCTAAATTCTAACTATTTGACACACTGGAAAGAATCAACCAAAAAACAGAGCAAATTGGAACACTATCTGGCCCTTAACAGAGAATAGACAGTGGCAGAATACCTGACCACTGCGACTGACCCTAAATGAAGAAAATCCTTGACTATGTACAGATTCAGTGAGCATAGCCTTGCTATTGAGAGAGGCCACCATAGGCAGACCCGGCTCTCGAGAGATGACAGGCTATGTGTCCACTGCCCACAAAATGAGGTGGAAATTGAGCTACACTCCTGCTAAATGTATGACCACATTAGAGACACAAATTTCCCACAGATCACATAGACCCAGAAAGAATTTGAAAACAAATCAAATATTGATAAACTTCCATATCTGCTAGGTGAAATACTACAGTGTGTAATCACAACAGCAAGATGTGTGGCCAGTTGCCATGAGAAAAGGGCAACCAGTGGATCACAAACAATATTAGAAATACCGCCAATATTTATCTGTTTATTTCGTTTCCAATTCAGACTTCACCTCTTTGCATATTGACACAACACTGTACATTGTCAATCATATAACATTTGAAATGTCTATATTCTTTAAAAAAAATTGTGAGTATAATGTTTACTAATGTTTCCCTTGTTTCTTTCCCATTTGTTTGTCTATTCCATTTCCTTTGGCAATGTAAGCATATGTTTCCAGTAAAGCCCTTTGAATTACATTTAGAGCGAGAGTGAATGAATGACTAGGAGGTAGATGTATAGTGCATTCGGAAAGTATTCAGACCCCTTGACTTTTTCCAAATTTTGTTACATTACAGCCTTGTTCTAAAATGTGTAAAAAAAAAATAATAATAGTATCCTCATCAATCTACACACAATACCCCTTAATGACAAAGCACAAACAGGTTTTTAGAAATGTTTGGAAATAAATGAAAATGAAGAACTGAAATATCACATTTACATAAGTATTCAGATCCTTTACTCAGTACTTTGTTGAAGCACCTTAGAGCCTTGAGTCTTCTTGGGTATGACACTACAAGCTTGGCACACCTGTATTTGGGGAGTTTCTCCCATTCTTCTCTGCAGATCCTCTAAAGCTCTGTCAGGTTGGATGGGGAGTGGCGCTGCACAGCTATTTTCAGGTCTCTCCAGAGATGTCCGATCGCGTTCAAGTCCGGGCTCTGGCTGGGCCACTCAAGGACATTCAGAGACTTGTCCCGAAGCCACTCCTGCGCTGTCCTGGCTGTGTGCTTAGGGTCGTTGTCCTGTGAGGAGTGGCTTCCGCCTGGCCACTGTACCATAAAGGCCTGATTGGTGGAGTGCTGCAGAGATGGTTGTCCTTCTGAAAGGTTCTCCTATATCCACAGTGTAACTCTGGAGCTCTGTCAGAGTTACCATTGAGGTCTTGCTCACCTCCCTGACCAAGGCCTTTCTGTTTGGTCTTGCTCACCTCCCTGACCAAGGCCTCTCTGTTTGGCCGGGCGGACAGTTCTAGGAAGGGTCTTGGTGGTTCCAAACTTCTTCCATTTAAGAATGAGGGAAGCCATTGTGTTCTTGGTGACCTTTAATGCTGCAGAAATGTTTTGGTACCCTTCCCCAGATCTGTGCCTTGACACAATCCTGTCTCTGAGCTCCACAGGCAATTCCTTCGACCGCATGGCTTGGTTTTTGCTCTGACTCTGCAGTACTCCACCAATCAGGCCTTTATGGTAGAGTGGCAAGACGGAAGCCACTCCTCATTAAAAGGCACATGACAGACAGCTTGGCTTTTGCTCTGACATGCACTGACAACTGTGGGACCTTTATATAGACAGGTGTGTGCCTTTCCAAATCATGTTCAACCAATTGAATTTACCACAGGTGGACTCCAATCAAGTCTAGAAATATCTCAAGGATGATCAATGGAAACAGGATGCACCTGAGCTAAATTTAGAGTCTCATAGCAACAGGTCTGAATATGTACAGTTGAAGTCAGAAGTTTACATACACTTTAGCCAAATCCATTTAAACTCAGTTTTTCCCAATTCCTGACATTAAATCCTAGAAAAAATCTGCTTTTATTTCTTTCATCACATTCCCAGTGGGTCAGAAGTTTACATACACTGAATTAGTATTTGGTAGCATTGCCTTTAAATTGTTTAACTTGGGTCAAACATTTTGGGTAGCCTTCCACAAGCTTCCCACAATAAGTTGAGTGGATTTTGGCCCATTCCTCCTGACAGAGCTGGTGTAACTGAGTCAGGTTTGTAAGCCTCTTCAGTTTTCTCCACAAATGTTCTATGGGATTGAGGTCAGGGCTTTGTGATGGCCACTCCAATACCTTGATTTTGTTGTCCTTGCCACAACTTTGGAAGTATGCTTGGGGTTGTTGTCCATTTGGAAGACCCATTTGCAACCAAGCTTTAACTTCCTGACTGGTGTCTTGAGATGTTGCTTCAATATTTCCACAAATTTTTCCATCCTCATGAAGCCATCTATTTTGTGAAGTGCACCAGTCCCTCCTGCGCCACAGTTGGGATGGTGTTCTTCGGCTTGCAAGCCTCCCCCTTTTTCCTCCAAACATAATGATGGTCATTATGGCCAAACAGTTCTATTTTTGTTTCATCAGACCAGAGGACATTTCTCCAAAAAGTACAATCTTTGTCCCCATGTGCAGTTGCAAACCATAGTCTGGCTTTTTTATGGTGGTTTTGGAGCAGTGGCTTCTTCCTTGCTGAGCGGCCTTTCAGGTTATGTCGATATAGGACTCGTTTTACTGTGGATATAGATACTTTTGTACCTGTTTCCTCCAGCATCTTTACAAGGTCCTTTGCTGTTGTTCTGGGATTGATTTGCACTTTTCGCACCACAGTACGTTCATCTCTAGGAGACAGAATGAGTCTCCTTTATCCCTGGATTCCTACTGCAAACTGAACATTTTCATCTGGATCTTCACAACTGTCCCCAGTCAGCCCAACCACTCACTGGACCCATATGTTCACTTGGCTACGCATGCCTCTCTCTAATATTAATATGCCTTGTCCATTACTGTCCTGGTTAGTGATTACTGTCTTATTTCACTGTAGAGCCTCTAGCCCTGCTCAATATGCCTTAACCAACCATGTTGTTCCACCTCCTAAATATGCGATGACATCACCTGGTTTAAACATCTCTAGAGACTATATCTCTCTCTTCATTACTCAATGCCTAGGTTTACCTCCAATGTACTCACATCCTACCTTACCTTTGTCTGTACACTATGCCTTGAATCTATGCTATCGTGCCCAGAAACCTGATCCTGCTCTGTTCTGAACGTGCTAGACGGCCAGTTCATATAGTCTTTAGCCATACCCTTATCCTACTTCTCCTCTGTTCCTCTGGTGATGTGGAGGTTAATCCAGGTCCTGCAGTGCCTAGCTCCACTCCCACCCCCCAGGTGATCTCATTTGTTGACTTCTGTAAACGTAAAAGCCTTGGTTTCATGCATGTTAACATTAGAAGCCTACTCCCTAAGTTTGTTTTACTCACTGCTTTAGCACACTCTGCCAACCCAGATGTCTTAGCCGTGTCGGTGTTGCAATCTACTGCAAAGATAGCCTGCAGAGTTCTGTATTACTTTCTAAGTCTGTACCCAAACAATTTGAGCTCCTACTTCTAAAAATTCACCTTAACAGAAACAAGACTCTCACTGTTGCAACTTGCTATAGACCTCCCTCTGCCCCCAGCTGTGCCCTCGATACTATATGTGAACTGATTGCCCCCCATCTATCTTCTGAGCTCGTGCTACTAGGTGACCTAAACTGGGACATGCTTAACACCCCGGCCATCCTACAAACTAAGCTTGATGCCCTCAATCTCACACAAATTATCAATGAACCTACCAGGTACAACCCCAAATCAGTAAACACGGGCACCCTCATAGATGTCATCCTAACTAATTCGCCCTCCAAATACACCTCTGCTGTTTTCAATCAAGATCTCAGCGATCACTGCCTCATTGCCTGCATCCGTAATGGGTCTGCGACCAAACGACCACCCCTCATCACTGTCAAACGCTCCCTGAAACACTTCTGCGAGCAGGCCTTTCTAATCGACCTGGCCGGGGTATCCTGGAATGACATTGACCTCATCCCGTCAATAGAATGATGCCTGGCTATTCTTTAAAAATGCCTTCCTCACCATCTTAAATAAGCATGCCCCTCTCAAAAAATGTAGAACTAGGAATAGATATAGTCCTTGGTTCACGCCAGACCTGTCTGCCCTTGACCAGCACAAAAACATCCTGTGGCGTTCTGCATTAGCATCGAATAGCCCCCGTGATATGCAACTTTTCAGGGAAGTTAGGAACAAATATACACAGGCAGTTAGAAAAGCTAAGGCAAGCTTTTTCAAACAGAAATTTGCATCCTGTAGTACTAACTCAAAAAAGTTTTTGGACACTGTAAAGTCCATGGAGAATAAGAGCACCTCCTCCCAGCTGCCCACTGCTCTGAGGCTAGGAAACCCTGTCACCACCGATAAATCCACTATAATTGAGAATTTCAAAAAGCATTTCTCTACGGCTGGCCATGCTTTCCACATGGCTACCCCTACCCCGGTCAACTGCCCGGCACCCCCCACAGCAACCCGCCAAAGCACCCACCATTTGTCCTTTACCCAAATCCAGATAGCCGATGTTCTGAAAGAGCTACAAAATCTGGACCCCTACAAATGAGCTGGTCTAGACAATCTGGACCCTCTCTTTCTAAAATGATCTGCCGAAATTGTTGCAACCCCTATTACTAGCCTGTTCAACCTCTCTTTCGTATCGTCTGAGATTCCCAAAGATTGGAAAGCTGCCGCGGTCATCCCCTTCTTCAAAGGGGGTGACACTCTAGACCCAAACTGCTACAGACCTATATCTATCCTACCCTGTCTTTCTAAGGTCTTAGAAAGCCAAGTTAACAAACAGATTACTGACCATTTCGAATCCAACCATAACTTCTCCGCTATGCAATCTGGTTTCAGAGCTGGTCATGGGTGCACCTCAGCCACGCTCAAGGTTCTAAACAACATCATAACCGCCATCGATAAGAGACATTACTGTGCAGCCGTATTCATCGACCTGGCCAAGGCTTTCGACTCTGTCAATCACAACATTCTTATTGGCAGACTCGACAGCCTTGGTTTCTCAAATGATTGCCTCGCCTGGTTTACCAACTACTTCTCTGATAAGAGTTCAGTGTGTCAAATCGGAGGGCCTGTTGTCTGGACCTCTGACAGTCTCTATGGGTGTGCCACAGGGTTCAATTCTCAGGCCGACTCTCTTTTCTGTATACATCAATGATGTTGCTCTTGCTGCTGGTGATTCTCTGATCCACCTCTACGCAAACGACACCATTCTGTATACTTCTGGCCCCTCCTTGGACACTGTGTTAACTAACCTCCAGATGAGCTTCAATGCCATACAGCTCTCCTTCCGTGGCCTCTAACTGCTCTTAAACGCAAGTAAAACTAAATGCATGCTTTTCAATCGATCGCTGCCCGCACCTGCTCACCCATCCAGCATCACTAGTCTGGACGGCTCTGACTTAGAATACGTGGACAACTACAAACACCTGGGTGTCTGGTTAGATTGTAGACTCTCCTTCCAGACTCACATTAAGCATCTCCAATTCAAAATTAAATCTAGAATCGGCTTCCTATATTGCAACAAAGCATCCTTCGCTCATGCTGCCAAACATACCCTCGTAAAACTGACCTACCGATCCTCGACTTCAGTGATGTCATCTATAAAATAGCCTTCAAAAATCTACTCAACAAACTGGATGCAGTCTATCACAGTGCCATCCGTTTTGTCACCAAAGCCCCATGCACTACCCACCATTGCGACCTGTACGCTCTCGTTGGTTGGCCCTCGCTTCATACTCGTCGCCAAACCCACTGGCTACAGGTTATCTACAAGTCTCTGCTAGGTAAAACCCCGCCTTATCTCAGCTCACTGGTCACCATAGCAGCACCCACTCATAGTACGCGCTCCAGCAGGTATATCTCACTGGTCACCCCCAAAGCCAATTCCTCCTTTGGTCGTCTTTCCTTCCAGTTCTCTGCTGCCCATGACTGGAACGAATTGAAAAAATCTCTGAAGCTGGAGACTCACATCTCCCTCACTAGCTTTAAGCACCAGCTGTCAGAGCAGTTTACAGATCACTGCACCTGTACATAGCCCATCTGTAAACAGCCCATCTATCTACCTACCTCATCCCCATACTGGTATTTATTTATTTATTTTGCTCCTTTGCACCCCAGTATCTCTACCTGCACATTCATCTTCTGCCGATCTACCATTCCAGTGTTTAATTGCTATATTGTAATTACTTCGCCACCATGGCCTATTTATTTCCTTAACTTACCTCATTTGCACTCACTGTATATAGACTTTTTGATTTATTTTGTTCTATTGTATTATTGACTGTAGGTTTTGTTTATTCCATGTGTAACTCTGTGTTGTATGTGTCGAATTGCTACGCTTTATCTTGGCCAGGTCGCAGTTGCAAATGAGAACTTGTTCTCAACTACCCTACCTGGTTAAATACAGGTGAAATAAATAAATAAACTATTTTTGGAAAAATGACTTGTGTCAGGCACAAAGTAGATGTCCTAACTGACTTGCCAAATCTATAGTTTGGTACCAAGAAATTGTGGAGTGGTTGAAAAACAAGTTGTAATGACTCCAACCTAAGTGTATATAAACTTCCAATTGTATGTAAATTTAAAAAATGAGGTAATTCTGTTTCTTATCTTTTTTATACATTTGCAAAAATGTCCGAAAACCTGTTTTCACTTTGTCAATATCCAGGCTGCATCACATCCGGCTGTGATTGGGAGTCCCATAAGGCGGCGCACAATTGGCCCAGTGCTGTCCGGGTTTGGCCGGGGTAGGCCGTCATTGTAAATAAGAATTTGTTCTTAAGTGACTTGTCTAGTTAAATAAAGGTTAAATAATAATAAATAAATCCATTATTGGTTATTGTGTGTAGATTGAGGTTATATATATTTTTAAATTCATTTTAGAGTAAGGCTGTAACGTGACAAAATGTGGAAAAAGTCAAGGGGTCTGAATACTTTCCCAGTGCACTGCATGTGATCTGTGTTTCATTGATCTAATGCTGTATGTTCCTGAGAGAATGATTGACCGAGAGAGGTTTGAGAGTTGAGTAAAGGGGGTTGTGAGTTGAGTTCTCTGTCTGACGTGTGATCTCCCTGGATCAAAACAGGAAGTCATGGAGAGAGGGCAGGTCATAGACTAATGAACTTCACTTCCTGCCTTTCACCAGAGAGTGTGTAGGCGGCTTTGATCACTGATAACTGTTTGATGATGTCTAATGCCTGTATGGATTCAACTTCATATGGGGGGGTGGACTATGTGTACATATAACATTCAGGCAGAGTTTCTGTACCTGTGTGTGTGTTTGTGAATTGAATGTCCTGCACTGTACTGTGTAATAACTCATTGTTAGTGTGCAGAGGCGGGACAGGGGGTGTTGTCGGAACGGTTGCTCTCTCTTGACCCTCATATCAGTCCTCCCGCCTCTTTATCTGCCCTTATCTGCTTGCGTGTGGAGAAGGGGGGGGGGGCGCCTGGCCACGTGCTGGCTCTCTGTCAAAGCCTTTTGAACTCCTGACTCCCACATGCTTATCTCCCATTCTCTTATAAACCAAAGCCTTGTTTCAGCTTGTCACAGCAGTTTGCAAAACTTGTGCTTTATTTCGCTCTGCTCCTTGTTTGTTTTAGAGAGTTTACTGATTCGTCAGTGGAAGGCTTTCCTGCTGGAGTGTGTATATCTGTGTCAGTGCATGTGGGCCTTTTTGGGTGTCTCTATCCTTTGTATATGCCTTCATGATATAATCGCTTTATGTGACATGTAGATAATCTGGTCAATTTCTGACCCATGAGCCACTAGATGGGTGTACGGCCGTTCCAGATCTATAACTGCATCTTTATTCAGTCCTGATAACACAGGGTTTAGCTACATTTAGGGGACACATTTTCATATGTTGCCTGTCTTGCAAATTCAAGTTTTTCTATGAATTTTGACTATAACCAATGCTTTATTTCTCTCTGCCCTTTTCTCCTTTTCACTCACTCTCTTTCTCTCTCTGTCCCCCTCTTCCTGTCATTCTCTCTACCTCTCTGTCCTCCCTGCAGGTTTCGGCTTTGTAACTTTTGAGGTTGAGGACGTTGTGGAGAAAGTATGCGAGATTCACTTTCATGAAATCAATAATAAAATGGTGAGTGGCTCTCGCTTTTCAAAACGGTGGACGGTGCATTGCTGGCTGGATTAATATTTGATTTTCTCTTTAGCACAGCGGGAACGATGGCACACACACACACACACACACACACACACACACACACACACACAAACACGTTTTTAGGGATATGGAGTCAGTGGTGTGCACTGTGCACCGATGACCACACACCATGAAATTGTGTTTGTGAGTCGTTCCTGGCAGAAGGGCAAAACAACCTGTCCCTACCTCACGCAAAACCACCTTGCAAATCAGGCTGGAACAGGTATCCATGTCTGTGAAAGCTGGTGGTATTATTGAAAAAACAACAACATTAAACCTATCAGTCCAGGCTGTTTCAATGCCACACCTGATGCCAGACCTGGTGTTTATGTTTATTCTTAATCTTCAGTAGTGGAAGTGTGTTTCCAGCAGACTGGTCTCGGGTCAGGATTAATGGCCTGTTGACCAGGTGGTGGTGGGGGTAGGCTGTGAGCAGGCTGGCTGGGGCCCAGGATGGAGAGACAATGGTGTGCAGAGAGGACGAGGGTGGTGGTGGTGAAGCCTGGGTGTAGCGTTAGCCTGCGCTAGTTGCTTGTCACTCATGCAGCCTGCTGTGGCTCAGAAAGTGCACTATAGCAGCGTAGGGGGAGCATATCAGACCCTGCATGGCTCCATATCCCGTGCACTGACAACTCTCCCTCCTTAATCAACACTACCACTCTCCTTCCTTAGTCAACACTACCACTACTACACTACTCTCCTTCCTTAGTCAACACTACCACTACTACACTACTCTCCCTCCTTAGTCAGCATGACCACTACTACACTACCACTCTCCTTCCTTAGTCAACACTACCACTACTACACTACCACTCTCCTTCCTTAGTCAACACTACCACTACTACACTACCACTCTCCTTCCTTAGTCAACACTACCACTACTACACTACTCTCCTTCCTTAGTCAACACTACCACTACTACACTACTCTCCCTCCTTAGTCAACACTACCACTATTACACTACTCTGAACTCCCTCCTTAGTCAACACTACCACTATTACACTACTCTCCTTCCTTAGTCAACACTACCACTATTACACTACTCTGAACTCCCACCTTAGTTCAACACTACCACTACTACACTACTCTCCTTCCTTAGTCAACATGACTGCTACTACACTACTCTCCTTCCTTAGTCAACACTACCACTACTACACTACCACTCTCCTTCCTTAGTCAACACTACCACTACTACACTACTCTCCTTCCTTAGTCAACACTACCACTACTACACTACTCTCCTTCTTTAGTTCAACACTACCACTACTACACTACCACTCTCCTTCCTTAGTTCAACACTACCACTACTACACTACTCTCCTTCCTTAGTCAACACTACCACTACTACACTACTCTCCTTCCTTAGTTCAACACTACCACTATTACACTACTCTCCCTCCTTAGTCAACACTACCACTACTACACTACTCTCCTTCCTTAGTTCAACACTACCACTATTACACTACTCTCCCTCCTTAGTCAACACTACCACTACTACACTACTCTGAACTCCCTCCTTAGTTCAACACTACCACTACTACACTACTCTCCTTCCTTAGTTCAACACTACCACTACTACACTACTCTCCTTCCTTAGTCAACACTACCACTACTACACTACTCTCTCATCTTAGTTCAACACTACCACTACTACACTACTCTCTCTCCTTAGTCAACACTACCACTACTACGCTCCCCTCCTTCCTTAGTCAACACTACCACTACTACACTACTCTCCTTCCTTAGTTCAACACTACCACTACTACACTACTCTCTCATCTTAGTTCAACACTACCACTACTACACCACTCTCTCTCCTTAGTCAACACTACCACTACTACACTACTCTCTCATCTTAGTTCAACACTACCACTACTACACTACTCTCTCTCCTTAGTCAACACTACCACTACTACACCACTCTCTCATCTTAGTTCAACACTACCACTACTACACTACTCTCCTTCCTTAGTTCAACACTACCACTACTACACCACTCTCTCATCTTAGTTCAACACTACCACTACTACACTACTCTCTCATCTTAGTTCAACACTACCACTACTACACTACTCTCCTTCCTTAGTTCAACACTACCACTACTACACTACTCTCTCATCTTAGTTCAACACTACCACTACTACACCACTCTCTCTCCTTAGTCAACACTACCACTACTACACTACTCTCTCATCTTAGTTCAACACTACCACTACTACACTACTCTCTCTCCTTAGTCAACACTACCACTACTACACCACTCTCTCATCTTAGTTCAACACTACCACTACTACACTACTCTCCTTCCTTAGTCAACACTACCACTACTACACTACTCTCCCTCCTTAGTCAACATGACCACTACTACACTACTCTCCTTCCTTAGTCAACACTACCACTACTACACTACTCTCTCATCTTAGTTCAACACTACCACTACTACACTACTCTCCTTCCTTAGTTCAACACTACCACTACTACACTACTCTCTCATCTTAGTTCAACACTACCACTACTAGACTACTCTCCTTCCTTAGTCAACACTACCACTACTACACTACTCTCTCTCCTTAGTCAACACTACCACTACTACACCACTCTCCTTCCTTAATCAATACTACCACTACTACACTACTCTCCTTCCTTAGTCAACACTACCACTACTACACTACTCTCCTTCCTTAGTCAACACTACCACTACTACACTACTCTCCTTCCTTAGTTCAACACTACCACTACTGCACTACTCTGAACTCCCTCCTTAGTCAACAATACCACTATTACACTACTCTCCTTCCTTAGTCAACATGACCACTACTACACTACTCTCCTTCCTTAGTCAACACTACCACTACTACACTACTCTCCCTCCTTAGTCAACACTACCACTACTACACTACTCTCCCTCCTTAGTCAACACTACCACTACTGCACTACTCTGAACTCCCTCCTTAGTTCAACACTACCACTACTACACTACTCTCCTTCCTTAGTCAACATGACCACTACTACACTACTCTCCTTCCTTAGTCAACATGACCACTACTACACTACTCTCCTTCCTTAGTCAACACTACCACTACTACACTACTCTCCCTCCTTAGTCAACACTACCACTACTACACTACTCTCTCTCCTTAGTTCAACACTACCACTACTACACTACTCTCCTTCCTTAGTCAACACTACCACTACTACACTACTCTGAACTCCTTCCTTAGTCAACACTACCACTACTACGCTACTCTCCCTCCTTAGTCAACATGACCACTACTACACTACTCTCTCTCCTTAGTCAACACTACCACTACTACACTACTCTCTCATCTTAGTTCAACACTACCACTACTACGCTCCCCTCCTTCCTTAGTCAACACTACCACTACTACACTACTCTCTCTCCTTAGTCAACACTACCACTACTACACCACTCTCTCATCTTAGTTCAACACTACCACTACTACACTACTCTCCTTCCTTAGTCAACACTACCACTACTACACTACTCTCCCTCCTTAGTCAACACTACCACTACTACACTACTCTCCCTCCTTAGTCAACACTACCACTACTACACTCCTCTCCTTCCTTAGTCAACACTACCACTACTACACTACTCTCCTTCCTTAGTCAACACTACCACTACTACACTACTCTCCCTCCTTAGTCAACACTACCACTACTACACTACTCTCCCTCCTTAGTCAACACTACCACTACTACACTACTCTCCCTCCTTAGTCAACACTACCACTACTACACTACTCTCCTTCCTTAGTCAACACTACCACTACTACGCTACTCTCCCTCCTTAGTCAACACTACCACTACTACACTACTCTCCCTCCTTAGTCAACACTACCACTACTACGCTACTCTCCCTCCTTAGTCAACACTACCACTACTACACTACTCTCTCTCCTTAGTCAACACTACCACTACTACACTACTCTCCCTCCTTAGTCAACACTACCACTACTACACTACTCTCCCTCCTTAGTCAACACTACCACTACTACACTACTCTGAACTCCCTCCTTAGTCAACACTACCACTACTACACTACTCTCCCTCCTTAGTCAACACTACCACTACTACACTACTCTCCCTCCTTAGTCAACACTACCACTACTACACTACTCTCTCTCCTTAGTCAACACTACCACTACTACACCACTCTCTCATCTTAGTTCAACACTACCACTACTACACTACTCTCTCTCCTTAGTCAACATGACCACTACTACACTACTCTCCTTCCTTAGTCAACACTACCACTACTACACTACCACTCTCCTTCCTTAGTCAACATGACCACTACTACACTACTCTCCTTCCTTAGTCAACACTACCACTACTACACTACTCTCCTTCCTTAGTTCAACACTACCACTACTACACCACTCTCTCATCTTAGTTCAACACTACCACTACTACACTACTCTCTCTCCTTAGTCAACACTACCACTACTACACCACTCTCTCATCTTAGTTCAACACTACCACTACTACACTACTCTCCTTCCTTAGTCAACACTACCACTACTGCACTACTCTCCCTCCTTAGTCAACATGACCACTACTACACTACTCTCCTTCCTTAGTCAACACTACCACTACTACACTACTCTCCTTCCTTAGTCAACACTACCACTACTGCACTACTCTCCCTCCTTAGTCAACATGACCACTACTACACTACTCTCCTTCCTTAGTCAACACTACCACTGCTACACTACTCTCCTTCCTTAGTCAACACTACCACTACTACACTACTCTCCCTCCTTAGTCAACATGACCACTACTACACTACTCTCCTTCCTTAGTCAACACTACCACTACTACACTACTCTCCTTCCTTAGTCAACACTACCACTACTGCACTACTCTCCCTCCTTAGTCAACATGACCACTACTACACTACTCTCCTTCCTTAGTCAACACTACCACTGCTACACTACTCTCCTTCCTTAGTCAACACTACCACTACTACACTACTCTCCTTCCTTAGTCAACACTACCACTACTACACTACTCTCTCATCTTAGTTCAACACTACCACTACTACACTACTCTCTCTCCTTAGTCAACACTACCACTACTACACTACTCTCCCTCCTTAGTCAACATGACCACTACTACACTACTCTGAACTCCCTCCTTAGTTCAACACTACACTACTCTCCTTCCTTAGTCAACACTACCACTGCTACACTACTCTCCTTCCTTAGTCAACACTACCACTACTACACTACTCTCCTTCCTTAGTCAACACTACCACTACTACACTACTCTCTCATCTTAGTTCAACACTACCACTACTACGCTCCTCTCCTTCCTTAGTCAACACTACCACTACTACACTACTCTCTCTCCTTAGTCAACACTACCACTACTACACTACTCTCTCATCTTAGTTCAACACTACCACTACTACGCTCCTCTCCTTCCTTAGTCAACACTACCACTACTACACTACTCTCTCTCCTTAGTCAACACTACCACTACTACACTACTCTCTCATCTTAGTTCAACACTACCACTACTACGCTCCTCTCCTTCCTTAGTTCAACACTACCACTACTACACTACTCTCCTTCCTTAGTCAACACTACCACTACTACACCACTCTCCTTCCTTAATCAATACTACCACTACTACACTACTCTGAACTCCCTCCTTAGTCAACACCACCACTGCTACACTAATCTCCTTTCTTAGTAAACACTACCACTACTACACTACTCTCCCTCCTTAGTCAACATGACCACTACTACACTACTCTCCTTCCTTAGTCAACACTACCACTACTACACTACTCTCCCTCCTTAGTCAACACTACCACTACTGCACTACTCTGAACTCCCTCCTTAGTTCAACACTACACTACTCTCCTTCCTTAGTTCAACACTACCACTACTACACTACTCTCCTTCCTTAGTTCAACACTACCACTACTACACTACTCTCCTTCCTTAGTCAACACTACCACTACTACACAACTCTCTTTCCTTAGTCAACACTACCACTACTACACTACCACTCTCCTTCCTTAGTCAACACTACCACTATTACACTACTGTCCCTCCTTAGTCAACACTACCACTACTACACTACTCTCCCTCCTTAGTCAACACTACCACTATTACACTACTGTCCCTCCTTAGTCAACACTACCACTACTACACTACTCTCCTTCCTTAGTCAACACTACCACTATTACACTACTCTCCTTCCTTAGTTCAACACTACCACTACTACACTACTCTCCTTCCTTAGTCAACACTACCACTACTACACAACTCTCTTTCCTTAGTCAACACTACCACTACTACACTACCACTCTCCTTCCTTAGTCAACACTACCACTACTACACCACTCTCCTTCCTTAATCAATACTACCACTACTACACTACTCTGAACTCCCTCCTTAGTCAACACCACCACTACTACACTATTCTCCCGGCTTAGTCAACACTACCACTACTACACTACTCTGTTCTCCCTCCTTAGTCAACACTACCACAACTACACTAATCTCCTTTCTTAGTAAACACTACCACTACTACACTACTCTCCCTCCTTAGTCAACACTACCACTACTACACTACTCTCCTTCCTTAGTCAACATGACCACTACTACACTACTCTCCTTCCTTAGTCAACACGACCACTACTACACTACTCTCCCTCCTTAGTCAACACTACCACTACTGCACTACTCTGAACTCCCTCCTTAGTTCAACACTACCACTACTACACTACTCTCCTTCCTTAGTCAACATGACCACTACTACACTACTCTCCTTCCTTAGTCAACATGGCCACTACTACACTACTCTCCTTCCTTAGTCAACATGACTGCTACTGCACTACTCTCCCTCCTTAGTTCAACACTACCACTACTACACTACTCTCCTTCCTTAGTTCAACACTACCACTACTACACTACTCTCATTCCTTAGTCAACACTACCACTATTACACTACTCTCCCTCCTTAGTCAACACTACCACTACTACACTACTCTCCCTCCTTAGTCAACACTACCACTACTACACTACTCTCCCTCCTTAGTCAACACTACCACTATTACACTACTCTCCCTCCTTAGTCAACACTACCACTACTACACTACTCTCCCTCCTTAGTCAACACTACCACTACTACACTCCTCTGATCTCCCTCCTTAGTCAACACTACCACTACTACACTACTCTCCCTCCTTAGTCAACACTACCACTACTACACTCCTCTGATCTCCTTCCTTAGTCAATACTACCACTACTACACCACTCTCCTTCCTTAATCAATACTACCACTACTACACTACTCTCCTTCCTTAGTCAACATGACTGCTACTGCACTACTCTCCTTCCTTAGTCAACACTACCACTACTACACTACTCTCATTCCTTATTCAACATGACCACTACTACACTACTCTCCTTCCTTAGTCAACACTACCACTACTGCACTATCACTCTCCTTCCTTAGTCAACATGACCACTACTACACTACTCTCCTTCCTTAGTCAACACTGCCACTAATACACTCCTCTGATCTCCCTCCTTAGTCAACACTACCACTACTACACTCCTCTGATCTCCCTCCTTAGTCAACACTACCACTACTACACTCCTCTGATCTCCCTCCTTAGTTCAACGCTACCACTACTACACTACTCTCCTTCCTTAGTCAACACTTCCACTACTACACTACTCTCCCTCCTTAGTCAACATGACCACTACTACACTACTCTCCTTCCTTAGTCAACACTACCACTACTACACTACTCTCCTTCCTTAGTTCAACACTACCACTACTACACTACTCTCTCATCTTAGTTCAACACTACCACTACTACGCTCCCCTCCTTCCTTAGTCAACACTACCACTACTACACTACTCTCTCTCCTTAGTCAACACTACCACTACTACACTACTCTCTCATCTTAGTTCAACACTACCACTACTACGCTCCTCTCCCTCCTTAGTTCAACACTACCACTACTACACTACTCTCCTTCCTTAGTTCAACACTACCACTACTACACTACTCTCCTTCCTTAGTTCAACACTACCACTACTACACTACTCTCCTTCCTTAGTCAACACTACCACTACTACACAACTCTCTTTCCTTAGTCAACACTACCACTACTACACCACTCTCCTTCCTTAATCAATACTACCACTACTACACTACTCTGAACTCCCTCCTTAGTCAACACCACCACTACTACACTACTCTCCCGGCTTAGTCAACACTACCACTACTACACTACTCTGTTCTCCCTCCTTAGTCAACACTACCACAACTACACTAATCTCCTTTCTTAGTAAACACTACCACTACTACACTACTCTCCCTCCTTAGTCAACACTACCACTACTACGCTCCTCTCCCTCCTTAGTTCAACACTACCACTACTACACTACTCTCCTTCCTTAGTTCAACACTACCACTACTACACTACTCTCCTTCCTTAGTTCAACACTACCACTACTACACTACTCTCCTTCCTTAGTCAACACTACCACTACTACACAACTCTCTTTCCTTAGTCAACACTACCACTACTACACCACTCTCCTTCCTTAATCAATACTACCACTACTACACTACTCTGAACTCCCTCCTTAGTCAACACCACCACTACTACACTACTCTCCCGGCTTAGTCAACACTACCACTACTACACTACTCTGTTCTCCCTCCTTAGTCAACACTACCACAACTACACTAATCTCCTTTCTTAGTAAACACTACCACTACTACACTACTCTCCCTCCTTAGTCAACACTACCACTACTACACCACTCTCTCATCTTAGTTCAACACTACCACTACTACACTACTCTCTCTCCTTAGTCAACACTACCACTACTACACTACTCTCTCATCTTAGTTCAACACTACCACTACTACGCTCCTCTCCTTCCTTAGTCAACACTACCACTACTACACTACTCTCTCTCCTTAGTCAACACTACCACTACTACACTACTCTCTCATCTTAGTTCAACACTACCACTACTACGCTCCTCTCCTTCCTTAGTTCAACACTACCACTACTACACTACTCTCCTTCCTTAGTCAACACTACCACTACTACACCACTCTCCTTCCTTAATCAATACTACCACTACTACACTACTCTGAACTCCCTCCTTAGTCAACACCACCACTGCTACACTAATCTCCTTTCTTAGTAAACACTACCACTACTACACTACTCTCCCTCCTTAGTCAACATGACCACTACTACACTACTCTCCTTCCTTAGTCAACACTACCACTACTACACTACTCTCCCGGCTTAGTCAACCCTACCACTACTACACTACTCTGTTCTCCCTCCTTAGTCAACACTACCACTGCTACACTAATCTCCTTTCTTAGTAAACACTACCACTACTACACTACTCTCCCTCCTTAGTCAACATGACCACTACTACACTACTCTCCTTCCTTAGTCAACACTACCACTACTACACTACTCTCCCTCCTTAGTCAACACTACCACTACTGCACTACTCTGAACTCCCTCCTTAGTTCAACACTACACTACTCTCCTTCCTTAGTTCAACACTACCACTACTACACCACTCTCTCATCTTAGTTCAACACTACCACTACTACACTACTCTCTCTCCTTAGTCAACACTACCACTACTACACTACTCTCTCATCTTAGTTCAACACTACCACTACTACGCTCCTCTCCTTCCTTAGTCAACACTACCACTACTACACTACTCTCTCTCCTTAGTCAACACTACCACTACTACACTACTCTCTCATCTTAGTTCAACACTACCGCTACTACGCTCCTCTCCTTCCTTAGTTCAACACTACCACTACTACACTACTCTCCTTCCTTAGTTCAACACTACCACTACTACACTACTCTCCTTCCTTAGTTCAACACTACCACTACTACACTACTCTCCTTCCTTAGTCAACACTACCACTACTACACAACTCTCTTTCCTTAGTCAACACTACCACTACTACACTACCACTCTCCTTCCTTAGTCAACACTACCACTATTACACTACTGTCCCTCCTTAGTCAACACTACCACTACTACACTACTCTCCCTCCTTAGTCAACACTACCACTATTACACTACTGTCCCTCCTTAGTCAACACTACCACTACTACACTACTCTCCTTCCTTAGTCAACACTACCACTATTACACTACTCTCCTTCCTTAGTTCAACACTACCACTACTACACTACTCTCCTTCCTTAGTCAACACTACCACTACTACACAACTCTCTTTCCTTAGTCAACACTACCACTACTACACTACCACTCTCCTTCCTTAGTCAACACTACCACTACTACACCACTCTCCTTCCTTAATCAATACTACCACTACTACACTACTCTGAACTCCCTCCTTAGTCAACACTACCACTATTACACTACTCTCCTTCCTTAGTCAACACTACCACTACTGAACTACTCTCCCTCCTTAGTCAACACTACCACTACTACACTACTCTCCTTCCTTAGTCAACACCACCACTACTACACTATTCTCCCGGCTTAGTCAACACTACCACTACTACACTACTCTGTTCTCCCTCCTTAGTCAACACTACCACAACTACACTAATCTCCTTTCTTAGTAAACACTACCACTACTACACTACTCTCCCTCCTTAGTCAACACTACCACTACTACACTACTCTCCTTCCTTAGTCAACACTACCACTACTATACTAGTCTCCTTCCTTAGTCAACATGACCACTACTACACTACTCTCCTTCCTTAGTCAACACTACCACTACTACACTACTCTCCCTCCTTAGTCAACACTACCACTACTGCACTACTCTGAACTCCCTCCTTAGTTCAACACTACCACTACTACACTACTCTCCTTCCTTAGTCAACATGACCACTACTACACTACTCTCCTTCCTTAGTCAACATGGCCACTACTACACTACTCTCCCTCCTTAGTCAACATGACTGCTACTGCACTACTCTCCCTCCTTAGTTCAACACTACCACTACTACACTACTCTCCTTCCTTAGTTCAACACTACCACTACTACACTACTCTCATTCCTTAGTCAACACTACCACTATTACACTACTCTCCCTCCTTAGTCAACACTACCACTACTACACTACTCTCCCTCCTTAGTCAACACTACCACTACTACACTACTCTCCCTCCTTAGTCAACACTACCACTATTACACTACTCTCCCTCCTTAGTCAACACTACCACTACTACACTACTCTCCCTCCTTAGTCAACACTACCACTACTACACTCCTCTGATCTCCCTCCTTAGTCAACACTACCACTACTACACTACTCTCCCTCCTTAGTCAACACTACCACTACTACACTCCTCTGATCTCCTTCCTTAGTCAATACTACCACTACTACACCACTCTCCTTCCTTAATCAATACTACCACTACTACACTACTCTCCTTCCTTAGTCAACATGACTGCTACTGCACTACTCTCCTTCCTTAGTCAACACTACCACTACTACACTACTCTCATTCCTTATTCAACATGACCACTACTACACTACTCTCCTTCCTTAGTCAACACTACCACTACTGCACTATCACTCTCCTTCCTTAGTCAACATGACCACTACTACACTACTCTCCTTCCTTAGTCAACACTGCCACTAATACACTCCTCTGATCTCCCTCCTTAGTCAACACTACCACTACTACACTCCTCTGATCTCCCTCCTTAGTCAACACTACCACTACTACACTCCTCTGATCTCCCTCCTTAGTTCAACGCTACCACTACTACACTACTCTCCTTCCTTAGTCAACACTTCCACTACTACACTACTCTCCCTCCTTAGTCAACATGACCACTACTACACTACTCTCCTTCCTTAGTCAACACTACCACTACTACACTACTCTCCCTCCTTAGTCAACACTACCACTACTGCACTACTCTGAACTCCCTCCTTAGTTCAACACTACACTACTCTCCTTCCTTAGTTCAACACTACCACTACTACACCACTCTCTCATCTTAGTTCAACACTACCACTACTACACTACTCTCTCTCCTTAGTCAACACTACCACTACTACACTACTCTCTCATCTTAGTTCAACACTACCACTACTACGCTCCCCTCCTTCCTTAGTCAACACTACCACTACTACACTACTCTCTCTCCTTAGTCAACACTACCACTACTACACTACTCTCTCATCTTAGTTCAACACTACCACTACTACGCTCCTCTCCCTCCTTAGTTCAACACTACCACTACTACACTACTCTCCTTCCTTAGTTCAACACTACCACTACTACACTACTCTCCTTCCTTAGTTCAACACTACCACTACTACACTACTCTCCTTCCTTAGTCAACACTACCACTACTACACAACTCTCTTTCCTTAGTCAACACTACCACTACTACACAACTCTCCTTCCTTAATCAATACTACCACTACTACACTACTCTGAACTCCCTCCTTAGTCAACACCACCACTACTACACTACTCTCCCGGCTTAGTCAACACTACCACTACTACACTACTCTGTTCTCCCTCCTTAGTCAACACTACCACAACTACACTAATCTCCTTTCTTAGTAAACACTACCACTACTACACTACTCTCCCTCCTTAGTCAACACTACCACTACTACACTACTCTCCTTCCTTAGTCAACACTACCACTACTATACTAGTCTCCTTCCTTAGTCAACATGACCACTACTACACTACTCTCCTTCCTTAGTCAACACTACCACTACTACACTACTCTCCCTCCTTAGTCAACACTACCACTACTGCACTACTCTGAACTCCCTCCTTAGTTCAACACTACCACTACTACACTACTCTCCTTCCTTAGTCAACATGACCACTACTACACTACTCTCCTTCCTTAGTCAACATGGCCACTACTACACTACTCTCCTTCCTTAGTCAACATGACTGCTACTGCACTACTCTCCCTCCTTAGTCAACATGACTGCTACTGCACTACTCTCCCTCCTTAGTTCAACACTACCACTACTACACTACTCTCCTTCCTTAGTTCAACACTACCACTACTACACTACTCTCATTCCTTAGTCAACACTACCACTATTACACTACTCTCCCTCCTTAGTCAACACTACCACTACTACACTACTCTCCCTCCTTAGTCAACACTACCACTACTACACTCCTCTGATCTCCCTCCTTTGTCAACACTACCACTACTACACTACTCTCCCTCCTTAGTCAACACTACCACTACTACACTCCTCTGATCTCCTTCCTTAGTCAATACTACCACTACTACACCACTCTCCTTCCTTAATCAATACTACCACTACTACACTACTCTCCTTCCTTAGTCAACATGACTGCTACTGCACTACTCTCCTTCCTTAGTCAACACTACCACTACTACACTACTCTCATTCCTTATTCAACATGACCACTACTACACTACTCTCCTTCCTTAGTCAACACTACCACTACTGCACTATCACTCTCCTTCCTTAGTCAACATGACCACTACTACACTACTCTCCCTCCTTAGTGAACACTGCCACTAATATTCTCCTCTTATCTCCCTCCTAAGTCAACACTACCACTACTACACTCTGATCTCCCTCCTTAGTCAACACTACCACTACTACACTCCTCTGATCTCCCTCCTTAGTTCAACGCTACCACTACTACACTACTCTCCTTCCTTAGTCAACACTTCCACTACTACACTACTCTGAACTCCTTCCTTAGTCAACACTACCACTACTACACTACTCCCTTTCCTTAGTCAACACTACCACTACTACACTACTCTCCCTCCTTTGTCAACACTACCACTACTACACTCCTCTGATCTCCCTCCTAAGTCAACACTACCACTACTACACTACTCTCTCATCTTAGTTCAATACTACCAATACTACACTACTCTCCTTCCTTAGTCAACATGACTGCTACTGCACTACTCTCATTCCTTAGTCAACACTACCACTACTGCACTACCACTCTCCTTCCTTAGTCAACATGACCACTACTACACTACTCTCCTTCCTTAGTCAACACTGCCACTACTACACAACTGTCCCGGCTTAGTCAACACTACCACTACTACACTACTCTCCTTCCTTAGTTCAACACTACCACTACTACACCACTCTCTCATCTTAGTTCAACACTACCACTACTAGACTACTCTCCTTCCTTAGTCAACATGACCACTACTACACTACTCTCCTTCCTTAGTCAACACTACCACTACTACACTACTCTCCTTCCTTAGTCAACATGACCACTACTACACTACTCTCCTTCCTTAGTCAACATGACCACTACTACACTACTCTCCTTCCTTAGTCAACATGACCACTACTACACTACTCTCCTTCCTTAGTCAACACTACCACTACTACACTACTCTCCCTCCTTAGTCAACACTACCACTACTACACTCCTCTGATCTCCCTCCTTAGTCAACACTACCACTACTACACTACTCTCTCATCTTAGTTCAACACTACCACTACTACACTACTCTCCCTCCTTAGTCAACACTACCACTACTACACTACCACTCTCCTTCCTTAGTCAACACTACCACTACTACACTACTCTCCTTCCTTAGTCAACACTACCACTACTGAACTACTCTCCTTCCTTAGTCAACACTACCACTACTACACTACTCTCCCTCCTTAGTCAACACTACCACTACTACACTACTCTCCTTCCTTAGTCAACACTACCACTACTACACTACTCTCCCTCCTTAGTCAACACTACCACTACTACACTACTCTCCTTCCTTAGTCAACATGACCACTACTACACAACTCTCCCTCCTTAGTCAACACTACCACTACTACACTACTCTCCCTCCTTAGTGAACACTACCACTACTGCACTACTCTCCTTCCTTAGTCAACACTACCACTACTACACTACTCTCCCTCCTTAGTCAACACTACCACTACTACACTACCACTCTCCTTCCTTAGTCAACACTACCACTACTACACTACTCTCCCTCCTTAGTGAACACTACCACTACTGCACTACTCTCCTTCCTTAGTCAACACTACCACTACTACACTACTCTCCTTCCTTAGTCAACACTACCACTACTACACTACCACTCTCCTTCCTTAGTCAACACTACCACTACTACACTACTCTCCCTCCTTAGTGAACACTACCACTACTGCACTACTCTCCTTCCTTAGTCAACACTACCACTACTACACTACTCTCCTTCCTTAGTCAACACTACCACTACTGCACTACCACTCTCCTTCCTTAGTCAACACTACCACTACTACACTACTTTCGTTCCTTAGTGAACACTACCACTACTACACTACTCTCCTTCCTTAGTCAACATGACCACTACTACACTACTCTCCTTCCTTAGTCAACATGACTGCTACTACACTACTCTCCTTCCTTAGTCAACACTTCCACTACTACACTACTCTCCCTCCTTAGTCAACACTACCACTACTATACTAGTCTCCTTCCTTAGTCAACATGACCACTACTACACTACTCTCCTTCCTTAGTCAACACTACCACTACTACACTACTCTCCCTCCTTAGTCAACACTACCACTACTGCACTACTCTGAACTCCCTCCTTAGTTCAACACTACCACTACTACACTACTCTCCTTCCTTAGTCAACATGACCACTACTACACTACTCTCCTTCCTTAGTCAACATGACCACTACTACACTACTCTCCTTCCTTAGTCAACATGGCCACTACTACACTACTCTCCTTCCTTAGTCAATGACTGCTACTGCACTACTCTCCCTCCTTAGTCAACATGACTGCTACTGCACTACTCTCCCTCCTTAGTTCAACACTACCACTACTACACTACTCTCATTCCTTAGTCAACACTACCACTATTACACTACTCTCCCTCCTTAGTGAACACTACCACTACTACACTACTCTCCCTCCTTTGTCAACACTACCACTACTACACTCCTCTGATCTCCCTCCTTAGTCAACACTACCACTACTACACTACTCTCTCATCTTAGTTCAATACTACCAATACTACACTACTCTCCTTCCTTAGTCAACATGACTGCTACTGCACTACTCTCCTTCCTTAGTCAACACTACCACTACTACACTACTCTCATTCCTTATTCAACATGACCACTACTACACTACTCTCCTTCCTTAGTCAACACTACCACTACTACACTCCTCTGATCTCCCTCCTTAGTCAACACTACCACTACTACACTCCTCTGATCTCCCTCCTTAGTCAACACTACCACTACTACACTATTTTTTCCTTCTTAGTCAACACTACCACTACTACACTACTTTCTTTCCTTAGTCAACACTACCACTACTACACTACTCTCCTTCCATAGTCAACACTACCACTACTACACTCCTCTGATCTCCCTCCTTAGTCAACACTACCACTACTACACTATTTTTTCCTTCTTAGTCAACACTACCACTACTACACTACTCTCCTTCCTTAGTCAACATGACCACTACTACACTACTCTCCTTCCTTAGTCAACATGACCACTACTACACTACTCTCCTTCCTTAGTCAACACTACCATTACTACACTACTCTCCCTCCTTAGTCAACACTACCACTACTACACTCCTCTGATCTCCCTCCTTAGTCAACACTACCACTACTACACTACTCTCTCATCTTAGTTCAACACTACCACTACTACAATACTCTCCCTCCTTAGTCAACACTACCACTACTACACTACCACTCTCCTTCCTTAGTCAACACTACCACTACTACACTACTCTCCTTCCTTAGTCAACACTACCACTACTGAACTACTCTCCTTCCTTAGTCAACACTACCACTACTACACTACTCTCCCTCCTTAGTCAACACTACCACTACTACACTACTCTCCTTCCTTAGTCAACACTACCACTACTACACTACTCTCCCTCCTTAGTCAACACTACCACTACTACACTACTCTCCTTCCTTAGTCAACATGACCACTACTACACAACTCTCCCTCCTTAGTCAACACTACCACTACTACACTACTCTCCCTCCTTAGTGAACACTACCACTACTGCACTACTCTCCTTCCTTAGTCAACACTACCACTACTACACTACTCTCCCTCCTTAGTCAACACTACCACTACTACACTACCACTCTCCTTCCTTAGTCAACACTACCACTACTACACTACTCTCCCTCCTTAGTGAACACTACCACTACTGCACTACTCTCCTTCCTTAGTCAACACTACCACTACTACACTACTCTCCTTCCTTAGTCAACACTACCACTACTACACTACCACTCTCCTTCCTTAGTCAACACTACCACTACTACACTACTCTCCCTCCTTAGTGAACACTACCACTACTGCACTACTCTCCTTCCTTAGTCAACACTACCACTACTACACTACTCTCCTTCCTTAGTCAACACTACCACTACTGCACTACCACTCTCCTTCCTTAGTCAACACTACCACTACTACACTACTTTCGTTCCTTAGTGAACACTACCACTACTACACTACTCTCCTTCCTTAGTCAACATGACCACTACTACACTACTCTCCTTCCTTAGTCAACATGACTGCTACTACACTACTCTCCTTCCTTAGTCAACACTTCCACTACTACACTACTCTCCCTCCTTAGTCAACACTACCACTACTATACTAGTCTCCTTCCTTAGTCAACATGACCACTACTACACTACTCTCCTTCCTTAGTCAACACTACCACTACTACACTACTCTCCCTCCTTAGTCAACACTACCACTACTGCACTACTCTGAACTCCCTCCTTAGTTCAACACTACCACTACTACACTACTCTCCTTCCTTAGTCAACATGACCACTACTACACTACTCTCCTTCCTTAGTCAACATGACCACTACTACACTACTCTCCTTCCTTAGTCAACATGGCCACTACTACACTACTCTCCTTCCTTAGTCAATGACTGCTACTGCACTACTCTCCCTCCTTAGTCAACATGACTGCTACTGCACTACTCTCCCTCCTTAGTGAACACTACCACTACTACACTACTCTCCCTCCTTTGTCAACACTACCACTACTACACTCCTCTGATCTCCCTCCTTAGTCAACACTACCACTACTACACTACTCTCTCATCTTAGTTCAATACTACCAATACTACACTACTCTCCTTCCTTAGTCAACATGACTGCTACTGCACTACTCTCCTTCCTTAGTCAACACTACCACTACTACACTACTCTCATTCCTTATTCAACATGACCACTACTACACTACTCTCCTTCCTTAGTCAACACTACCACTACTACACTCCTCTGATCTCCCTCCTTAGTCAACACTACCACTACTACACTCCTCTGATCTCCCTCCTTAGTCAACACTACCACTACTACACTATTTTTTCCTTCTTAGTCAACACTACCACTACTACACTACTTTCTTTCCTTAGTCAACACTACCACTACTACACTACTCTCCTTCCATAGTCAACACTACCACTACTACACTCCTCTGATCTCCCTCCTTAGTCAACACTACCACTACTACACTATTTTTTCCTTCTTAGTCAACACTACCACTACTACACTACTTTCTTTCCTTAGTCAACACTACCACTACTACACTACTCTCCTTCCTTAGTCATCACTTCCACTACTACACTACTCTCCCTCCTTAGTCAACACTACCACTACTACACTACTCTCTCATCTTAGTTCAACACATTCCACTACTACACTACTCTCCTTCCTTAGTCAACACTACCACTACTACACTCCTCTGATCTCCCTCCTTAGTCAACACTACCACTACTACACTACTCTCCTTCCTTAGTTCAACACTACCACTACTACACTACTCTCCCTCCTTAGTCAACACTACCACTACTACACTCCTCTGATCTCCCTCCTTAGTCAACACTACCACTACTACACTACTCTCTCATCTTAGTTCAACACTACCAATACTACACTACTCTCCTTCCTTAGTCAACATGACTGCTACTGCACTACTCTCCTTCCTTAGTCAACATGACCACTACTACACTACTCTCCTTCCTTAGTCAACATGACCACTACTACACTACTCTCCTTCCTTAGTTCAACACTACCACTACTACACTACTCTCCTTCCTTAGTTCAACACTACCACTACTGCACTACTCTCATTCCTTAGTCAACATGACCACTACTACACTACTCTCCTTCCTTAGTCAACACTACCACTACTACACTATCACTCTCCTTCCTTAGTCAACATGACCACTACTACACTACTCTCCTTCCTTAGTCAACACTGCCACTACTACACTCCTCTGATCTCCCTCCTTAGTCAACACTACCACTACTACACTCCTCTGATCTCCCTCCTTAGTCAACACTACCACTACTACACGCCTCTGATCTCACTCCTTAATTCAACACTTCCACTACTACACTACTCTCTCATCTTAGTTCAACACTACCACTACTACACTACTCTCTCTCCTTAGTCAACACTACCACTACTACATTACTCTCTCATGTTAGTTCAACACTACCACTACTACACAACTGTCCTTCCTTAGTCAACATGACCACTACTACACTACTCTCCTTCCTTAGTCAACATGACTACTGCTACACTACTCTCATTCCTTAGTCAACACTACCACTACTACACTACTCTCCCTCCTTAGTCAACACTACCACTACTACACTACTCTCCCTCCTTAGTCAACACTACCACTACTACACTACTCTGAACTCCCTCCTTAGTTCAACACTACCACTACTACACTACTCTCCTTCCTTAGTCAACATGACCACTACTACACTACTCTCCTTCCTTAGTCAACATGACCACTACTACACTACTCTCCTTCCTTAGTCAACACTACCACTACTACACTACTCTCATTCCTTAGTCAACACTACCACTATTACACTACTCTCCTTCCTTAGTCAACACTACCACTACTACACTACTCTCTCTCCTTAGTCAACACTACCACTGCTACACTACTCTCTCATCTTAGTTCAACACTACCACTACTACGCTCCTCTCCTTCCTTAGTTCAACACTACCACTACTACACTACACTACTCTCCCTCCTTAGTCAACACTACCACTACTACACTACTCTCCTTCCTTAGTTCAACACTACCACTACTACACTACTCTCCTTCCTTAGTCAACACTACCACTACTACACTACTCTCTCATCTTAGTCAACACTACCACTACTACACTACTCTCCCTCCTTAGTCAACACTACCACTACTACACTACTCTAAACTCCTTCCTTAGTCAACACTACCACTACTACACTACTCTCTCATCTTAGTTCAACACTACCACTACTACGCTCCTCTCCTTCCTTAGTTCAACACTACCACTACTACACTACTCTCCTTCTTTAGTCAACACAACCACTAATACACTACTCTCCCTCCTTAGTTCAACACTACCACTACTACACTACTCTCCCTCCTTAGTTCAACACTACCACTACTACCACTTTTCAAGTGGAAATGACAAACTTTAAGATCCTTTATAAACCTTAAACAACTGGGTGATGAAATTCAGGTCCTACGTTATGTAGTAGTTCCCTGACACCCAGTCTCAGCCCCCCAGACCCACAGACAGACCCACAGACAGCCCCCCAGTCCCACAGATAGACACAGCAGCATTCCGACCACAGATACAGCGCAGATATTGACTTTCACGTGATAGTGCATCAAATGCTCTCATTGTTCAGCCAGGCCCCATGTGCCCATCGACTGGATGTATTAAATTGGGCTTTGTAGGAATTGCATGCATTGTTTGCATCTTTTGGGGACGTTAAGAGAGAAGGATGAGAAAAATGAATATTTCCTGCTTCATTCAGTTTTACCAGCTCCTGTCTCCATAAAATTATAACTCTGTTTGTGGGGCTTCCTGGTTGCTGAGGTGTTGGAGGAACAACTGGGAAATAAATGACTGAGAGAAGGTATGAAAAGTGGGATGAAGCGGAAGAATGTTTTGTGTGTGAAAAAGCGGTGTTGGATGGAGTCCCGCATCCTTTCTTTCTTCCCTCTTGTAATCTCTGATGCTGTTTTCAGAGTTTATCTTTGCCAAAAGGATAAAAGCCACCTTGGAGGCATCGTCTGCTAGCAGCCTGCGCATTTGTGTGCGCGTGTATGTACGTGCGTGTGTGTACGTGTGTATTTTACTAATATTCAGCAATAACATTATAATGATTATGTTGTAAATGGCAGTAGTAACACACCCTTGGAAGTGTCCACCAGGCCGTAGCCCTCGTGCAAGAGATGCTTTACAGCCACCATTTCACAAACCCACCATCTGTGCATCCTTAACCCTCAGCTTTTAAGAGGGAAGGGGGCCATCTCAGTCTCCATCTGTACTTCCTGTGTGTAGCTATCAGGCAAGACCCAGGCATTGACTCCTCTCCTCTCCTAGTGAGTGGTCCTGACTGGGACTTACAGGACTCTGCATCAAGAGATGATGTTACCAGGCATCAGTGGCTCAGTGCCAGTATATGGGTGAGGCCCTACTCTGAGTGCCAGCCGCCCTGGGCCGAACCTGTTTGATACCCACTCTGGGTAGCAGTGGTGTAAAATACTGAAGTAAAAATACTTTAAAGTACTTCTTCAAATGAAATTGTATTGGTCACATACATGTGTTTAGCAGATGTTATTGCGGGTGTAGCAAGATGCTTGGGCTTCTAGCTCCAACAGCGCAGTAGTATTTAACAAGTAATATCTAACAATTTCACGACAATACACACAAATCTAAAGGAATGGAATTAAGAATATATAAATATTTGGACGAGCAGTGTCAGAGCAGCATTGACTAAGATACAGTAGAATAGAATACAGTATATACAGTTGAAGTCGGAAGTTTACATACACTTAGGTTGGAGTCATTAAAACTCGTTTTTCAACCACTCCACAAATATCTTGTTAACAAACTATAGTTTTGGCAAGTCGGTTAGGACATCTACATGTGCATGACACAAGTAATTTTTCCAACCATTGTTAACAGACAGATTATCTCACTTATAATTCACTGTAGCACAATTCCAGTGGGTTAGAAGTTTACATACACTAAGTTGACTGTGCCTTTAAAAAGCTTGGACAATTCCAGAAAATTATGTCATGGCTTTTGAAGCTTCTGATAGGCTAATTGACATCATTTGAGTCCTTGGGAGCAATTTCCAAACACCTGAAGGTACCACGTTCATCTGTACAAACAATAGTACGCAAGTATAAACACCATGGGACCACGCAGCCGTCATACCGCTCAGGAAGGGGACGCGTTCTGTCTCCAAGAGATGAACGTACTTTGGTGAGAAAAGTGCAAATCAATCCCAGAAAAACAGCAAAGGACCTTGTGGAGATGCTGGAGGAAACAGGTACAAAAGTATCTATATCCACAGTAAAATTAATCCTATATCGACATGACCTGAAATGCCGCTCAGCAAGGAAGAAGCCACTGTTTCAAAACCGCCTTGAAAAGCCAGACTACGGTTTGCAACTGCACATGGGGACAAAGATTGTACTTTTTGGAGAAATGTCCTCTGGTCTGATGAAACAGAAATATAACTGTTTGTCCATAATGACTTTCATTATGTTTGGAGGAAAAAGGGGGAGGCTTGCAAGCCGAAGAACACCATCCCAACCGTGAAGCACAGGGGTGGCAGCATCATGTTGTGGGGGTGTTTTGCTGCAGGAGGGCTTGGTGCACTTCACAAAATAGATGGCTTCATGAGGATGGAAAATGATGTGGATATATTGATTCAACATCTCAAGACATCAGTCAGGAATTTAAAGCTTGGTCGCAAATGGGTCTTCCAAAAGGACAATGACCCAAAGCATACTTCCTAAGTTGTGGCAAAATGGCTTAAGGACAACAAAGTCAAGATATTGGAGTGGCCATCACAAAGCCCTGACCTCAATCCTGTAGAACATTTGTGGGCAGAACTGAAAAAGCGTGTGTGAGCAAGGATCCTACAAACCTGACTCAGTTACACCAGTTCTGTCAGGAGGAATGGGCCAACATGCACCTAACTTATTGTGGGAAGCTTGTGGAAGGCTACCCAAAATGTTTGACCCAAGTTAAACAATAAAGGCAATGCTACCAAATACTAATTCAGTGTATGTAAACTTCTGACCCACTGGGAATGTGATGAAATAAATAATTTTCTTCTATTATTCTGACATTTCACATTCTTAAAATAAAGTGGTGATCCTAACTGACATAAAACAGGGAATTTTTACTAGGATTAAATGTCAGGAATGGTGAAAAACATATTTTAAATGTATTTGGCTAAGGTGTATGTAAACTTCTGACTTCAACTGTACGTACATGTGAGATGAGTAATGCAAAATATGTAAACATTATTAAAGTGACTAGTGTTCCATTATTAAAGTGGGAAGTTATTTAAGTAGTTTTTGGGGGTATCTGCACTTTACTATTCATATTTTGTACAACTTTTACTTTTACTTCATTACATTCCTAAAGAAAATAATGTACTTTTTACTCCATACATTTTCCCTGACACCCAAAAGTACTCATTACATTTTGAATGCTTAGCAGGACAAAAAAATGGTTCAATTCACACACTTATCAAGAGAACATCCCTGGTCATCCCTACTGCCTCTGATCTGGCAGACTCACTAAACACAAATGCTTTGTTTGTAAATGATGTCCTAAGTGTTGGAGTGTGCCCCTGGGTATGTGTACATTTTAAAAACAAGAAAATTATGCTGTTTGGTTTGCTTAGTATAAGGAATGTTTTATTATTCATACTTTTACATGTAAATATCCTAGCCCTGACAGAGCTCTGACATGTGGAGAGGCTGAGAAATAGAGTGGTGAAGGAAAACTCTGAATAGGCTTTTTGTATTCCTCTTCAGAGTGGACAGACTGGAGTTCTGGCCCAAAAACTGCGGCCCAGGTTTGACTGACTGCCTGGATGTGTGTCAGTCTGTTTTTACCTGACACTCACACCCCTTTCACACTCTCTCCAAATCGCTTCATACAAAACCAAGACCAAGCCTTATCCCCCCCTCCTTTGTCTGGTAGTACTCACTGAGCTTGGCTGCTTTACTGTGCTGTGATGGTAGAGTATAGGTGTTTAACTGGAGTGTGGGGCGCACAATAAAGCTGGAAAGTGTTTAAAGGCCTGGTCGAGGCAGACTGAACCGTGCAGCTGTTGGACACATGTAGAGGAGTGGATCGATCCTGGCCTGGGATAAACCCTCCCTCAGGTACCACCCAGACAGGAAAACTTAGAGAGAAAACACAGTCTACTGTATCAGTGCTCTTTCTTAGATGCACAAATGAGGTAATTATAGACTATCCTTTCTTTCAACGGATCTGAACTGGATGTGAGACTAGCGGTGAGGGCTGTATGTTAACTGTCCATTCTTACCCCGTCCTCATAGATGTCAACATTTAACTGCTTTTGTTTCACTGATTGACCAAACTCAGCCTTGGGTATGCAAGGACCTCACTCTCCTCTCTGCTGGTGTCTCTGTGCTGTCTGCACCAATAGCTAACAGCCCCCCTAGACCTGTAGACCTGCTACATGTTCCCAGGCAATACTGCTGACACCTCTCCATAATCCCCATGTAGCCCCCCTTCCAGTACAGATGTACCCTGGCTCATTCCCATCACGCCGCCCCTCTCTTCCCTCCAGCCCCCTGCCTGCCCCCGGAGGCCCCCTGCGCAAGCCCACTGCGGCGCTAGCCCATTAGCATGTATGATAAGTGCCTAGCATGTCGGCGGGCCAATTTAAAGGCTGGCTCTGCCATGCCAGGGCTCAGGCCTGCAATATCATTGGGAGATAATCTACCGCTGTGAGGGAGAAAGTGGCAGCTCGGGGCGTGCATAAAATCACTCTTATTTTCTCCTTCTCCCTCTCTTCTCTTTCTTCCTTCTGGCTGTTAACACCACTACTTCTTCTGATGACACTGAGAACATGGCAGAAACACCCAAGGGAGGGAGGGAAGTGTTTGTGTGTGTCAGAGGAGGGGCAAGGCAGAGGGGACATGACATGATTCTATGAGTGTTTCCATAGTTGATATATTCCTCAGCCCATTTAATCCCATTAGGAGACATGTTAAGTTGATTCTTCCTGTCTCTCTCTCTGTGTATTTACTCAGCTCTCTCTGTCCAGGAGGAGTTAGTGAATGGCCAGTGCATGTCTCTCTGTCTCTTTCTTTCTCAATTCAATGGCTTTATTGGCATGGGAAACATACAGTGCCTTGCGAAAGTATTCGGCCCCCTTGAACTTTGCGACCTTTTGCCACATTTCAGGCTTCAAACATAAAGATATAAAACTGTATTTTTTTTGTGAAGAATCAACAACAAGTGGGACACAATCAAGACATTTATTGGATATTTCAAACTTTTTTAACAAATCAAAAACTGAAAAATTGGGCGTGCAAAATTATTCAGCCCCTTTACTTTCAGTGCAGCAAACTCTCTCCAGAAGTTCAGTGAGGATCTCTGAATGATCCAATGTTGACCTAAATGACTAATGATGATAAATACAATCCACCTGTGTGTAATCAAGTCTCCGTATAAATGCACCTGCACTGTGATAGTCTCAGAGGTCCGTTAAAAGCGCAGAGAGCATCATGAAGAACAAGGAACACACCAGGCAGGTCCGAGATACTGTTGTGAAGAAGTTTAAAGCCGGATTTGGATACAAAAAGATTTGCCAAGCTTTAAACATCCCAAGGAGCACTGTGCAAGCGATAATATTGAAATGGAAGGAGTATCAGACCACTGCACATCTACCAAGACCTGGCCGTCCCTCTAAACTTTCAGCTCATACAAGGAGAAGACTGATCAGAGATGCAGCCCATCTCAGGCCCATGATCACTCTGGATGAACTGCAGAGATCTACAGCTGAGGTGGGAGACACTGTCCATAGGACAACAATCAGTCGTATATTGCACAAATCTGGCCTTTATGGAAGAGTGGCAAGAAGAAAGCCATTTCTTAAAGATATCCATAAAAAGTGTTGTTTAAAGTTTGCCACAAGCCACCTGGGAGACACACCAAACATGTGGAAGAAGGTGCTCTGGTCAGATGAAACCAAAATTGAACTTTTTGGCAACAATGCAAAACGTTATGTTTGGCGTAAAAGCAACACAGGTCATCACACTGAACACACCATCCCCACTGTCAAACATGGTGGTGGCAGCATCATGGTTTGGGCCTGCTTTTCTTCAGCAGGGACAGGGAAGATGGTTAAAATTGATGGGAAGATGGATGGAGCCAAATACAGGACCATTCTGGAAGAAAACCTGATGGAGTCTGCAAAAGACCTGAGACTGGGACGGAGATTTGTCTTCCAACAAGACAATGATCCAAAACATAAAGCAAAATCTACAATGGAATGGTTAAAAAATAAACATATCCAGGTGTTAGAATGGCCAAGTCAAAGTCCAGACCTGAATCCAATCGAGAATCTGTGGAAAGAACTGAAAACTGCTGTTCACAAATGCTCTCCATCCAACCTCACTGAGCTCTAGCTGTTTTGCAAGGAGGAATGGGAAAAAATGTCAGTCTCTCGATGTGCAAAACTGATAGAGACATACCCCAAGCGACTTACAGCTGTAATCGCAGCAAAATGTGGCGCTACAAATTATTAACTTAAGGGGGCTGAATAATTTTGCACGCCCAATTTTTCAGTTTTTGATTTGTTAAAAAAGTTTGAAATATTCAATAAATGTCATTCCACTTCATGATTGTGTCCCACTTGTTGTTGATTCTTCACAAAAAAATACAGTTTTATATCTTTATGTTTGAAGCCTGAAATGTGGCAAAAGGTCGCAAAGTTCAAGGGGGCCGAATACTTTCGCAAGGCACTGTATGTTTACATTGCCAAAGCAAGTGAAATAGATTTTTTTTTAAACAATAAAACATTTACTGTAAACATTACACTTCCAAAAGAATAAAGACATTTCAAATGTCATATTATGTTTTTATACAGTGTTGTAATGACGTGCAAATAGTTCAAGTACAAAAGGGAAAATAAATAAAGATAAATCTAGGTTGTATTTACAATGGTGTTTGTTCTTCAATGGTTGCCCTTTTCTTGTGGCAACAGGTCACAAATCTTGCTGCTGTGATGGCACGTTGTGGTATTTCACCCAATAGATATGGGAGTTTATCAAAATTGGATTTGTTTTCAAATTATTTGTGGGTCTGTGTAATCTGAGGGAAATATGTGTCTCTATTATGGTTATACATTTGGCATGAGGTTAGAAAGTGCAGCTCAGTTTCCACTTCATTTTGTGGGCAGTGTGCACATAGCCTGTCTTCTCTTGAGAGCCAGGTCTGCCTTTGGCGGCCTTTCTCAATAGCAAGGCTATGCTCACTGAATCTGTACATAGTCAAAGCTTTCCTTAATTTTGGGTCAGTCACAGTGGTCAGGTATTCTGCCACTGTGTACTCTCTGTTTAGGGCCAAATAGCATTCTAGTTTGCTCAGTTTTCTGGTAAATTCTTTCCAATGTGTCAAGTAATTATCTTTTTGTTTTCTCATGATTTGGTTAGGTCTAGTTATGTTGCTGTCCTGGGGCTCTGTGGGGTCTGTTTGTGTTTGTGAACAGAGCCCCAGGACCAGCTTGCTTAGGGGTCTCTTCTCCAGGTTTATTTCTCTGTAGGTGATGGCTTTGTTATGGAAGGTTTGGGAATTGCTTCCTTTTAGGTGGTCTAGAATTTAACGTCTATTTCTGGATTTTGATAATTAGCGGGTATCGGCCTTATTCTGCACTGCATGCATTATTTGAGAGCTGAGTAAATTATATTTTTGCAGTGTCTCAATTTGGTGTTTGCCCGATTTTGGGAATTCTTGGTTGGTGAGCGGACCCCAGTCCTCACAATCATAAAGGGAAACGGGTTCTATAACTGATTCAAGTATTTTTAGCCAGATCCTAATTGGTATGTCGATTTTATGTTCCTTTTGATGGCATAGAACGCCCTTCTTGCCTTGTCTCTCAGATCGTTTACAGCTTTGTGGAAGTCACCTGTGGCGCTGATGTTTAGGCCGAGGTATGTATAGTTTTTTGTGTGCTCTAGGGAAACGGTGTCTAGATGGAATTTGTATTAGTGGTCTTGGGAACTGGATCTTTTTTGTCTTATTGAGATCTGTGCAGAAGATCTAGGTGCTGCTGTAGGCATCCTTGGTTGAGGACAGAAGCACGAGATCATCAGCAAACAGTAGACATTTTACAGATTTTGGTAGGGTGAGGCCAGGTACTGCAGACTGTTCTAGTGCCCTCACCAATTCGTTGATATACATGTTGAAGAGGGTGGGGCTTAAGCTGCATCCCTGTCTCACCCCCCCCGGCCCTGTGGAAAGAAATGTGTGTTTTTTTTGCCAATTTTAACTGCACACTTGTTGTTTGTGTACATGGATTTTATAATGTTGTATGTTTTTCCCCCAACACTACTTTCCATCAATTTGCATAGCAGACCCTCATGCCAAATTGAGTTGAAAGCAATTTGGAAATCAACAAAACATGAGAAGACTTTGCGTTTGTTTGTTTGTCAATTAAGGTGTGCAAGGTGAATACGTGGTCTGTTGTACGGTAATTTGATAAAAAGCCTATTTGACATTTGCTCAATACATTGTTTTTGCTGAGGAAATGTATGAATCTGCTGTTAATGATAATGCAGAGGATTTTCCCAAGGTTGCTGTTGACGCATATCCCATGGTAGTTATTGAGGTCAAATTTGTCTCCACTTTTGTGGATTGGGATGATCAGTCCTATGTTCCAAATATTGGGGAAGATGCCAGAGCTGTGGATGATGTTAAAGAGTTTAAGTATAAGCCTCCCTCTCTCTCTCTTTATCTCTCTCTTTATCTCTCTCTCTCTCTCTCTCTCTCTCTCTCTCTCTCTGCATCTCTCTCTCTCTCTGCATCTCTCTCTCTCTCTCTCTCTCTCTGCATCTCTCTCTCTCTCTGCATCTCTCTCTCTCTCTCTCTCTCTGCATCTCTCTCTCTCTCTCTCTCTCTCTGCATCTCTCTCTCTCTCTCTGCATCTCTCTCTCTCTCTCTCTCTCTCTCTCTGCATCTCTCTCTCTCTCTGCATCTCTCTCTCTCTCTCTCTCTCTCTCTCTGCATCTCTCTCTCTCTCTCTGCATCTCTCTCTCTCTCTCACTCTCTCCGCCTGTCTGCCTTTGTGTTTACACACAGCAGCACTGCAGTATTTTAGAGTAGGTTAAGCTAACAGAGGTGAATTGTGATATTTTAAAAGATTACAGTAATTCAGCCAATTGTATTGGAGCATGCCATTTCCAAAGTGCTCTTTCAGACCAGACATGTCACAATGGAGAGAGGAGGAAATCCACTTCTTAGAAAGGGGGAATGAAAGTTGGGCGGGGGGGGGGGGGGGGGGGGGGGGATTGAAGAGAGCAAGAGATACATAAAGTAGAATTCCTGTACATAACTGACAAAAGGGCAGAACACCAGTGAAAATGGTATGGTAAAGTTAACAGGGTTTTATGACCTCCTATCTGTAGTTGATGTAACGCATAAAGAAAAGAAAGCAGTAAAGTGGAGGGGAGATGCAGTGGAGATGGCTCCCTCTGCTCGCTTCACCCTGCCAGACCCCTCTGTAATCTATAGCCAAGACACACACACACACTGCCTGAAGAAGAGCCCAACTACACACACACACATGTGTAACATTTTTATTTGCTCTAAAGCGCTTTCCTCTCGCAAATGCCACAGTGAAAATAGATGTTCTGTTTTGGAAGCATAAATAGCCTCTGTTTTTTTCACTGCATATATAGATTTGTGTGTCAGGCAAAATAGCTTTAAGTGTATTAATAATGTACAGGGGCTCCCCATTCCTCCCATGTAATCTAATTCAACTTGCCATGAATTATGACTCAGTGTTAAGTTCAGGGTTCTGCCGTCAGGCACCGGAGCAGATTCCTCTTTCCTTCTCTCTCTCTCTCTCTCTCTCTTTATTTCTCTCACTCTCTCTCTCTCTTACTCTCTTTATTTCTCTCACTCTCTCTCTCTCTTACTCTCTTTATTTCTCTCACTCTCTTACTCTCTATTTCTTTCCCTTACTCTCTCTTACTCTCTCTCTTTCTTTCTCTCTCTCTCTCTCTCTCTCTCTCTCTCTCTCTCTCTCTCTCTTTCTCTCTTTCTCTCTCTCACTCTCTCTGACTCTCTCTCTTACTTTCTCTCTCTTTCTCTCTCTCTCTCTCTTACTCTCTCTCTCTCTTTCTCTCACTCTCTCTCTTACTCTCTCTCTCTCTCTCTTTCGCTCACTCTCTCTTACTCTCTCTCTTGCTCTCTTTCTCTCACTATCTCTTACTCTCTCTCTTACTCTCTCTCTCTTTCTCTTTCTCTCACTCTCTCTCTTACTCTCTCTCTTACTCTCTCTCTTACTCTCTTTCTCTCTCTCTCTCTTACTCTTTCTCTCTCTTTTCCAATGGTGGGGTCATGGTTGGGGGATGTGAGTAGACGTAATGGCAGTGCTGTGCTGTTAGGTATCGGGATATAGAGACAGAGAAAGGCCTGAGATCTCTGTGGTAAAACAGGCATTTCACTGCTTACATGTACACAAATATACAAATGTACACAAATTGAGTGGTTACTGTACATGTCTTTTTATAGCCCTGCTCAGATAATAATAGTCAAAACAGGCCATCTGATATGTGACCACTGTTGTCATGTTTGCCTCTGTTATGTTGATGTTCTGGTTTTGGGTTTAAGTGCCTTTCGTTCTCTTGCCTGGAGTGACTGTACTGTTGTATTGAGGGATGAGTCACTCTGCCAGCCAGGCACTGCACTCTGCAGCACTGCAGTTCTGGGGAGGAAGACAGGGGAAGAAGAGATGTGAGAATTAATCAGTTCCGTGAATGAGGCAACTTCTCTCTCCTCTCCTTTTGTCTGTCTGTCTGTCTGTCTGTCTGTCTGTCTGTCTGTCCGTCTGTCCGTCCGTCCGTCTGTCTGTTTGTCCATCCGTCCGTCCGTCCGTCCGTGGGGGTCATGGTTGGGGGATGTGAGTAGACGTAATGGCAGTGCTGTGCTGTTAGGGATCGGGATATAGAGACAGAGAAAGGCCTGAGATCTCTGTGGTAAAACAGGCATTTCACTGCTTACATGTCCGTCCGTCCGCTTACATGTCCGTCCGTCAGTCAGTCAGTCAGTCAGTTAGTTATCGGGCCTGTCAGAGGAAGTGCCTGCTCTTAAATGTGCTGGAGGAAACAAAATGTGTCTCTAAAGAAGGTTGGTTCCAGGCGTTATGGCAGTCAGGGAAAGTGACAGTGTTCCTTCTGAACTGGTTCGTTCTAAAAGAGAGAAAGTGCTGATGTCCCAGCTCTGTCACTTTTAGAAATGTATACTTTTACATAGTTTAATATGAAGGAGGCTTTGATCCTGACTAATATGAGCTGGAATATTGTTAACATATGGAAATCTACGTGGGCAATGGGCACTTACCAACAGAAAAATGATTGCTCTTCTGTAATTGTTTCCTTGTAGAATAATTGTTCTTTAGTAGGGGTTGTTTGTAACGGCAGTCACATTGTCACAATAGGGAGGTTGTTGGTGTTAAAAGGGCTGGTTAACATTAAAAACGCGTCCCCACTTTCATGCATTAAAGCTCATGATGAGGGAGGGGGAGAGGTGGGGAGGAGGGAGAGGAGTGGAGGGGAGGAGGGTGTTCTCTCATTACCCCCCCCCGCAGGAGGAGACTAGCAGGTGGCATCTGCCCCCCACAGCTCCCTGCCCTTCACAGCTCCCTGCCCTCTGGTCCTGGGTGGACCTGTCAATCAAACCACTCTGACAGAGGTCTGTGCATGTGTGCGCCGAGATACTCTGCTCACTATGTCATTATGAATAGATTAGGCAAATGTATGCTTGTATAAATAACATGTTGGAATTAGTTACTGATAAGAACATTTAAAAAATTCACTCTTTAAACATTTTGATCACAACACAAGAAGAATGTTTTATATCGCGCTGGAAATGTATCTAGTGACAAATCATCCGACCTGCTTCTGTATATCATCTCTGCCTTTTGATAATTTTATTTCATGATGACTACTGGACATTTGTCTAAAGTTTACAGACAGATGGATGACGTAAACTTAGAAAACCACAGACTCAAACACCAGAGAATCACACACTGTCATACTCTATCCTCTCTCCTCCCTCGTCTTTCTCCACTGCCCTGATAAGAACGCCGGCCATAACTCCACCCACCTCACTCCCCCACACCATTTGCTCCCCTTCATATTTTCATTAAGAGCTGAAGGACCTCATCAGCACTGGTTGAAACCTGAGCCATCCATATAATTAGTTAAGTAATAACAGGGAAGCGCCCATCAAGCCTCTTAACTAACGGGCCCTGGCCCCACCGCTCTGCTGGCACTGATGACACCCACCCCGATCACGACCAGCTCTCCACGGCCATTAGCCAGCAGCGGGCAGTAACCCACTACTGCTCCCCTTGCCCACTACGCCTGCCCCCCTCTTCACCCGCCTGATGCTGATATAATTATAGACAGCTACTGTTTTACCATTGTGTTTAATTAGAGGCTAGGATTAAGGTTAGCATGGCCTCTAGCATAGCCTCTGTCTGCTCTACCATTGTGTTTAATTAGAGGCTAGGATTAAGGTTAGCATGGCCTCTAGCATAGCCTCTGTCTGCTCTACCATTGTGTTTAATTAGAGGCTAGGATTAAGGTTAGCATGGCCTCTAGCATAGCCTGTGTCTTCTCTACCATTGTGTTTAATTAGAGGGTAGGTTGAAGGTTAGCATTGTCTCTAGCATAGCCTGTGTCTGCTCTACCATTGTGTTTGATTAGAGGCTAGGATTAAGGTTAGCATGGCCTCAAGCATAGCCTGTGTCTGCTCTACCATTGTGTTTAATTAGAGGGTAGGTTGAAGGTTAGCATGGCCTCTAGCATAGCCTGTGTCTGCTCTACCATTGTTAGTGTTTTCAATGTATTGATTGAAGGATAATGATGACACTGGCATAGCCATTGAAACAAATAAATGTACCTTAATAACACAATGGCCATGGTGTGTTTTAGGATGCTTTTGATAGCCCTGGTATAAGAGCAATAAGCATTGTGTTAGGAGGAGGGAATGTCAGTCAGCACAGCGGGGTGTGTGTGTGTGTGTGTGTGTGTGTGTGTGTGTGTGTGTAGATGGGGGGAGCAAATGTAAACGGCAGAACAGGCGATGGAGTTGTGTATGTGATGGGGGGTTAATAGTGCCCTGGGGTAGAAGCAGTCAGAGAGAGAGAGAGCTTGAGAGATTGAGAGAGAGAGATTGAGAGAGAGATTGAGATATTGAGAGATTGGGAGAGAGATTGGGAGAGAGAGGGAGAGGGAGAGAGAGAGAGAGAGAGAGAGAGAGAATCCAAACTTTACCTGGAGATGCAGCAGCCCTGACATAAGAGAACAAGCAAACATGGGTGCTCATTTCAGCTGTGAGGAGATGGGAAGGAAACGCAAGGATCCCTTCTCTGTTCTTCATTTAGCCCAAAATGAAAGATGTTAGGTTTGATGGTCAGGTGGTCCACCTGATGGCGCTACTCTGAAAACCCTGTGTGACATGGGGTCAACACTTCCATATTCCTTTCATGTATTTCAGTGCCTACAGTATGTACTGGATGTTCATCTCAAGTACAGTAAGACGTCTTTTCACGTATGACTGATGTGTGTCTCGTTGTCTGTCCTGAAACCTCTGACACTTGCCATATTCCTTGAATGTATTCAATGTCTATTAATGTATTGTCTATGTTCATCCTGTGTACTGTGAGGGAACTTGTCACAGATGTATGTCTCGTTGTGTCCTGTCCACAGGTAGAATGCAAGAAGGCCCAGCCCAAGGAGGTGATGTTCCCTCCAGGTACGCGAGGCAGGGCCAGGGGCCTGCCCTACACCATGGATGCCTTCATGCTGGGGATGGGCATGCTGAGTGAGTACACTTGGATTGGTACAAGACATATTTTCAGAATGAATGCGGCCTTATGGTAATATTGACAAAACACAATATGGCAATTAGCAAAAGTAGCCCACCAACATGTCCCAAGTGACCCTTACCAAGACTTTGACATTACCATTGTTTCTAGTGCTGTGGCAGGACAGGAAGGGCACTCTGCCTGACACGGACTAGCTGTGTCTCTCTCCACCGCTGACATGTTCTCTCACACTGTCTGATACCAACACCACCTCGGTTACCAATCCTGATTCTGGCTCTGATAGTGCTAGTGATTTCTGCCTGACACGGAGACTCTCAGCCACTTACTATCTATAGGAATGTAACTAACAGGACACGCTCCCCAAAACACAATGAAGGAATAACAAGGCAAGGGAAATACAGTCAAATGACTCCTACAAGTTGCTGCCATTTATAAACATCAGCTAGACGAGAGCTCATTCCAGGAAATGCTGCCAGCAATGGTCTGCTGGAGACCCACCTTCCTTCCTCCCTCCTCACGACTATACAAAGATCCCCTCCCTAACAGCCATTCACTTAGAGTGTTCCCCCATTTTCATGTAGATTTGACAAGGGAAAGACAGGAAACAAGGATCCTGAGAAGGCTCCCCCACCCCGCTGTACCCCCCCCCCCCCTTTCCAGTTCCCTCCTCCCTTCTCCAGCTCTCCTCAGAGCTTCAGCCCAGCGTTAGTGACAAGAGATAATTACTGTTAGATTGATCGTCTGCTCAAAGTAACTGAAGCAAATAAATAGTTTGATGCTGGGTGCTGAATCCGAATGACGGCTAATGGAAGCTGCAGGATAGGTCGCCCTACCCGTAATTTGGCTTGATGAAGCATCCTCATAGGGGCTTGAATTAAATATTCTATTGATATTCAGACAGTTCCGTTACCATATCCACTGCCTCGAACCCCCCACCCACCCCCCCAAACTTCCATTCTCCCAGCCCCCAAATTCATCCAAGCAGGGCTATGCATTACAGAAGTAAATGAAGAGGAAAATTGAAGTAATGTTAAATTATAAATGTATGATTTCATCTGCCAGACCTGAAGATTGCTGAATAATAGGGTATGGATATCACAGGGTTTCATCTGTTGGGGGGATTAGAGGAGAGGAGGGCTTGTCTCCTACTATAGTTCATCAACATCATTCATTCTCCAACTTCTCCACCACAAACCTCCAGCTGTAGTTCCTGAAGTCTGCTGGAGGCACCAAACTCTAACTCAGCCTGGTTGGTTTGGTAGAGATGTGTCAAGTTTCTCTACAGGTGATTTTGTCAATACCCTGTCAACAGACACAGTTTAGAGCAGGGTTCTCCAACTGTGTTCCTGGAGAGCTACCCTCATGTAGGGGTTCGCTCCAACCCTAATTTAGAGCACCTGATTCTAATAATTAGCTGGATGATAAGTTGAATCAGGTTAGTTACAACTGGGGTTGGAGTGAAAACCAACAGGAGGGTAGATCTCCAGGAACAGGGTTGGAGAGCCCTGTTTTAGTGTAATGTGAAGAGACTCCACAAGAATCTGGTGAACATATTCTGATGTATCGCCGATCAACCTGACCAAATGTCAAGCAAATGGAAAGAGTGCATAGAAGAGGAGAGGAGAAGAGATGTTTGAGAAGCAGTGAAAAAGAGGATGGAGAGATGTGTGAGAAGCAGTGAAGGAGAGGAGAAGAGATGTTTGAGAAGCAGTGAAGGAGAGGATGGAGAGATGTGTGAGAAGCAGCGACGGAGAGGATGGAGAGATGTGTGAGAAGCAGTGAAGGAGAGGATGGAGAGATGTGTGAGAAGCAGTGAAGGAGAGGATGAAGAGATGTGTGAGAAGCAGTGAAGGAGAGGATGGAGAGATGTGTGAGAAGCAGCGACGGAGAGGATGGAGAGATGTGTGAGAAGCAGTGAAGGAGAGGATGGAGAGATGTGTGAGAAGCAGTGAAGGAGAGGATGGAGAGATGTGTGAGAAGCAGTGAAGGAGAGGATGGAGAGATGTGTGAGAAGCAGTGAAGGAGAGGATGGAGAGATGTGTGAGGAGCAGTGAAGGAGAGGATGGAGAGAGAGGGAGAATGAACTGAAACTCCTTATCTAAATGAAATTGGAAAAGCAGGACAGCGAAACATTCCGTTCGCTAATTTGCATACAAAAATCAACAAGGCTCATTATTTAAGGAACCCTAATTCCTTACTTGCCAAAATCTCATTAACACACCCCCCCCCCCCCTCCCCCCAAAACGCGTTCGCTTTGTTTACCACACCTAATCGAGCCATTTATCTTTATTGTGTTAGGGCCTGCATGTATGTTTGCTAAAATTAATACACATTTAAAGCCCTGTACAGAGTGTGGCTTTACCAGATGCATAATTGATTTTAAAGTGAATCTGAACTGTTGGGCCATAAAAAAGGGCATTAGTATGCATATTAATACACAGGCCCTGAGGCTCTGCGGCAGCTAGTGGGGCCAGCCTTTATTTACTGAGATATACACCGAGAGGAAGACGGGAGAGACGGAGGAGAGGAGCCAGAAAACATGTCAGACCAATCACTTCCTATCTCCTGTGTGTGTGTGCGTGCATGTGTCGAGGCACGGTCTTGTTGGCCACCGCCATGCCTCGTCTCGACAGCCAGACCCCCCCCCCCCCCCCCTGTTTCCATGTCTCCATCCTCTCTTGTCTGGATGTCTTTGTCTAACCTAGCTCCGCCTCCTGGAGGAAAGCAGAAGCACACTGTGATCCTCTCACCTGCTAGGCAGGGCGAAGTGCACACACACACACACACTCCTCTTATATCAGCCAAACTCTATTGTTGTGCAAAGACATTGTTTTTTCCACCTGGAAAAATGTCTGTGAGACAGGTTCCTATGTCTCCCAGTTCATCATTGTTGCTTTTCAATATGCACAACAAGGATGTGATGCCTGAGGAGTAAATATGTGTTCATTTAAAGGGTGTAGTGTGTGTGTGTGTGTGTGTGTGTGTGTGTGTGTGTGTGTGTGTGTGTGTGTGTGTGTGTTTCATTATGCAGACCTGTGTAGCTGTGTTCTACTGTATTAATGTAGCTGTATAATTCATTGTAGCCTAACGTTTGCAGACAGCAGAGCCACGGAGGAATTAGTGTATGTGTTAATGTGTACATCTGTATGTCTGGAATATGACTGAGAGTGTGCATGAGTGCCTGCAAATCTGTGTGTTAATGTCTGTGCGTGTTCTTGCAGACAACAGCAAGCACTGATAGGCTGAGTTGAGCACAGACCTTGAGGCTGCACGACAGTTACCGGCTGACAAAATTTCATGACCACCACAGCCCTAGCTGGGCTGTTGTTTGTTTTGCTGACGAGGCATGGCTACCAGCAACACAGACACACACACACACTCCAAACCCGAGGTGCTGGCTTGCTTCTGTGTTAATCTCACACTGTCAATAGAGCCCCACCAAACACACACATTCTCTTTCTCTGCAACCTCTTTACATGTCAGAGGAAAAGCCCATGTCATGTATATTTAGCCTCTGGCATTTACTCCTCTTTAAGAGGAGAAATAAACAGTGCATGGATACTGACGTAGTCCTGACGTAGTCCTGACGTAGTCCTGACGTTAGTTTAGAGGCTACGGTCTGTTAACATTGCATAGCATTCCACAGTTAAAATAACTGCTCATTTAGCCCTGATCACACAGTTAAACGACACATCATTTGTAAGAATTAAGTTGCAGTTGCTAGTCAAAAAAGCTTAATAGACATCTTTAAATATCCACACAAATAAATGAATAGCTCACATTCAGTGTATGGCTACCAAACCTGGTCCACACAGTTTGGGGTAGAACCGATATCAGTGTAATATGTAGACAGATGTGTATATATATACACATGTTGTCAGAAGCTCAGTGTGATCAGTAAGTGCTCATTTCATAGAGTCCAGTATCTCTCTAGGCCAGTGAGAAGGAAACCAGGTCTGGATGGAGGAAATGAGGTCACTCAGCTTGAGCTGTATGACCTGTGTGATTATAAATGTTATCGAGTCTAGTGTGTCAGAACCCAGTAGGAACCACTATATTGCATTTACTTCCTTCTCTCTCTCTGTTTCTCTCTCTCTGTTTCTCTCTCTCTCTGTTCTCTCTGTTTCTCTCTCTCTCTCTCTGTTTCTCTCACACACAAACACAACTGCTGTTGTTGTTTGTGAGCAGAGATAGGGCACTGTAGCAGGATTTAAACAACAGCTCATCTGCCTTCAAGTGTCCATTGAGACTCAGTTGGACTGTGACAGCTCCTGCCTCCAATCTGGCAACCATACAAGAGCAGCATGTGTGTTGGGTCCCATCCCACTTTATTTCCCTCTTATCTTCCACTGTGACCAGGATGTGCTCCAACGGATCCAACAATGCAAACACTGCTGATGTGGTGTTTTTTTAACACACACACACACACACACACACACACACACACACACACACACACACACACACACACACACACACACACACACACACACACACACATACACACACACACACACACACACACACACACACACACACACACACACCCTTGAAACAGTCACGGCTCTATCGGAAGCTATGAAATAGGAGACTTTGGGAGCTAAAGGAGCACTTCTGAACTATCATCATTAAAAATTTCTGCCTCAGCAAATATGGCACAACTTAACATATTCCAAGTATATTCCCAAATAGCAGATTCAAATAGCAGTTTCTTTTTTGCCACTTTTGGAGTGACTTTTTACAATCACGCCATCGTATTTCTTCTTGCCTGTTCTGTGGTATCTCAGCGGATATTACGGCCCGCCCAGCGCACCAAGATAGCCTCACATATCAGAAAGACTCTCTAATCCATAATGTCCTTGCACAAATCTCATCCACTCATTGTCTTGCAGCGCCGTGTCGTTCATGATCGATTAGCCGGGGCTCTAATTGAAAGGTTATCCATCAATGACAGTGTACAGGTGACAAAAAACCTGGACAGATTCCAGACATCCTGTTGCCATGTAACCCTGGGAGCCGACGAGGGGTCGTCTGGGAGCCTCTGGGGAGGTAGAGGAGTCTGGCAGGCTGGGGAGGAGGAGGCTGGAGAGCATGACAGGCTAGGGAGGAGGAGGCTGGAGAGCATGACAGGCTAGGGAGGAGGAGGCTGGAGAGCATGACAGGCTGGGGAGGAGGAGGCTGGAGAGCATGACAGGCTAGGGAGGAGGAGGCTGGAGAGCCTGACAGGCTGGGGAGGAGGAGGCTGGAGAGCATGACAGGCTAGGGAGGAGGAGGCTGGAGAGCATGACAGGCTAGGGAGGAGGAGGCTGGAGAGCATGACAGGCTAGGGAGGAGGAGGCTGGAGAGCATGACAGGCTAGGGAGGAGGAGGCTGGAGAGCATGACAGGCTAGGGAGGAGGAGGCTGGAGAGCATGACAGGCTGGGGAGGAGGAGGCTGGAGAGCATGACAGGCAGGAGAGCATGACAGGCTGGGGAGGAGGAGGCTGGAGAGCATGACAGGCTAGGGAGGAGGAGGCTGGAGAGCATGACAGGCTAGGGAGGAGGAGGCTGGAGAGCATGACAGGCTAGGGAGGAGGAGGCTGGAGAGCATGACAGGCTGGGGAGGAGGAGGCTGGAGAGCATGACAGGCAGGAGAGCATGACAGGCTGGAGAGGAGGAGGCTGGAGAGCATGACAGGCTAGGGAGGAGGAGGCTGGATAGCATGACAGGCTAGGGAGGAGGAGGCTGGAGAGCATGACAGGCTAGGGAGGAGGAGGCTGGATAGCATGACAGGCTAGGGAGGAGGAGGCTGGAGAGCATGACAGGCTAGGGAGGAGGAGGCTGGATAGCATGACAGGCTAGGGAGGAGGAGGCTGGAGAGCATGACAGGCTAGGGAGGAGGAGGCTGGAGAGCATGACAGGCTGGGGAGGAGGAGGCTGGAGAGCATGACAGGCAGGAGAGCATGACAGGCTGGAGAGGAGGAGGCTGGAGAGCATGACAGGCTAGGGAGGAGGAGGCTGGATAGCATGACAGGCTAGGGAGGAGGAGGCTGGAGAGCATGACAGGCTAGGGAGGAGGAGGCTGGATAGCATGACAGGCTAGGGAGGAGGAGGCTGGAGAGCATGACAGGCTAGGGAGGAGGAGGCTGGATAGCATGACAGGCTAGGGAGGAGGAGGCTGGAGAGCATGACAGGCTGGGGAGGAGGAGGCTGGAGAGCATGACAGGCTAGGGAGGAGGAGGCTGGAGAGCATGACAGGCTAGGGAGGAGGAGGCTGGAGAGCATGACAGGCTAGGGAGGAGGAGGCTGGAGAGCATGACAGGCTAGGGAGGAGGAGGCTGGAGAGCATGACAGGCTAGGGAGGAGGAGGCTGGAGAGCATGACAGGCTAGGGAGGAGGAGGCTGGAGAGCATGACAGGCTAGGGAGGAGGAGGCTGGAGAGCATGACAGGCTAGGGAGGAGGAGGCTGGATAGCATGACAGGCTAGGGAGGAGGAGGCTGGAGAGCATGACAGGCAGGAGAGCATGACAGGCTAGGGAGGAGGAGGCTGGATAGCATGACAGGCTAGGGAGGAGGAGGCTGGATAGCATGACATGCTGAGACTGGAACACTTCTGATGCTCATCAGCTCAAACTGAGCCTCATGACTCATCTGCAATCTAGCACCAGCAGCAGGGCTGTGTGTGTGTGTGTGTGTCTGTGTCTGTGTCTATGTGTGTGTGTGTGTGCGTGCGTGTGTAAAGTGATGGGAGGCCAAGATGGTTTAACACAACTCCTGATTGTCCCCCCTTCTCCTAGGTTACCCAAACATTGTAGCAACGTACGGCCGTGGATACACTGGTTTTGCCCCGAGTTACAGCTACCAATTCCCTGGTAAGTTCCATCTTGTTAGGCACTGTGTGCTTCTCTGCCTGCCTGCTGGGGTGAGGTAATGGACCCCCTGTTGGCTCACAAACACACATCCCACTCCCCGCCTCCCTCCTCACACACACACACACACACACACACACACACACACACACACACACACACACATACACACACACACACACACACTGTTCTCTCTCTGATCTCAGCTGGGTTCCTGAAGATGATTATGTTATGTTGTAATGCCATGTCACTCTCTGTAACCCAAATGGCTTCAGTAAGGGATGAATTCTGTCCTGGCACCCACTCTCACTCATCGCATCATCACTCTGCCAGTTATTATACTGTGGAAAAATCCAATTCTCCAAATGTGATTTGTTAAGGTAACATTATGCAATTATGTCACCATTCACTCTCCTCTAAAGACCTCTACAATGGAAAATGTTAGAGCTTGATTTCACGCCTTATTTCAACATGTTATGAGTGACCTGTGTTCTCTCTGCCACCTGGCATCAGTATACCCAGCTTGGAATGTTGCCAGAGGGAGAGAGTGACTGTCACCATGCTAGGGACTGCCATGACAAGATGCTCCACGATTATCCAGCCCGCAGGGAATTCATATACACATATACAGGAGGGGTCTTCATATACACTTATACAGGAGGGGCATTCATATTCAGGAGAGGTATTCATATACAGGAGGGGCATTCATATACACATATACAGGAGGGGCATTCATATACACATATACAGGAGGGGCATTCATATACACATATTCAGGAGGGGCATTCATATACACATATACAGGAGGGGCATTCATATATACATATACAGGAGGGGCATTCATATACACATATACAGGAGGGGCATTCATATATACATATACAGGAGGGGCATTCATATATATACATATACAGGAGGGGCATTCATATACACATATACAGGAGGGGCATTCATATACACATATACAGGAGGGGCATTCATATACACTTATACAGGAGGGGAATTCATATACACATATACAGGAGGGGCATTCATATACACTTATACAGGAGGGGCATTCATATACACATATACAGGAGGGGCATTCATATACACATATACAGGAGGGGCATTCATATACACATATACAGGAGGGGCATTCATATACACATATACAGGAGGGGCATTCATATACACATATACAGGAGGGGCATTCATATACACTTATACAGGAGGGGAATTCATATACACATATACAGAAGGGGCATTCATATACACTTATACAGGAGGGAATTCATATACACATATACAGGAGGGAAATACATATACACATATACAGGAGGGGCATTCATATACACATACACAGGAGGGGCATTCATATACACATATACAGGAGGAGCATTCATATACACATACACAGGAGGGGCATTCATATACACATATACAGGAGGAGCATTCATATACACATACACAGGAGGGGCATTCATATACACATACACAGGAGGGGCATTCATATACACATATACAGGAGGAGCATTCATATACACATACACAGGAGGGGCATTCATATTCACATATACAGGAGGAGCATTCATATACACATACACAGGAGGGGCATTCATATACACATACACAGGAGGGGCATTCATATACACATATACAGGAGGAGCATTCATATACACATACACAGGAGGGGCATTCATATACACATATACAGGAGGAGCATTCATATACACATACACAGGAGGGGCATTCATATACACATACACAGGAGGGGCATTCATATACACATACACAGGAGGGGCATTCATATACACATATACAGGAGGGGCATTCGTATACACAGACACAGGAGGGGCATTCATATACACATACACAGGAGGGGCATTCATATACACATATACAGGAGGAGCATTCATATACACATACACAGGAGGGGCATTCATATACACATATACAGGAGGAGCATTCATATACACATACACAGGAGGGGCATTCATATACACATATACAGGAGGGGACCTAGCAGTGCTTCAGTGAGTATGTGTTTTTCTTGTGGATGGTCAATTTAATATTTAGAACCTACTGTGTCTTTCAAATAGGAGTCAGGTAATGTTTATTTAGATATGAAACACCAGTGTACTCTAGTAATGATGACAATGTAGGGGCTTTGCTGGGTTTTTTGGTGATTTAACTTCAATTGTCTGAAATGTTACATTTTGTTTGCAGTCTCTGGCTGTTGTTCTTGGGGCCTTAGCCCCATGCTCATACAAAGATACAAGAACCCACTGCATCTGTGAGCAGTGTCAAACGTCGGTTGAGTGTGGAGTGGAGAACATCAGTATAGTATTTCAGCAGGTTTGTTGTCTCTATAGTCAGAGCATCTCGGTGTACTCCCCAGCAGCAGTGTGAATACGTATCAAACGGAGTCGCAAACAAACGTCCACATTCAGAAGGAATATTACCGACACAGATTAATAATGAATGGGTGTAAATTGGTGAGGTACTGGAGAAATCATCCAGTGCTGTTACTATACCAGGGGAAAGGGATTCAAACAAAGGTGTCCTGGGGGATGCATTCGGTCTTCAACCAAGTCTGGAGGGCTGCACTGACAATGTCTTATATTTAGACCAGGTCTGGAGGGCTGCACTGACAATGTCTTATATTTAGACCAGGTCTGGAGGGCTGCACTGACAATGTCTTATATTTAGACCAGGTCTGGAGGGCTGCACTGACAATGTCTTATATTTAGACCAGGTCTGGAGGGCTGCACTGACAATGTCTTATATTTAGACCAGGTCTGGAGGGCTGCACTGACAATGTCTTATATTTAGACCAGGTCTGGAGGGCTGCACTGACAATGTCTTATATTTAGACCAGGTCTGGAGGGCTGCACTGACAATGTCTTATATTTAGACCAGGTCTGGAGGGCTGCACTGACAATGTCTTATATTTAGACCAGGTCTGGAGGGCTGCACTGACAATGTCTTATATTTAGTCTGCGTCAAAATTTGCAAAAATAAATCTATATTTTTGGGAATGTTCAATGATCTTTGACTGTCTTTCATTTCAGTGATTGTTAGCAGCTGGACAGTCAAACTGTATGAATGTAGGTCCATTATCATTACTGCACATTTTCCCTTTTTTTTTTGTCATTTTAAAGTATAGTGAGTTAGTTTCACCAACCCCACACAAAATATATTTTCAAATAAATAATAATAATTTCAACAGTAACATTTTATTTTACACAAACCGAATGTATGACACCACCATTAAAACATATCATTCCTCCAGGCGATTCTCTACTGTGTACACATCGGAACCTGTACGCATGTCATACTGTATGCCTTGAATTTGAGGTTTCATTACATGAATGAGAGGATGAAATGCCAAGTTAGCTTTCTCTAATCCATACAGGCCATACACATGCCTTCCATGGTGATGACATAAACAATTCTTCCTCCTCTTCCTCCCTCCTCCTCCTCCCCTCCCTGTTCCTCCTCCACCTCCTCACACAGATTAAAAATCAAATGAAAAGACAAAAAGCAAGAACAAAGCCTCTAGCTGTTTCCTGTGTGGAGGGACCCCAGCAGATCTAGTGCTATCTGTCGTCAGTCCAGGCCTTGGCTTGGCTAGTAAACAGGCACTGTGTTACGTTTGCCAGCCCCAGCCCTGCTTCCATGTTGGCACTAGTTGAAGGTAGAGAGGAGGTCTGATTGCTCCAAGGTTAACTTTACTGCCTTCATTTAATCCCCTGGCGCACTCTGTAAAATGATCTTGCCTCAGCACCAGGCACAATGTGGCCCTTTTTTTCTCCCTGTGATTTTCAGATACTGTAGTGCCAAACGACCTTGGTGTTGGACATGTAAGGTGAAAAGCCTTTTTTCCCTCCTTGTAGCGTCGGGGGTTTAGCATAAAGCTCACTCTGCTTGGGAGGTTAAAAATGGACTGTTGAAAGGAGAGGAGAAGCACTGCCCGCAATCCTCAGAGGGGACAGCGCTTCAGAGGAGGTCAAATGGAGGTGTGTGTGTGTGCGCGCGAGTGATGTCATTTTACCATGGCCTATTTTTATCTCACACGTCTCCATTACAGTGTGTCTCATATTGGCATGGAGCATCTGGTTCTTTGATAGAATGTGTGCTGCGTTATGGCTATTGTAAATGTGTGTGCACATTGCTAAAACAACAATAAGGATGTTGAGACAACAGTGTTTACAATTCGTGCTGTGTGCCTTTTTGTATTTTATTTGTCCATTCCCCCTTTGACTGTCACAGTTCTAGGAAACAGACATTTTAGTGCTATTCCATGATGTGGCAATAACGTTTCTATTTCACTACTGGTTCAAATGGGCCTGGTGAATATCACGACGTCTCTGTCTATAGAGACTCTCCTCTCGCTTTCACAGCAGCCTAGCGTCTAGTTGTTATTGTCACCCCCCATTTCTGGCATCTGACGTCTCTGCTGCTGATGAGAGCTGAAGGATGCGGCGGCGCTGACGGTGAATGCCAAGGTCACAGCCTCTTAGAGCACTTCCTGTGCCATGGCTGTGTAATAAAGCCGCCTCATCCCTCGCTCCTCTCCTCCATTTACCTGACTCTCCTTTAAGGGGGAAGGGAATTGATGCTTCGCTTTTGATTAGAGCCTAATCACTTATGCAAACGAAAAGGGGGACCGTCAAGAGGTTTAACCCCCTCACCCTCAAACACACACACATGCAACGCCCACACATGCACACATACACACACGCCCGGGGCCCCACAGCCTGAATTTGAACAGCTACCCGCTGGGGCTAAGGGACATAGAAACCATGCAAACAAGACAAATAAAACACCTTTGTTTCCCCTCTGTTTCTCTGTGCTCTCCAGGATGGACAGAGAGGGAAAGGGAGATGAAGGGATGAGAGAAAAAAGAAAAGGGGAAGCTGAGAGAGAGGAAGGGAGAAAGCGAGAGAGCAAGGCAGATTTGCAATCTGGCAATTCTGGCAAATGTCAGATGGACTGGACCATTTTTTGGTTGGTGGGCTGGTTGAAATTGACACAAAATATATGTTTTAAATAGAAAGGAAACAATAAAAAAGGTGACATGGCCGGCTGCCCATGGGCCTGTTAAGATTGTTTTGGAAAGATTTTTGTGCAATTTCTTTGTTATACTAATCTATAAATAGCCTTTGGCTTATTAATGGGCTACGGCCCGGTTTTCTGATAGGCTGAGCTGAGGTCACGCAAACTCACATTCAAGGTCAACAAATGCGGCATCAACAAAGAGACTTGCTCTGACTCTGTCATCAGGTAGACAGCCAGGATCATAGATGGTAAACAACAGAAAGGAGCCTATTAATGTAGAAATAGCACATTCTTCATTGTCACCTCACTCAAAACCTTTTCAGAGGCTAAAACCTTGATTTGGTCAAACAGTGAAGTGCGTTATCCTCATGATTCCTGTAATGAAAGTGTCTGCCTGCCGCTGGGCCTGTGGCCTCGCTGGGGCCTGCTGCTATGATGAGCAAGACACTCTCCTCTCCCCCCATGCGTTTGAGAGAAAAATATGTTCTGATCGTATAAAATTTCAAAATGAAATTGCTGGAAAAACACAGCTTTGTAAGCTTCGTCCCTTTGTCCCTGTTGAAGAGAGGAGGGTCTCAACTTTCTGTAGTTATATTTTTATTTCTCAACTCTCAGTATTCAGCTCAACTATTTTACAACCAAGTTATTTGATTTGGCTTTGAGATATGGAGAGGAAATACTCACTGACAATTGCGAGGGCATAGGCTTCATGGAGTACAACAGTATGAGTCATAATACCCATAAAACCTAGTGGTCAAACAGGGAAATGGTTGCAATTGTTTTTCCACCATTCATTTTCCCATAGGGGATTTTAGAAATATGTAAAATAAGGGCTGTGTTTTATGTAGGGTTACCCTGGCGTGACTTTTTTTTAGAACCATGTAAATCTATCTAGGACAAGGGGCCTTTTATCAATATATTTGCCTGTATTTACTCCCCAAAAATGAAATGCTAATTAGCTGCTAATGTGGCTAACATAAAGAGCTATAAATTCAATGATGATCTGGACGAGACTGCCGAATCAAGGCAAAGATAAAACTCTCTGGATTAACTATCTAATGTTAGCTAAATGTAGTAATGCATAAATGGTCAACATTTCTTTAAATGGACAATTCTGTGATCAGTCTTGTGCAAGTTTTAAATTGACACAATACCTGTTAGCGAAGGTGTCAGGTAGAGATGACGTGCAGGAGCTTGCAGGAATTTGTAGTTTTGCATGATGTTCGAATCTGAGAATAAATACATCCAAATATATTGATAAAAGTCGCCTTGTCCGAGAGATTTACATGGTTATCAAAACGTCACACCAGGGTAACCCTACATGAAACACAACCCTTATGGGAAAAATGAATGGTGGAAAAACGATTTCCCTGTTTGACCGCCAGGTTTTATGGGTATTATGATACTGCCACTGTGGTGCTCTATTGGATAGTAGACAACCACTGCCACAAACTGTTAGGGCCTACATAAAGCTGTCCCAACAGCAGCCTAACATCTTACCACTGCTACACCTGGCTATCAGTGGAGCCTTGTCTGGCAGCGAAATAGATCATTCAGCCTCATTTACTGCCATGGCTAACTTGCTTAAACAAATGTGGTTTCTACTGTGGTTTCTACTGACAATTGAGATGTATAAACTATGGCATAAGGAGACGATCTGCACCAATCACTAAATACAGGCAAATATATTGATAAAAGGCCCCTTGTCCTAGATAGACTCCGGCGCTGACAGAGATGGCCGCCTCGCTTTGCGTTCCTAGGAAACTATGCAGTTTTTTGTTTTTTTACGTGTTATTTCTTACATTAGTACCCCAGGTCATCTTAGGTTTTATTACATACAGTCGAGAAGAACTACTGAATATAAGATCAGCGTCAACTCACCATCAGTACGACCAAGAATATGTTTTTCGCGACGCGGATCCTGTGTTCTGCCTTACAAACAGGACAACGGAGTGGATCCCATGCAGCGACCCCAAAAAACGACTCCGAAAAAGAGGGAAACGAGGCGGTCTTCTGGTCAGACTCCGGAGACGGGCACACCGTGCACCATTCCCTAGCATTCTTCTTGCCAATGCCCAGTCTCTTGACAACAAGGTTGATGAAATCCGAGCAAGGGTAGCATTCCAGAGGGACATCAGAGACTGTAACGTTCTTAGCTTCAGTCTACAGTCAATCACGGACTACAGGAAGAAATCCAGCCCAGTCACGGACCAGGATGTCCTGCTCCCAGGCAGACTAAATAACTTTTTTGCCCGCTTTGAGGACAATACAGTGCCACTGACACGGCCTGCAACGAAAACTTGCGGTCTCTCCTTCACTGCAGCCGAGGTGAGTAAGACATTTAAACGTGTTAACCCTCGCAAGGCTGCATGCCCAGGCGGCATCCCCAGCCGCGCCCTCAGAGCATGCGCAGACCAGCTTCATCCAGAAGGCGAGGTCAGTACAGATGCATCAAAGCTGGGACCGAGAGACTGAAAAACAGCTTCTATCTCAAGGCCATCAGACTGTTAAACAGCCACCACTAACATTGAGTGGCTGCTGCCAACACACTGACACTGACTCAACTCCAGCCACTTTAATAATGGGAATTGATGGGAAATGATGTAAATATATCACTAGCCACTTTAAACAATGCTACCTTATATAATGTTACTTACCCTACATTATTCATCTCATATGCATACGTATATACTGTACTCTATATCATCGACTGTATCCTTATGTAATACATGTATCACTAGCCACTTTAACTATGCCACTTTGTTTACATACTCATCTCATATGTATATACTGTACTCGATACCATCTACTGTATCTTGCCTATGCTGCTCTGTACCATCACTCATTCATATATCCTTATGTACATATTCTTTATCCCCTCACACTGTGTACAAGACAGTAGTTTTGGAATTGTTAGTTAGATTACTTGTTGGTTATTACTGCATTGTCGGAACTAGAAGCACAAGCATTTCGCTACACTCGCATTAACATCTGCTAACCATGTGTATGTGACAAATAAGAAATTTGCGGATAAGAGGCAATCCGTCATTTTGATTAAGACCTTAATGAGCGAGCTAGGACGGACGTAGTCAATGTAACTATTTGTTTAGCACTTTTGAAATGTACAGCGACACAATTCAGAACATGGGCCGTTCAAAACATATTTCCCAGTCGGAGCTAGTTTTTTCCAGAATTCCCAGTTGTCTTGAACTCACTGAAGTCAAGTTTTCACAGTTCCGAGTTAACCTTTCTAGGGCAGGCGTTCCACTAGCGGAACCCCTTGACAACATTCCGCTGAAAATTCAGTGCGCGAAATTCAAAAATATTTTTAGAAATATGTAACTTTCACACATTAACAAGTCCAATACAGCAAATGAACGATTAACTTCTTGTTAAGCTACCCATCGTGTCCGATTTCAAAAATGCTTTACAGCGAAAGCACAACATATGATTATGTTAGATCACCTCCAAGTCGAAAAAAAAAACACACAGGCATTTTTCCAGCCAGAGATAGGAGTCACAAAAAGCAGAAATATAGATCAAATGAATCACTAACCTTTAATGATCTTCATAGGACATCATGTTACACAATACATGTATGTTTTGTTCGATAATGTGCATATTTATATCCAAAAATCTAAGTTTACATTGGCGCATTACGTGCGGTAATGTTTTGATTCCAAAACATCCTGTGATTTTGCAGAAATACTCATAAAAAACATTAATAAAAGATACAAGTGTTATTCACAAAATTAAAGATAGACTTTTCCTTAATGCAACCGCTGTGTCAGATTTCAAAAAAACTTTACGGAAAAAGCATAATCTGACAACGGAGCTCAGAGCCCAATCCAGCCAGAGAAATATCTGCCATTTTGGAGTCAACCGAAGTTCACTTGCCTTTGATGATCTTCATCAGAAGGCACTCCCAGGAATCCCAGTTCGACAATAAATTACTGATTTGTTCCATAAAGTTCCATAAAGTCCATAATTTATGTCCAAATAGCCACTTGTTGTTAGCGTGTTCAGCCCAGTAATCCATCTTCATGAGGCGCGAGCACTTCGTCCAGACAAAAACTCAAAGTTCTGTTACAGGTCGTAGAAACAAGTCAAACGATGTATGGAATCAATCTTTAGGATGTTTTTAACATAAAACATCAATAAGCTACCAACTGGAGAATTCCTATGTCTGAAGAAAAGCACTGGAACAAGAGCTAACTCTGTTGGGAGCGCGCTTCACAAACCTGAGACACTCTGCCAGACCACTGACTCAAACCGGTCTCATGAGCCCCTCCTTTATAACAGAAGCCTGAAACAAGTTTCTAAAGACGGTTGACATCTAGTGGAAGCCGTAGGAAGTGCAACTTGACTCCATAGACACTGTGTATTCGGTAGGCCAAGCTTTGAAAACTACAAACCTCAGATATCCCACTTCCGGGTTGGATTTTTCTCAGGTTTTCGCGTGCCATATGAGTTCTGTTATACTCACAGACATCATTAACCAGTTAGAGCTCTAGGGGCGCTATTTCATTTTTGGATAAAAAACGTTCCCGTTTTAAGCGCGATATTTTGTCACGAAAAGATGCTCGACTATGCATATTCTTGACAGTTTTGGAAAGAAAACACTCTGAAGTTTCAGAATCTGCAAAGATTTTGTCTGTAAGTGCCCCAGAACTCATTCTACAGGCGAAACCAAGATGATGCATCACCCAGGAATTAGCAGAATTTCTGAAGCTCTGTTTTCCATTCTCTCCTTATATGGCTGTGATTGCGCAACGAATGAGCCTACACTTTCTGTCGTTCGCCCAAGGTCTTAGCAGCATTGTGACGTATTTGTAGGCATATCATTGGAAGATTGGCCATAAGAGACTACATTTTCCAGAGGTCCGCCCGGTGTCCTTTGTCTAAATTTGTGCGTAATCTTCAGGTGCAGGCATTTTCTCCTGGGATTCAGGAGAGAAACCATGTTTCCAAGAACGATGTATCAATGAAGAGATATGTGAAAAACACCTTGAGGATTGATTCTAAACAACGTCTGCCATGTTTTCAGTCGATATTATGGAGTTAATTTGGAAAAAAGTTTGCGTTTTGAGGACTGAATTTATGGATTTTTTTTGGTAGCCAAATGTGATGTATAAAACGGAGCTATTTCTAATACACAAGGAATCTTTTTGGAAAAACTGAGCATCTGCTATCTAACTGAGAGTATCCTCATTGAAAACATCAGAAGTTCTTCAAAGGTAAATGATTTTATTTGAAGGCTTTTATGTTTTTGTTAATGTTGCGTGCTGGATGCTAACGCTAATGCTAACGCTAAATGCTAACGCGAAATGCTAACTCTAGCTAGCTACTTTTACACAAATGATTGTTTTCCTATGGTTGAGAAGCATATTTTGAAAATCTGAGATGACAGTGTTGTTTACAAAAGGCTAAGCTTGAGAGATGGCATATTTATTTCATTTCATTTGCGATTTTCATAAATAGTTAACGTTGTGTTATGCTAATGAGCTTGCTGATAGATTTACACAATCCTGGATACAGGGGTTTTTTCATAGCTAAACGTGACGCAGAAAACGGAGCGATTTGTCCTAAACAAATAATCTTTCAGGAAAAACTGAACATTTGCTATCTGAGAGTCTCCTCAATGAAAACATCTGAAGTTCTTCAAAGGTAAATGATTTTTTTGAATGCTTTTCTGTTTTTTTGTGTAAATGTTGCCAGCTGAATGCTAATGCTAAATGCTACGTTAGCCATCAATACTGTTACACAAATGATTATTTTGCAATGGTTGAGAAGCATATTTTGAAAATCTGAGATGACAGTGTTGTTAACAAAAGGCTAAGCTTGAGAGCTAGCATATTTATTTCATTTGATTTGCGATTTTCATGAATAGTTAACGTTGCGTTATGGTAATGAGCTTGAGTCTGTATTCACGAACCCGGATCCGGGATGGGGAGATCAGAAAGGTTAAAACAGTTTTAGAAACTTCAGAGTGTTTTCTATCCAATACTAATAATAATATGCATATATTCGTTCTGTGTTCTGCATTAGCATCGAATAGCCCCCTTGATATGCAACTTTTCAGGGAAGTTAGGAACAAATATACACAGGCAGTTAGAAAAGCTAAGGCAAGCTTAGGACCCTCTCTTTCTAAAATGATCTGCCGAAATTGTTGCAAACCATTTACTAGCCTGTTCAACCTCTCTTTCGTATCGTCTGAGATTCCCAAAGATTGGAAAGCTGCCACGGTCATCCCCTTCTTCAAAGTGGGGGCACCACTGACCCACCACTGCTACAGACCTATATCTATCCTACCCTGTCTTTCTAAGGTCTTCGAAAGCCAAGTTAACAAACAGATTACTGACCATTTCGAATCCCACCATACCTTCTCCGCTATGCAATCTGGTTTCAGAGCTGGTCATGGGTGCACCTCAGCCACGCTCAAGGTTCTAAACGATCATAACCGCCATCGATAAGATGGCTTTCGACTCTGTCAATCACAACATTCTTATTGGCAGACTCGACAGCCTTGGCTTCTCAAATGATTGCCTCGCCTGGTTTACCAACTACTTCTCTGATAGAGTTGTGTGCCAAATCGGAGGGCCTGTTGTCCGGACCTCTGACAGTCTCTATGGGTGTGCCACAGGGTTCAATTCTCGGGCCGACTCTCTTTTCTGTATACATCAATGATGTTGCTCTTGCTGCTGGTGATTCTCTGATCCACCTCTACGCAGACGACACCATTCTGTATACTTCTGGCCCCTCCTTGGACACTGTGTTAACTAACCTGGCTACAGGTTATCTACAAGTCTCTGCTAGGTAAAACCCCGCCTTATCTCAGCTCACTGGTCACCATAGCAGCACCCACTCGTAGCACGCGCTCCAGCAGGTATGTCTCACTGGTCACCCCCAAAGCCAATTCCTCCTTTGGTCATCTTTCCTTCCAGTTCTCTGCTGCCCATGACTGGAACGAATTTAAAAAATCTCTGAAGCTGGAGACTCACATCTCCCTCACTAGCTTTAAGCACCAGCTGTCAGAGCAGCTTACAGATCACTGCACCTGTACATAGCCCATCTGTAAACAGCCCATCTATCTACCTACCTCATCCCCATACTGGTATTTATTTATTTATTTTGCTCTTTTGCACCCAGTATCTCTACCTGCACATTCATCTTCTGCCAATCTACTATTCCAGTGTTTAATTGCTATATTGTAATTACTTCGCCACCCTGGCCTATTTATTTCCTTAACTTACCTCATTTGCACTCACTGTATATAGACTTTTTGTTTTCTTTTGTTCTACTGTATTATTGACTGTATGTTTTGTTTATTCCATGTGAAACTCTGTGTTGTTGTATGTGTCGAATTGCTACGCTTTATCTTGGCCAGGTCGCAGTTGCAAATGAGAACTTGTTCTCAACTAGCCTACCTGGTTAAATAAAGGTGAAGTAAATAAATAAAATAAATAAAAATATTAGCATCTGGGACAGAGTAGGAGGCAGTTCACTCTGGGCACGCTATTCATCCCAAAAAAGTTAACAGTTGTTTTGAGCACAGCACAAATCATGGTTCATTGACAGTATGGTCAATGTTTATTCTTTTAAACTTGAAAAAGAAACACTTAATCCCAGATTTGGGACCACACAGCCACTCCATTTTCTAGATACAGTACCGTCCCCACAAGTGACAGAACACTGAGCTTATCATGGCGCAAATAGAGAACATTACCAACACCTACGCTCCGTATTTTCCCCTGGCTCCCCCACCACCACCACCACTACATTTTGGATCTGCCTTACTCAATGCGGCTTTACTACATTTTTTGCAAACTGATATGTGACACGTATTAATGCTAACATAACAAAATTTCCCCCTGAAAATGTGGTATTCAAAACGAGCCCCACCTGCCCTGAATAATGGGTCGCCACTGGTTAGTGTAATTCATGTGTGTAATTCATCTCTATTGAAAAAAAGTCCTATTTGACAGTAAATTACAGCAACTATAGTCTAATTGTCAACCCAAAATATATTACATCACTGGATTAGGTTCATGCATTCCTGCTTGGATGTGTTAACTTATTCCTTGTCCCAGTCTGCCACTGAGAGAGCGGGACAGAGAGAGAAAGGGAGACAGAAGGGAGCAGAGAGAGGGGGACAGGGACAGGGAGAGAGGAAGGGAGGGGGGGGGCTGTAAGGGAAGGGAGAAATGGAGAGAGAGAGAGGAACAGAGAGAGTGCCAGTGAGAGCAGCAGGCACCCAGGCAGCTGGGCCAACTCATCCAGCAGCTCCTCAGAGAAAATCACCTCTAATTGAAAAGCCTGCTCATTAACCCAGTGGGTGTGCAGAGGCAAATGCCTTCAACGTGTCACAGGCTGGGAACAGAGAACCGCTGTGCTTTGGCTTTGAAACACACACACACACACACACACACAATCATGACGGCTGTCAATGTATATGGAAACAGCCTTAATACCACTGCTGAGACTAACACACTGGGACTGGCACAGCCATAAACAGCCCTCCTGTGTGGTAGGACTGCCAGGGTCTCATTATCAGCAGAGCAGTGGAGCAGTATGTTACAGGTTGACTCCATTCTGGATCAAACATGGGACCTGGGCTCTCTAAGGGCTATTTCTCAATTATTTTGGCCAGTCAATGTCTGCAACTGCCCTGGCTGTCTGCCTCTGGCTCTCCCTGTCCCTCCATGTAAGGTGACATTTATATCCCTGATTTGTGCTGTGAGAGGTTGTGTCCTATCATGCAAGGCAAGATCTAATAGAGGCTTTTGTGTCCATCAGATGGCCTTGTCCCTCTGTGTTCCCTCTACACTATTCCTCTTGAGCACAGACACACACACACACGTTTCTATTTCTTACTATACTTTGGGGACCAACAGTTGATTCCCATTCAAAATCATATTTTCCCTAACCCTAATTTTAACCCTAAACCTAACCCCTAAACCTGAAATTGCCTTTTTACAAGTGAGGACTTCAGAATTTGGGGGGGGTTACTATTATTGTGAGCATTTCTGGTACTCACACGTATAGTACCAATTGTGTGTACACACACACACACACACACACTGAACACACACACACCAAAGACAAAGGTGGAGGGCGAGAAGGAGAGGTGGAGGGAAAGGAAGATGGTAGAGAAGGAGACAGTGACAGGAAGGAGAGGTGGAGGGAAAGGAAGATGGTAGAGAAGGAGACAGTGACAGGAAGGAGAGGTGGAGGGAAAGGAAGATGGTAGACGAGGAGACAGTGACAGGAAGGAGAGGTGGAGGGAAAGGAAGATGGTAGAGAAGGAGACAGTGACAGGAAGGAGAGGTGAAGGGAAAGGAAGATGGTAGAGAAGGAGACGGTGACAAAAAGGAGAGGTGGAGGGAAAGGAATATGGTAGAGAAGGAGACAGTGACAGGAAGGAGAGGTGGAGGGAAAGGAAGATGGTAGAGAAGGAGACAGTGACAGGAAGGAGAGGTGGAGGGAAAGGAAGATGGTAGAGATGGAGACAGTGACAGCTTCAGACGCAGTCTTTATCATCCTAGCGAGCCTCTACTGAGCTCCCCCTGTCGTCTCGCCCTGTCGTCTCGCCCTGTCGTCTCCCCCTGTCGTCTCCCCCTGTCGTCTCGCCCCGTCGTCTCGCCCCGTCGTCTCCCCCTGTCGTCTCCCCCCGTCGTCTCGCCCCGTCGTCTCCCCCTGTCGTCTCCCCCTGTCGTCTCCCCCTGTCGTCTCCCCCCGTCGTCTCCCGTCATCTCCCCCCGTCGTCTCCCCTCGTCGTCTCCCCCCGTCGTTTCCCCCCATCGTCTCCTCCTGTCGTCTCCCCCTGTCGTCTCCCCCTGTCGTCTTGCCCTCATTGTGTAGGCAGCGGTCTGGAACGACAAGGAGCATTGGGACAAGGGCTGTCATCACCCCAATACACCCCAGGTGTCATCCCCTTCACCCATGTGATGGTACTGAGCTGCCTAATTGCATGTTACACACGGTTTGTCACCTCTGAGGCAAGCGGGTAGAGAGGATAGGGTGATGCAGGGGGTTATGCTCTGAATATGCTGTCAATGAGGAAAAGCTTCACATGCAGGGGGACCAGGGGACCAGAGACCAGGAGACCAGAGACCAAGAGTAGGCCCGTTGTCTACAATGACCCAGGCTTTACTTAAACAGGTCTCTGTGGTTTTCAGAAATTCTTCCAATATGTATCCCACATTTTCCAGTTGTGATGAAGACTTGATGCGGATGCAAATGTATTTAAATGTTGATAAAGTACTATGGTACAGTATATACAGACAGTGACCTACTTAGTCTTTTTGGGAGCATGGTTGGACTCAAGTGGCTGTATAGATAGAGTGCTCCACCCTCTCGGTTTAGGAGTTGACAGCCTCTCCATACTGGCTGCATTTCAACCTATTTCTCCATTAGTTCAAAGGCTATGTGATGTTGCCTCACACCTGGAAGGAGATAGCGGTGGGTTGTGCTCTCAAAGCACAGCCCGTCTGTCTGATGGAGAGTACAGATTAGAGGCCCCCTGTTCTGTTTTGATCTACACAGTGGACAGTGCTCTTTAGTATGTGGAGTGGTAGATGGATGGATGCGCCAATTGAGGCCTGCTATGCCTTAGTGCCTTCAGAAATAGACGGTGTGAAATGCACCATTAGCTGGACCCAGAGTCATCTGAAATATCCCTGGTGTGTATATACAGTATAATGCTTTGTAGGGACTGGCTGGTTTTTTCTCTCCATCATATCTGTCTGTCCAAAAACATAACAAAATGCATTGGTACTTTTGTTAAAACAGAGATAACTTTGTAGTAGACATACACACCAGGCCAGACATCCCTCTCCATAAAAGCTGTTTTTATCAGCAGAGGCTATTTGCTCTTCAGCACCGTCCCACTGTTAATAATAGCTGAGGATAAGTAAGCCATTTGAATAGGACTGATATATTAACACTGAGAAATCACAACAGTCACATAACAAATAATGTATTAACACTGAGAAATCACAACAGTCACATAACAAATAATGTATTAACACTGAGAAATCACAACAGTCACATAACAAATAATGTATTACCACTGAGAAATCACAACAGTCACATAACACATAATGTATTAACACTGAGAAATCACAACAATCACATAACAAATAATGTATTACCACTGAGAAATCACAACAATCACATAACAAATAATGTATTAACACTGAGAAATCACAACAATCACATAACAAATAATGTATTAACACTGAGAAATCACAACAGTCACATAACAAATAATGTATTAACACTGAGAAATCACAACAGTCACATAACAAATAATGTATTAACACTGAGAAATCACAACAGTCACATAACACATAATGTATTAACACTGAGAAATCACAACAGTCACATAATAGATCATGTATTAACACTGTGGATTAATGAGTCACATAACAGATAATGTATTAACAGTGGGAAATCATATCAGTCACATAATAGATAATGTATTAACACTGGGAAATCATAACAGTCACATAACATAATTTATTAATCCTGGGAAATCATGTCACATAACAGATAATATATTAATACTGGGAAATCATAAGTCACATAATAGATAATGTATTAACACTGGGAAATCATAAGTCACATAATAGATAATTTATTAATCCTGGGAAATCATAAGTCACATAATAGATAATGTATTAACACTGGGAAATCATATGTCACATAATAGATAATGTATTAACACTGGGAAATCATATGTCACATAATAGATAATGTATTAACACTGGGAAATCACAAGTCACATAATAGATAATGTATTAACACTGGGAAATCATAAGTCACATAATAGATAATGTATTAACACTGGGAAATCATAACAGTCACATAACAAATAATGTATTAACACTGGGAAATCACAACAGCCACATAACAGATAATGTATTAACACTGGGAAATCACAACAGTCACATAACAGATAATGTATTAACACTGGGAAATCATAAGTCACATAACAGATAATATATTAATACTGGGAAATTATAACAGTCACATAATAGATAATGTATTAACACTGGGAAATCATAACAGTCACATAACAAATAATGTATTAACACTGGGAAATCACAACAGTCACATAACAGATAATGTATTAACACTGGGAAATCACAACAGTCACATAACAGATAATGTATTAACACTGGGCTATCATAAGTCACATAATAGATAATGTATTAACACTGGGAAATCACAACAGTCACATAACAAATAATGTATTAACACTGGGCTATCATAAGTCACATAATAGATAATGTATTAACACTGGGAAATCATAAGTCACATAATAGATAATGTATTAACACTGGGAAATCACAACAGTCACATAACAAATAATGTATTAACACTGGGCTATCATAAGTCACATAATAGATAATGTATTAACACTGGGAAATCATAAGTCACATAACAAATAATGTATTAACACTGGGAAATCACAACAGTCACATAACAGATAATGTATTAACACTGGGAAATCATAAGTCACATAACAGATAATGTATTAACACTGGGAAATCATAAGTCACATAACAGATAATGTATTAACACTGGGAAATCACAACAGTCACATAACAAATAATGTATTAACACTGGGAAATCACAACAGTCACATAACAGATAATGTATTAACACTGGGCTATCATAAGTCACATAATAGATAATGTATTAACACTGGGAAATCATAAGTCACATAATAGATAATGTATTAACACTGGGAAATCATAAGTCACATAATAGATAATGTATTAACACTGGGAAATCATAAGTCACATAATAGATCATGTATTAACACTGGGAAATCATAACAGTCACATAACAAATAATGTATTAACACTGGGCTATCATAAGTCACATAATAGATAATGTATTAACACTGGGAAATCATAAGTCACATAATAGATCATGTATTAACACTGGGAAATCACAACAGTCACATAACAGATAATGTATTAACACTGGGAAAACAGTGATGAATATGTTACCTCTGTTCTTCCTGTCTTCCTCCTCTAAGTGTGTTTCTCTACTCTGTTCTTCTTAGAGTAGGGTAGACAGACAGGAGTTATCTGGGGGGTGTTACATGATTGAACTATACAGTACTATACATCCCTATATGGCTTTAAAGTCACATTATTCTCAGCCTTACTGTACACATGCTGTTCATCACACATTCATTCCCTGCTATGTCACACATCTGAATGGGCTGAAGAGTCGATTCTTCTTCTCTGTCAATGTAGACACATTAAGGCTCTGGATAGTGGTAGAGGTAGTGAGGCAGATCGGCACCAGTACTATGGCTGAATGCTGTTTGTGGCTCAGAGAGTCAGTCAGTTTTCCCCTGAGCTTGGTGCTTCCAGTGTTCAGACTGAGGCATGCCTTTGATAAGCGTTGCACACAGAGGTCTTCTTTGATAAGCGCTGCACACAGAGGTCTTCTTTGATAAGCGCTGCACACAGAGGTCTTCTTTGATAAGCGCTGCACACAGAGGTCTTCTTTGATAAGCGCTGCACACAGAGGTCTTCTTTGGTAAGCGCTGCACACAGAGGTCTTCTTTGATAAGCGCTGCACACAGAGGTCTTCTGTCAGAAGTGCTGCACACAGAGGTCTTCTTTGATAAGCGCTGCACACAGAGGTCTTCTTTGATAAGCGCTGCACACAGAGGTCTTCTTTGGTAAGCGCTGCACACAGAGGTCTTCTTTGATAAGCGCTGCACACAGAGGTCTTCTGTCAGAAGTGCTGCACACAGAGGTCTTTGATAAGCGCTGCACACAGAGGTCTTCTTTGGTAAGCGCTGCACACAGAGGTCTTCTTTGATAAGCGTTGCACACAGAAGTCTTCTTTGGTAAGCGCTGCACACAGAGGTCTTCTTTGAGAAGAGCTACACACAGAGGTCTTCTTTGGTAAGCGCTGCACACAGAGGTCTTCTTTGGTAAGCGCTGCACACAGAGGTCTTCTTTGATAAGCGCTGCACACAGAGGTCTTCTTTGGTAAGCGCTGCACACAGAGGTCTTCTTTGATAAGCGCTGCACACAGAGGTCTTCTTTGAGAAGCGCTGCACACAGAGGTCTTCTGTCAGAAGTGCTGCACGCAGAAGTCTTCTTTGATAAGCGCTGCACACAGAGGTCTTCTTTGAGAAGCGCTGCACACAGAGGTCTTCTTTGATAAGCGCTGCACACAGAGGTCTTCTGTCAGAAGAGCTGCACACAGAGGTCTTCTTTGATAAGCGCTGCACACAGAGGTCTTCTTTGATAAGCGCTGCACACAGAGGTCTTCTTTGATAAGCACTGCACACAGAGGTCTTCTTTGGTAAGCGCTGCACACAGAGGTCTTCTTTGATAAGCGCTGCACACAGAAGTCTTCTTTGGTAAGCGCTGCACACAGAGGTCTTCTTTGACAAGCGCTGCACACAGAGGTCTTCTTTGGTAAGCGCTGCACACAGAAGTCTTCTTTGGTAAGCGCTGCACACAGAGGTCTTCTGTCAGAAGTGCTACACACAGAGGTCTTCTTTGAGAAGCGCTGCACACAGAAGTCTTCTTTGGTAAGCGCTGCACACAGAAGTCTTCTTTGGTAAGCGCTGCACACAGAGGTCTTCTGTCAGAAGTGCTACACACAGAGGTCTTCTTTGAGAAGCGCTGCACACAGAAGTCTTCTTTGGTAAGCGCTGCACACAGAGGTCTTCTGTCAGAAGTGCTACACACAGAGGTCTTCTTTGAGAAGCGCTGCACACAGAAGTCTTCTTTGGTAAGCGCTGCACACAGAGGTCTTCTTTGGTAAGCGCTGCACACAGAAGTCTTCTTTGGTAAGCGCTGCACACAGAAGTCTTCTTTGGTAAGCGTTGCACACAGAGGTCTTCTTTGATAAGCGCTGCACACAGAAGTCTTCTTTGGTAAGCGCTGCACACAGAGGTCTTCTTTGGTAAGCGCTGCACACAGAGGTCTTCTTTGGTAAGCGCTGCACACAGAGGTCTTCTTTGGTAAGCGCTGCACACAGAAGTCTTCTTTGGTAAGCGCTGCACACAGAGGTCTTCTTTGGTAAGCGCTGCACACAGAGGTCTTCTTTGATAAGCGCTGCACACAGAGGTCTTCTTTGATAAGCGCTGCACACAGAGGTCTTCTTTGATAAGCGCTGCACACAGAGGTCTTCTGTCAGAAGTGCTGCACACGGAAGTCTTCTTTGGTAAGCGCTGCACACAGAGGTCTTCTTTGGTAAGCGCTGCACACAGAGGTCTTCTTTGGTAAGCGCTGCACACAGAGGTCTTCTTTGGTAAGCGCTGCACACAGAGGTCTTCTTTGGTAAGCGCTGCACACAGAAGTCTTCTTTGATAAGCGCTGCACACAGAGGTCTTCTTTGGTAAGCGCTGCACACAGAGGTCTTCTTTGATAAGCGTTGCACACAGAGGTCTTCTTTGGTAAGCGCTGCACACAGAGGTCTTCTTTGATAAGCGCTGCACACAGAGGTCTTCTTTGAGAAGAGCTACACACAGAGGTCTTCTTTGATAAGCGCTGCACACAGAGGTCTTCTTTGAGAAGAGCTACACACAGAGGTCTTCTTTGATAAGCGCTGCACACAGAGGTCTTCTTTGATAAGCGCTGCACACAGAGGTCTTCTTTGATAAGCGCTGCACACAGAGGTCTTCTTTGGTAAGCGCTGCACACAGAGGTCTTCTTTGATAAGCGCTGCACACAGAGGTCTTCTTTGAGAAGCGCTGCACACAGAGGTCTTCTGTCAGAAGTGCTGCACACAGAAGTCTTCTTTGATAAGCGCTGCACACAGAGGTCTTCTTTGAGAAGCGCTGCACACAGAGGTCTTCTTTGATAAGCGCTGCACACAGAGGTCTTCTGTCAGAAGAGCTGCACACAGAGGTCTTCTTTGATAAGCGCTGCACACAGAGGTCTTCTTTGATAAGCGCTGCACACAGAGGTCTTCTTTGATAAGCACTGCACACAGAGGTCTTCTTTGGTAAGCGCTGCACACAGAGGTCTTCTTTGATAAGCGCTGCACACAGAAGTCTTCTTTGGTAAGCGCTGCACACAGAGGTCTTCTTTGAGAAGCGCTGCACACAGAGGTCTTCTTTGGTAAGCGCTGCACACAGAAGTCTTCTTTGGTAAGCGCTGCACACAGAGGTCTTCTGTCAGAAGTGCTACACACAGAGGTCTTCTTTGAGAAGCGCTGCACACAGAAGTCTTCTTTGGTAAGCGCTGCACACAGAAGTCTTCTTTGGTAAGCGCTGCACACAGAGGTCTTCTGTCAGAAGTGCTACACACAGAGGTCTTCTTTGAGAAGCGCTGCACACAGAAGTCTTCTTTGGTAAGCGCTGCACACAGAGGTCTTCTGTCAGAAGTGCTGCACACAGAGGTCTTCTTTGGTAAGCGCTGCACACAGAAGTCTTCTTTGGTAAGCGCTGCACACAGAGGTCTTCTGTCAGAAGTGCTACACACAGAGGTCTTCTTTGAGAAGCGCTGCACACAGAGGTCTTCTTTGGTAAGCGCTGCACCCAGAGGTCTTCTGTCAGAAGTGCTACACACAGAGGTCTTCTTTGAGAAGCGCTGCACACAGAAGTCTTCTTTGGTAAGCGCTGCACACAGAGGTCTTCTTTGATAAGCGCTGCACACAGAGGTCTTCTTTGGTAAGCGCTGCACACAGAAGTCTTCTTTGGTAAGCTCTGCACACAGAAGTCTTCTTTGGTAAGCGTTGCACACAGAGGTCTTCTTTGATAAGCGCTGCACACAGAAGTCTTCTTTGGTAAGCGCTGCACACAGAGGTCTTCTTTGAGAAGAGCTACACACAGAGGTCTTCTTTGGTAAGCGCTGCACACAGAGGTCTTCTTTGGTAAGCGCTGCACACAGAAGTCTTCTTTGATAAGCGCTGCACACAGAGGTCTTCTTTGATAAGCGCTGCACACAGAGGTCTTCTTTGGTAAGCGCTGCACACAGAGGTCTTCTGTCAGAAGTGCTGCACACAGAAGTCTTCTTTGATAAGCGCTACACACAGAAGTCTTCTTTGGTAAGCGCTGCACACAGAGGTCTTCTTTGGTAAGCGCTGCACACAGAGGTCTTCTTTGGTAAGCGCTGCACACAGAGGTCTTCTTTGGTAAGCGCTGCACACAGAGGTCTTCTTTGGTAAGCGCTGCACACAGAGGTCTTCTTTGGTAAGCGCTGCACACAGAGGTCTTCTTTGGTAAGCGCTGCACACAGAGGTCTTCTTTGGTAAGCGCTGCACACAGAAGTCTTCTTTGGTAAGCGCTGCACACAGAGGTCTTCTTTGATAAGCGCTGCACACAGAGGTCTTCTTTGGTAAGCGCTGCACACAGAAGTCTTCTTTGGTAAGCTCTGCACACAGAAGTCTTCTTTGGTAAGCGTTGCACACAGAGGTCTTCTTTGATAAGCGCTGCACACAGAAGTCTTCTTTGGTAAGCGCTGCACACAGAGGTCTTCTTTGAGAAGAGCTACACACAGAGGTCTTCTTTGGTAAGCGCTGCACACAGAGGTCTTCTTTGGTAAGCGCTGCACACAGAAGTCTTCTTTGATAAGCGCTGCACACAGAGGTCTTCTTTGATAAGCGCTGCACACAGAGGTCTTCTTTGGTAAGCGCTGCACACAGAGGTCTTCTGTCAGAAGTGCTGCACACAGAAGTCTTCTTTGATAAGCGCTACACACAGAAGTCTTCTTTGGTAAGCGCTGCACACAGAGGTCTTCTTTGGTAAGCGCTGCACACAGAGGTCTTCTTTGGTAAGCGCTGCACACAGAGGTCTTCTTTGGTAAGCGCTGCACACAGAGGTCTTCTTTGGTAAGCGCTGCACACAGAGGTCTTCTTTGGTAAGCGCTGCACACAGAGGTCTTCTTTGGTAAGCGCTGCACACAGAGGTCTTCTTTGGTAAGCGCTGCACACAGAAGTCTTCTTTGGTAAGCGCTGCACACAGAGGTCTTCTTTGGTAAGCGCTGCACACAGAGGTCTTCTTTGATAAGCGCTGCACACAGAGGTCTTCTTTGATAAGCGCTGCACACAGAGGTCTTCTTTGATAAGCGCTGCACACAGAGGTCTTCTGTCAGAAGTGCTGCACACGGAAGTCTTCTTTGGTAAGCGCTGCACACAGAGGTCTTCTTTGGTAAGCGCTGCACACAGAGGTCTTCTTTGGTAAGCGCTGCACACAGAGGTCTTCTTTGGTAAGCGCTGCACACAGAGGTCTTCTTTGGTAAGCGCTGCACACAGAAGTCTTCTTTGATAAGCGCTGCACACAGAGGTCTTCTTTGGTAAGCGCTGCACACAGAGGTCTTCTTTGATAAGCGTTGCACACAGAGGTCTTCTTTGGTAAGCGCTGCACACAGAGGTCTTCTTTGATAAGCGCTGCACACAGAGGTCTTCTTTGAGAAGAGCTACACACAGAGGTCTTCTTTGATAAGCGCTGCACACAGAGGTCTTCTTTGAGAAGAGCTACACACAGAGGTCTTCTTTGATAAGCGCTGCACACAGAGGTCTTCTTTGATAAGCGCTGCACACAGAGGTCTTCTTTGATAAGCGCTGCACACAGAGGTCTTCTTTGGTAAGCGCTGCACACAGAGGTCTTCTTTGATAAGCGCTGCACACAGAGGTCTTCTTTGAGAAGCGCTGCACACAGAGGTCTTCTGTCAGAAGTGCTGCACACAGAAGTCTTCTTTGATAAGCGCTGCACACAGAGGTCTTCTTTGAGAAGCGCTGCACACAGAGGTCTTCTTTGATAAGCGCTGCACACAGAGGTCTTCTGTCAGAAGAGCTGCACACAGAGGTCTTCTTTGATAAGCGCTGCACACAGAGGTCTTCTTTGATAAGCGCTGCACACAGAGGTCTTCTTTGATAAGCACTGCACACAGAGGTCTTCTTTGGTAAGCGCTGCACACAGAGGTCTTCTTTGATAAGCGCTGCACACAGAAGTCTTCTTTGGTAAGCGCTGCACACAGAGGTCTTCTTTGAGAAGCGCTGCACACAGAGGTCTTCTTTGGTAAGCGCTGCACACAGAAGTCTTCTTTGGTAAGCGCTGCACACAGAGGTCTTCTGTCAGAAGTGCTACACACAGAGGTCTTCTTTGAGAAGCGCTGCACACAGAAGTCTTCTTTGGTAAGCGCTGCACACAGAAGTCTTCTTTGGTAAGCGCTGCACACAGAGGTCTTCTGTCAGAAGTGCTACACACAGAGGTCTTCTTTGAGAAGCGCTGCACACAGAAGTCTTCTTTGGTAAGCGCTGCACACAGAGGTCTTCTGTCAGAAGTGCTGCACACAGAGGTCTTCTTTGGTAAGCGCTGCACACAGAAGTCTTCTTTGGTAAGCGCTGCACACAGAGGTCTTCTGTCAGAAGTGCTACACACAGAGGTCTTCTTTGAGAAGCGCTGCACACAGAGGTCTTCTTTGGTAAGCGCTGCACCCAGAGGTCTTCTGTCAGAAGTGCTACACACAGAGGTCTTCTTTGAGAAGCGCTGCACACAGAAGTCTTCTTTGGTAAGCGCTGCACACAGAGGTCTTCTTTGATAAGCGCTGCACACAGAGGTCTTCTTTGGTAAGCGCTGCACACAGAAGTCTTCTTTGGTAAGCTCTGCACACAGAAGTCTTCTTTGGTAAGCGTTGCACACAGAGGTCTTCTTTGATAAGCGCTGCACACAGAAGTCTTCTTTGGTAAGCGCTGCACACAGAGGTCTTCTTTGAGAAGAGCTACACACAGAGGTCTTCTTTGGTAAGCGCTGCACACAGAGGTCTTCTTTGGTAAGCGCTGCACACAGAAGTCTTCTTTGATAAGCGCTGCACACAGAGGTCTTCTTTGATAAGCGCTGCACACAGAGGTCTTCTTTGGTAAGCGCTGCACACAGAGGTCTTCTGTCAGAAGTGCTGCACACAGAAGTCTTCTTTGATAAGCGCTACACACAGAAGTCTTCTTTGGTAAGCGCTGCACACAGAGGTCTTCTTTGGTAAGCGCTGCACACAGAGGTCTTCTTTGGTAAGCGCTGCACACAGAGGTCTTCTTTGGTAAGCGCTGCACACAGAGGTCTTCTTTGGTAAGCGCTGCACACAGAGGTCTTCTTTGGTAAGCGCTGCACACAGAGGTCTTCTTTGGTAAGCGCTGCACACAGAGGTCTTCTTTGGTAAGCGCTGCACACAGAAGTCTTCTTTGGTAAGCGCTGCACACAGAGGTCTTCTTTGGTAAGCGCTGCACACAGAGGTCTTCTTTGATAAGCGCTGCACACAGAGGTCTTCTTTGATAAGCGCTGCACACAGAGGTCTTCTTTGATAAGCGCTGCACACAGAGGTCTTCTGTCAGAAGTGCTGCACACGGAAGTCTTCTTTGGTAAGCGCTGCACACAGAGGTCTTCTTTGGTAAGCGCTGCACACAGAGGTCTTCTTTGGTAAGCGCTGCACACAGAGGTCTTCTTTGGTAAGCGCTGCACACAGAGGTCTTCTTTGGTAAGCGCTGCACACAGAAGTCTTCTTTGATAAGCGCTGCACACAGAGGTCTTCTTTGGTAAGCGCTGCACACAGAGGTCTTCTTTGATAAGCGTTGCACACAGAGGTCTTCTTTGGTAAGCGCTGCACACAGAGGTCTTCTTTGATAAGCGCTGCACACAGAGGTCTTCTTTGAGAAGAGCTACACACAGAGGTCTTCTTTGATAAGCGCTGCACACAGAGGTCTTCTTTGAGAAGAGCTACACACAGAGGTCTTCTTTGATAAGCGCTACACACAGAGGTCTTCTTTGATAAGCGCTGCACACAGAGGTCTTCTTTGAGAAGAGCTACACACAGAGGTCTTCTTTGATAAGCGCTGCACACAGAGGTCTTCTTTGGTAAGCGCTGCACACAGAAGTCTTCTTTGATAAGCGCTGCACACAGAGGTCTTCTTTGAGAAGAGCTACACACAGAGGTCTTCTTTGATAAGCGCTGCACACAGAGGTCTTCTTTGATAAGCGCTGCACACAGAGGTCTTCTTTGATAAGCGCTGCACACAGAGGTCTTCTTTGATAAGCGCTGCACACAGAGGTCTTCTTTGAGAAGAGCTACACACAGAGGTCTTCTTTGATAAGCGCTGCACACAGAGGTCTTCTTTGATAAGCGCTGCACACAGAGGTCTTCTTTGATAAGCGCTGCACACAGAGGTCTTCTTTGATAAGCGCTGCACACAGAGGTCTTCTTTGGTAAGCGCTGCACACAGAGGTCTTCTTTGGTAAGCACATGCAGCAGCAGCTCTAGTAGAGAGAGTTTTCCGTTCTGTCGGACAATGACACACACACACACACACACAGAGAGAGAGAGAAAGGAAACACCTCTCCTTGCACCGTGCGATGAACAGATGCCAATGGAGATTGTGCTCTTTTCATATTATTCACTCTCTCCTACATTGCTTATTTTAACACAATTCAACCTTTTTTCAGAGAGCGATTTCCTTTCTGTAGGCTTTAGAAAGCCTTATTGGATGACTGACAAGGCTGTCTTGTGAGTCACAAGGGAAAACAAAACACATATTGCAAATCCGACTCATTTCTGCCACAGCATGTCAACCCTACCGCATGTCAGTGTTTATTACCGGAGTGAGGTTTCTGTGTTGATCACCTAATCTAGTCTTTCTGTGGGAGCTGAAGCAACACTCAGAGAAAAGCTCTTTAGGTTGTGTAACTCTCAAGGTTTTGTGGTAACTTTATATTATGCCTGAAGCAAGGGAAGGAAAAGAGATGAAAAGGTGATAGTGGCAGACAAGAGTGAGGAGGAGAGGGTAAGGGCTGTTGGGGTGAGGAAAGGAGACAGAGAGAGAGAGAGTGAGGAGGAGAGGGTAAGGGCTGTTGGGGTGAGGAAAGGAGACAGAGAGAGAGAGAGTGAGGAGGAGAGGGTAAGGGCTGTTAGGGTGAGGGAAGGAGACAGAGTTAGTGAGGAGGAGAGGGTAAGGGCTGTTGGGGTGAGGGAAGGAGACTGAGTTAGTGAGAAGGAGAGGATAAGGGCTGTTGGGGTGAGGAAAGGAAACAGAGGCCGAGAGCGTGAGGAGGAGAGGGTAAGGGCTGTTGGGGTGAGGGAAGGAGACAGAGTTAGTGAGGAGGAGAGGCTAAGGGCTGTTGGGGTAAGGAAAGGAAACAGAGACCGAGAGCGTGAGCGTGAGGAGGAGAGGGTAAGGGCTGTTGGGGTGAGGGAAGGAGACAGAGTTAGTGAGGAGGAGAGGGTAAGGGCTGTTGGGGTGAGGAAAGGAGACAGAGAGAGTGAGGAGGAGAGGGTAAGGGCTGTTGGGGTGAGGAAAGGAGACAGAGAGAGTGAGGAGGAGAGGGTAAGGAGTGTTGGGGTGAGGAAAGGAGGCAGAGTTAGTGAGGAGGAGAGGGTAAGGGCTGTTGGGGTGAGGAAAGGAAACAGAGACCGAGAGTGTGAGGAGGAGAGGGTAAGGGTTGTTGGGGTGAGGAAAGGAAACAGAGACCGAGAGTGTGAGGAGGAGAGGGTAAGGGCTGTTGGGGTGAGGGAAGGAGACCGAGTTAGTGACAAGGAGAGGATAAGGGCTGTTGGGGTGAGGAAAGGAGACAGAGAGAGTGAGGAGGAGAGGATAAGGGCTGTTGGGGTGAGGAAAGGAGACAGAGAGAGTGAGGAGGAGAGGGTAAGGGCTGTTGGGGTGAGGAAAGGAGACAGAGAGAGTGAGGAGGAGAGGATAAGGGCTGTTGGGGTGAGGGAAGGAGACAGAGTTAGTGAGAAGGAGAGGGTAAGGGCTGTTGGGGTGAGGAAAGGAGACAGAGAGAGTGAGGAGGAGAGGGTAAGGGCTGTTGGGGTGAGGAAAGGAGGCAGAGTTAGTGAGGAAGAGAGGGTAAGGGCTGTTGGGGTGAGGAAAGGAGACATTGAGAGTGAGGAGGAGAGGGTAAGGGCTGTTGGGGTGAGGAAAGGAAACAGAGACCGAGAGTGTGAGGAGGAGAGGGTAAGGGCTGTTGGGGTGAGGAAAGGAGACAGAGAGAGTGAGGAGGAGAGGGTAAGGGCTGTTGGGGTGAGGAAAGGAGACAGAGAGAGTGAGGAGGAGAGGGTAAGGGCTGTTGGGGTGAGGAAAGGAGACAGAGTTAGTGAGGAGGAGAGGGTAAGGGCTGTTGGGGTGAGGAAAGGAAACAGAGACCGAGAGCGTGAGGAGGAGAGGGTAAGGGCTGTTGGGGTGAGGAAAGGAGACAGAGAGAGTGAGGAGGAGAGGGTAAGGGCTGTTGGGGTGAGGAAAGGAGACAGAGAGAGTGAGGAGGAGAGGGTAAGGGCTGTTGGGGTGAGGAAAGGAGACAGAGAGAGTGAGGAGGAGAGGGTAAGGGCTGTTGGGGTGAGGAAAGGAGACAGAGTTAGTGAGGAGGAGAGGGTAAGGGCTGTTGGGGTGAGGAAAGGAAACAGAGACCGAGAGTGTGAGGAGGAGAGGGTAAGGGTTGTTGGGGTGAGGAAAGGAAACAGAGACCGAGAGTGTGAGGAGGAGAGGGTAAGGGCTGTTGGGGTGAGGGAAGGAGACAGAGTTAGTGAGGAGGAGAGGGTAAGGGTTGATGGGGTGAGGGAAGGAAACAGAGACCGAGAGTGTGAGGAGGAGAGGGTAAGGGTTGTTGGGGTGAGGAAAGGAAACAGAGACCGAGAGTGTGAGGAGGAGAGGGTAAGGGCTGTTTGGGTGAGGGAAGGAGACCGAGTTAGTGACAAGGAGAGGATAAGGGCTGTTGGGGTGAGGAAAGGAGACAGAGTTAGTGAGTAGGAGAGGGTAAGGGCTGTTGGGGTGAGGGAAGGAGACAGAGTTAGTGAGGAGGAGAGGGTATGTCTAGCCATAGCACATAACATGCCCATTCGTAAATCTGGCCCTGTACTCAACATGTCCCCCAGGTCCTCTCCTCATAGCCTGCTATGTGCTATGGCTAGACAGCTGTTACTGTTACTTAGCCCGTTAACAACCATTGGAACATAGTTCAGCCTGCGGATGATGTCCCAGAATACCTTGTCCCAGAGAACTGCCATGCTGTCATAGTTTAAAATAGATTCTAAATCACAATTGTCTGACCTTTCTCCCTCACAGCCCTGGTGTGGTTTTAGTCATCAGGAAGAATAAGCTCATACTTCCTGTGTGCACAAGACTCAATGAGCAATGTAGCAGAGGTCTCTGCAGTGCAGCGCCATTCATTCTCATTTGGGCTTCAGGATCACCACCTCTGTGTGTGTGTGTGTGTGTGTGTGTGTGTGTGTGTGTGAGAGAGAGAGAGAGAGGACGGAGAAGAGAGAGAGAGGACTGGAGAAGAGAGAGAGAGGACTGGAGAAGAGAGAGAGAGAGGACTGGAGAAGAGAGAGAGAGGGGGGACTGGAGAAGAGAGAGAGAGAAGACGGAGGAGAGAGAGAGAGGACGGAGAAGAGAGAGAGAGGACGGAGAAGAGAGAGAGAGGACGGAGAAGAGAGAGAGAGGACTGGAGAAGAGAGAGAGAGAGGACTGGAGAAGAGAGAGAGAGAGAGTGGACTGGAGAAGAGAGAGAGTGAGGACGGAGAAGAGAGAGAGAGGACTGGAGAAGAGAGAGAGAGAGAGGACTGGTGAAGAGAGAGAGAGGACTGGAGAAGAGAGCGGGAGAGAGGACTAGAAAAGGGAGAGAGAGAGAGAGGACTGGAGAAGAGAGCGGGAGAGAGGACTAGAGAAGGGAGAGAGAGAGAGAGAGAGAGAGGACTCGAGAAGAGAGAGAGAGGACTGGAGAAGAAAGAGAGAGGGGACTGGTGAAGAGAGAGAGAGAGGGGACTGGAGAAGAAAGAGGGAGAGGACTGAAGAAGAGAGAGAGAGAGAGGACTGAAGAAGAGAGAGAGGACTGAAGAAGAGAGAGAGTGAGAGAGGACTGGAGAAGAGAGAGAGGGATAGCTGGAGGAGAGAGAGAGAGGACTAGAGAAGAGAGAGAGAGAGAGAGAGAGGACTCGAGAAGAGAGAGAGAGGACTGGAGAAGAAAGAGAGAGGGGACTGGTGAAGAGAGAGAGAGAGGGGACTGGAGAAGAAAGAGAGAGAGGACTGAAGAAGAGAGAGAGAGAGAGAGAGGACTGAAGAAGAGAGAGAGAGAGAGGACTGAAGAAGAGAGAGAGGGAGAGCTGGAGGAGAGAGAGAGAGGACTAGAGAAGAGAGAGAGAGATGACTAGAGAAGAGTGAGAGAGAGGACTAGAGAAGAGAGAGAGAGGACTAGAGAAGAGAGAGAGAGAGGACTAGAGAAGAGAGAGAGAGGACTGGAGAAGAGAGAGACAGAGGACTGGAGAAGAGAGCGAGAGAGAGAACTAGAGAAGAGATAGAGAGAGTGAGAGAGGACTAGAGAATAGAGAGAGAGAGGACTGGAGAAGAGAGAGTGAGAGGACTGAAGAAGAGAGGGAGAGAGGACTAGAGAAGAGCGAGAGAGAGAGGACTGGAGAAGAGAGAGAGAGAGGACTAGAGAAGAGCGAGAGAGAGGACTAGAGAAGAGAGAGAGAGAGAGAGAGAGAGAGGACTGGAGAAGAGAGATAGAGAGGACTGGAGAAGAGAGAGAGAGAGAGAGGACTAGAGAAGAGAGAGAGAGAGTGAGAGAGGACTAGAGAATAGAAAGAGAGAGGACTGGAGAAGAGAGAGAGAGAGAGGACTAGAGAAGAGAGAGAGAGAGAGAGAGGACTGGAGAAGAGAGAGAGAGGGCTGGAGGAGAGAGAGAGAGAGGACTGGAGAAGAGAGAGAGAGAGAGAGAGGGAGAGAGAGAGAGAGGACTGGAGAAGAGAGAGCGAGAGGGCTGGAGGAGAGAGAGGACTGGAGAAGAGAGTGAGAGAGGACTGGAGAAGAGAGAGATTGAGGACTAGAGAAGAGAGAGAGAGAGGACTGGAGAAGAAAGAGAGAGGACTGGAGAAGAGAGAGAGAGATGACTGGAGAAGAGAGAGAGAGAGAGAGAGGACTGGAGAAGAGAGAGAGAGAGGACTGGAGGAGAGAGAGAGAGAGAGAGGACTGGAGGAGAGAGAGGACTGGAGAAGAGAGAGAGAGAACTGGAGAAGAGAGAGAGGACTGGAGAAGAGAGAGAGAGAGGACTGGAGAAGAGAGAGAGAGAGGACTGGAGAAGAGAGAGATTGAGGACTAGAGAAGAGAGAGAGAGAGAGGACTGGAGAAGAAAGAGACAGGACTGGAGAAGAGAGGGAGATGACTGGAGAAGAGAGAAAGAGAGGACTGGAGGAGAGAGAGGACTGGAGAAGAGAGTGAGAGGACTGGAGAAGAGAGAGAGAGGACTGGAGAAGAGAGAGAGAGAGGACTGGAGAAGAGAGATAGAGGACGGAGAAGAGAGAGAGAGAGGACTGGAGAAGAGAGAGATCGAGGACTAGAGAAGAGAGAGAGAGAGAGAGGACTGGAGAAGAGAGAGAGAGAGGACTGGAGAAGAGAGAGATTGAGGACTCGAGAAGAGAGAGAGAGAGGAGAAGAGAGAGAGAGGACTGGAGAAGAGAGAGAGAGAGAGGACTGGAGAAGAGAGATCGAGGACTAGAGAAGAGAGAGAGAGAGAGAGAGGACTGGAGAAGAGAGAGAGAGGGCTAGAGGAGAGAGAGAGAGGACTGGAGAAGAGAGAGAGAGAGGACTGGAGAAGAGAGAGAGAGGACTGGAGAAGAGAGAGAGAGAGAGGACTGGAGAAGGGAGAGAGGGTTGGTATAGACATAGGAAAAACAGGCAGAGTAGTAGGCAAAGAGACAAATGCAACAAGGAGATTTAGGAGTGCTAGTCAAAGAGGAGGATAGGTAGCAGAGTAGAGAGACGGGTAAACAAGGCAGCACAGACCGAATAGGTCTGGTCCTCTCGGCGTCAACCCAAATGATGGCTTTGTTCCCTGCAGAAACTACCACCTAAATATATAGAAACCTGCAGAAACTACCAGCTAAATATTGGCTTTTTCTCTCCAGTAATAATGGAGCCATGAAATTGATTTAATGTCGCTGAGGTTCTCCTGGGCGGCGCCTCTGCAGTCTGTGAATACAAAACAATGAACATCCACAGCTGCCCTAAGATCTATTAATTAACCCAGCTAATCCCCAACACCTTATCTCTCTCAACAACTTTGCCCATCGAACAGTAACTATGGAACACAGAGGCTACAGGTTGCCGAGACGCAACTATGGCAGTGAAGGAGAAACACAGATTGACACTTTTTTGTCTCGTGAAATATTTGGCACTTGTTGTGAAATGTTTGACTTGATGTCTGAGGAGATTGGAGGGCAGATAGCAAATCATTTGTATGCCTGTGAGAATCCAAGCTCAGTATGAACACAGTGTGAAAAGCGTACCTGTCCAATCCTACCCCACTGCGCTGCCACAGAGAGAGAGAAAGAAAGGAAGAGGGAGAGAGAGATATTTCTGTTCGTCATGGCCTTATCTACCAGCCAGTCTCTCTCTCAGCATGGTCCTCCTCCACATTGACCTCCAGGCCCCTACCCATGTAGTGTCCCTGCAGGAGGGGAACCACCTCATCCTGGACACCACAGTGTTCCTCTTAACCCTCACCACCCCTTAACACAGCCCCTCAGAGCACAGCATTCAGGCCCACTTACCTCCACCAGCTCTCTGATTGTCCTCTTTCCTAGAACCTCGCTTCCACTTGTCCTTTTCCTTCTCTTGTGTCTGCCCTTTCTCCTGGTGGCCTTTTTGGACTGGTCTAGTGAGTGGGCCTGCCTCAAACCAAGGGCACCAAGTCGCTCAATAACTTCCTCCTGCGGACAGATCACTGTCCTATCATTAACACGCACTCGCGTCTCTCAATATTACACATCAACTCAGTCTTTTGTTCAGACTTGTTCCCAATCTCGTCCCAAAGTCCAATTTGTTGATTATATATTAGCATCAAATCAGAGGTTATTAAGTCCCCTAATAGAACAGGATGGGGACTGGCTTTGTTTAGTAAGAGAGAACAGAAAGAAGCAGAGAGAGAGAGAGACAAGTGGAATTACATGGTGTCCCTCCTATCTGAAGACAACCATCTGCCAATGTCACTGCTCCATTGTGTCTGGGCCCTCTACCATGAATAGCCCTCTGCAGCCAAAGATGTTTTAATTAGTGAGAGAGATGGTCTGTAATTATATTTATATCATAATAACTAACCACTCTGACTGACTGAGTCCTCGTCCTCCTCGCTGGGTCTTTCATTGTCTCCCTCTATGATGATGATATTTAATTCTAATGTTAGAACACTGCAGATCCCAGTCAAAGTGAACATCCAGGCCCTCGACGGGCGAGTACACACTCTCAGGAGCTGGTCCGTGTTCACACACACACACACACACACATACACATACACACACATACACACATACACACACACACACACACACACACACACACACACACACACACACACACACACACACACACACACACACACACATACACACACACACACACACACACATACACACACACACACACACACACACACACATACACATACACACACACACACGCACAGCATCTCTCAGCCATGTCAATGCATGTCCAACTTCACCAACAACCCTTCCCCAATCACTTTATTATCAAAGGCTACAACTGTATTTTTGACAAAAGCAAACTACTTTACTGGTTGCCGTTGCTTATCAAAGCCTAAACAGCAGCTGATTAGTTGACCGACTGCAACTCCCTCTTCTTTGTGTGAGGATATTGAAAGAATAGGTAACCACACAGATGTACATTGGAAGGTTATTGTCCAAAGTCTACCTATATTGACTGGCCTTGTTTAACTGAGTGCATACTGCATGGAAAGATCTTTGTAGAATGCTGTGGAGACTGTCTTCTTTGTTATATTTGTTTGCAAGTTAAATCATTGACAGGGAAAGAGATAATGAAGAGCAGAAAAGGGCTTGTGTGCTTTCAAACCACAGACAATTAAGCCTCATTGTGTTATGAATATTGGGAACAATGGCAAAACACTTGAAAGAAAGGAACGTTTCAATATGCACGCACTCTCTTGCTCTCTCTCTCTTCTCTTTCTCGCTCTCTTCTCCTCTCTCCTCTCCTCTATCTAGAATCTCCTCAACCTGTGTCCTCCTGCCCCAGCCAACCTCCACCCAAAGGGCAGTCAGAACTAAGCAATGAATCCCAGATGCCCAGACCCATAATAACACCATAAAGCGCTGATAAAACAGGTCGGCAGAGGGATGACAGGTCGACTGAGGCTGGGGCTGAAGCTTGCTCAAGCCTACCCATAGTCGCCTCTCTTCCACAAATCATCCCACTGTTCCTCCCTCGTTCCCCAGGCTCAGTGGTCCGCCAGGGCTGCAACAGCCGGTCACGCTTTCTGGAGACCAAATTATCCTCCTGATTGATTGAGTTCCAAAGCATAAACCTCGCCGGCTGACAACTGCAGCTGATTCGCTCTCCCGACTTTACGGCTTTCTCCCTCCCTCCCTTCCTCTGCACAGAGCGCACAGAGTCGACGAGATAAATTACTTAAGTGGACGACAAAGTGTGCAAGCGTGTTGCAAATTTCCATATCGGTCTTCATGGTGCATGATGTTTGTTGTGTATCCAAGTTAACCCTTTATTTCCCATTCTTGAGGATCTGGAAGACTGGTCCCTCCCCCTGATACAGCTTGCCAACTAGAAGATTCCCTCACTCGTCTTTTCCTCATGTTAGAAAATTATGTCACTCGCTAATCCAAAACTAATCCCAGTTACTGGGCATATGGAGAGATACACACACTAAGTCACTCTCTCTCACACGAGTCAACCCCCTCCCCATACACACAGATTAAAACATTCACTCTTTCTCACACAACCCCCCCCCCCCCCCACACACACACACACACACAAACACACACACAGTCACACACAACCCCCCCCCACACACACACACACAAACACACACACAGTCACACACAACCCCCCCCCCCCCACACACACACACAAACACACACACAGTCACACACAACCCCCCCCCCCCACACACACACACACACACACAGTCACACACAACCCCCCCCCCCACACACACACACACACACACACACACACACACACAGTCACACACAATCCGACCCCTCACACACACTCTCGCTCCCACACACACTGATGCCTTGTCCCCCTCTGTCCCCCAGGCTTCCCAGCGACGGCGTATGGACCGGTGGCAGCGGCGGCAGTGGCGGCAGTGCGTGGCTCAGGTAGGGGGGCCCGTGGAAGAGGTGGCTACATGGCATACCAGCAGAACGCAGGGGCAGGTAAACGCTCTGTCGGTATTCTGTGTGGCTACTGCTACGCTCCATGCTCTGTTCTCACTGGCCGCCGATACTCTTCTCACACCTGCTGTATACACACACACACTCTCTCTTAATAGACAAGAGAGGAAAGAAAGAGCATAGTAAACTCCACGTTCTCTCCTCACTTTCCTCTGCACTGGCTAAAATGGACAGAGGATGAGGATAGGACCAGGGTAGCAGTCTCTAGTTGTCTTGATTCAGAGCTACTATACCTGCCAGCTCTGTGTTTGATAGGTAGAAATGCTACCTACTGTAATGTACCTCCACAGTACAATATGTGACTGCAGATCCAGGGAGCAGGATGTTGATTTCTCATGTGTCGGTCACTCGTATCACTCATACACCTCTTTCAGAGAAGGCTCCTAACTTGAAATCAGCATGTGCTGATGTGCCTACTGATATCGATTAGTTTACTCAAAAATCTGACTTCCACACAAATCTCAAGTTAGGATACGGCTTGTCCCTATAACACCTTCCAGTCTCTAAATAACCAAGCCAGCATCATGAGTGTCCAGATTCCTGAGTTCTGCTTAAATTGGCTCCCTCGTTGACTTTTTCTATTCCCTGGCCATTGATTGGCTAGTACGATAGCTTAATCAATCACACTGACTTTGTCCACAGACACAGCAATATATAGCTAAATAAACACTGGAGAAAAACAAGAGGTGGGGCTGGAATTGACAGATGGCATTTTGGCTGCGAGGGAAAATGATCGGACACTCTAATTGGCTGTCAGAACGCCTGGCCCCTGGAAGCAGTGTGGTGCTGGGCTGCACTCTGACAGTTAGGGTTGGAGGTTCAGCCTAACACACACTCACCGCACGCACACACACACCTGATATGAGAAATCAAAAGCAGATACTTTGATGCCGTATGTCCTAGGTGAGTCTGGGGGATGAGGACAGGGGCAAGTATAAAGGCTATGGTTAGACTAGACCGGGTTTATCCTACTTTACTCCATGCAAGTTAGTGCAGGGCTGGCCTAGGCAATACAGGTGGGCTGACCTGGGCGAGACAGAGAGCCAGTAACAGAGCTAGCCCTTGGCTACAGTACAGTATGTTGCTCCAGCTCTTCCACTGACTGTCTCCTGGATGATTCTGTAACTGTATCACACTCAGGGAGAACCAGAGGGGAAGGCTAAGGTACCAACAGGACCCACAGAGCCCATGTTGCTGACATTTAGACTTGACCTTTCTCTGCAACTTCTTTCTCTAGTACTCATTACCAAGATACATGAGTTTACAAACTCCACTCTGCATAGATCTAGTCTGAAGTGAAGGAGCAGATGGAGTTTTGATATATAGCTGGGTAGCTTACCCACCATGCTAACTGGCTTTTGTGTGATGCTAAAGGATGGCTCTCACAGTAATAATTACATTCTAATGTTGTCCCCTGGCTGAGCCCTTCTGCAATTGGCTCAGGTTCTGTGTGGTCATCTCACAGTTACTGTAACTCACTCACCATCAAGAACAAGACAATCATGTGTTGGAATGTTTTGAAGTGATTCAACAGATGTTTGCAGATGTAGGTCCTTGAAGCACATCTGTTCAATGCAACTGGTTCTGTTCCCAGAGCAACAGTATACAAAGGACCCTGTCTGGGATCAAGTTAGGCTGTTATGACAGATTATTTATTTACTCAAAAGATAACTTGACCTAATCTCAAACATAAGCCATTGCAATATTCAATACTTACAGTTGAAGTAAGAAGTTTACATACACCTTAGCCAAATACATTTCAACTCAGTTTTTCACAATTCCTGACATTTAATCCTAGTAAAAAAAATCCCTGTTTTAGGTCAGTTAGGATCACCACTTTATTTTAAGAATGTGAAATGTCAGAATAATAGTAGAGAGATTGATTTATTCCAGCTTTTATTTCTTTCATCACATTCCCGGTGGGTCAGAAGTTTACATACACTCAATTAGTATTTGATAGCATTGTCTTTAAATGATTTAACTTGGGTCAAACATTTCGGGTAGCCTTCCACAAGCTTCCCACAATAAGTTAGGTGAATGTTGGCCCATTCCTCCTGATAGAGCTGGTGTAACTGAGTCAGGTTTGTCGGCCTCCTTGCTTGCACACGCTTTTTCAGTTCTGCCCACACATTTTCTATAGGATTGAGGTCAGGGCTTTGTGATGGCCATTCCACTCTTGACTTTGTTGTCCTTAAGCCATTTTGCCACAACTTTGGAAGTATGCTTGGGGTCAATGTCCATTTGGAAGACCCATTTGTGACCAAGCTTTAACCTCCTGACTGATGTCTTGAGATGTTGCTTCAATATATCCACGTAATTTCCCAGCCTCATGATGCCATCTATTTTGTGAAGTGCACCAGTCCCTCCTGCAGCAAAGCACCCCCACAACATGATGCTGCCACCCCCGTGCTTCACGGTTGGGATGGTGTTCTTCGGCTTGCAAGCCTCCCCCTTTTTCCTCCAAAGATAACGATGGTCATTATGGCCAAACAGTTCTATTTTTGTTTCATCAGACCAGAGAACATTTCTCAAAAAAATACGATCTTTGTCCCCATGTGCAGTTGCAAACCGTAGTCTGGCTTTTTTTTGGTTTTGGAGCAGTGGCTTCTTCTTTGCTGAGTGGCCTTTCAGGTTATGTCGCTATAGGATGCGTTTTACTGTGGATATAGATACTTTTGTACCTGTTTCCTCCAGCATCTTCACAAGGTCTTTTGCTGCTGTTCAGGGATTGATTTGCACTTTTCACACAAAAGTATGTTAATCTCTCGGAGACAGAACGTGTCTCCTTCCTGAGCGGTATGATGGCTACGTGGTCCCATGGTGTTTATACTTGCGCACTATTGTTTGTACAGATGAATGTGGTACCTTCAGGCGTTTGGAAATTGCTCCCAAGGATGAACCAGACTTGTGGAGGTCTACAATTTTTTTTCTGAGGTCTTGGCTGATTTATTTAGATTTTCCCATGATGTCAAGCAAAGATGCACTGAGTTTGAAGGTAGGCCTTGAAATACATCCACATGTACACCTCCAATTGACTCAAATGATGTCAATTAGCCTATCAGAAGCTGTTAAAGCCATGACATCATTTTCTGGAATCTTCCAAGCTGTTTAAAGGCACAGTCAACTTGGTGTATGTAAAATTCTGAAATTCTGGAATTGTGATACAGTGAATTATAAGTGAAATAATCTGTCTGTTAACAATTGTTGGAAAAATCACTTGTGTCATGCACAAAGTAGATGTCCTAACTGACTTGCCAAAACTATAGTTTGTTGACAAGAAATTTGTGGAGTGGTTGAAAAGCAAATTTGAATGACTCCAACCTAAGTGTATGTAAACTTGTGACTTCAACTGTAACTATGGACATGGGTTTTGAATTACAATTGAAAAAAGGAGAGGGTGACAAGGCAGTGAAACCTGAGGAAGATGTTAACACATTATCCATCAAACACACTCCTGGCAGTACAGGATGCCCTCTTTTAGTTCCCCAGGGGTCCCGCAGGCCTACCCAGCCTCTCCCTGACGTGCCCTAGGGCAATATGGTCTAGATTAAAGATTATTTCATCAGATAGTGGGAGCAGTGCTGTAGGGATGTTGGACCGGCTAGTCAGTGGGTCCTGCTGCTAGATTAAAACCCCTCACATAGAACAATAGTATTTAAGACTAGGAATACACCTTTTGATCCACCTGCAATCCTCAAATCTATGATGCCCTTCTTTATCTAGAATAAGATTTCATTATATTATGCTCCCCTTTCAGCAATACATTTCTAGAAGTAAAGTCAGGAACTATTGCATGTCGGAATCAAAAAGTAACCAGGATTGTTTGATTTTGAAGGTATTACACCGGAGCAGAATCCGTTTGTAGATGATCACAGTCTTCTCATGGAACACAGCCTACTTCAAAGTGATCCAGTACAGAAAACCAGCAGTGTAGATCAAACTCAAACCAAATGTGCTGTTGGTAGACAGTGGAAATGTCTGTGAGAAACATAGTGAAAGAAACACACTCAGACACACACACACACACACACACACACACATAATCATACACACTCAGTGTTTGTATTAGTATTTATTAGGGATCCCCATTATTTCCTACCAAGGCAGCACCTACTCTTCCTGGGGTCCAAACACATTGAAGCACTTACAGTACATAATATATAAAACAAAAGATAAAACAGTACATCATATAACATTATTACACCACCACATATCTACAATACTAAATGTATAATACCACCATACAACAATATTAGAAAACCAGTAAAAAAATGTTGTGCTTAGAGGGACGGCAGGGTAGCCCGGTAGGTTGCAAGTTCAAACCCCAGAGCTGACATGGTACAAATCTGTTAACCCACTGTTCCTAGGCCGTCATTGTAAATAAGAATTTGTTCTTATCTGACTTGCCTAGTTAAATAAAGGTAAAATAAAAAGGTACACTGGTAAAGGGTCATACATACAGATAGAAGCAATGGTAGCAATGGTATACATACAGATAGAAGCAATGGTAGCAATGGTATACATACAGATAGAAGCAATGGTAGCAATGGTATACATACAGATAGAAGCAATGATATACATACAGATAGAAGCAATGGTAGCAATGGTATACATACAGATAGAAGCAATGGTAGCAATGGTATACATACAGATAGAAGCAATGGTAGCAATGGTATACATACAGATAGAAGCAATGGTATACATACAGATAGAAGCAATGGTATACATACAGATAGAAGCAATGGTATACATACAGATAGAAGCAATGGTAGCAATGGTATACATACAGATAAATCAAATCAAATCAAATGTATTTATATAGCCCTTCGTACATCAGCTGATATCTCAAAGTGCTGTACAGAAACCCAGCCTAAAACCCCAAACAGCAAGCAATGCAGGTGTAGAAGCACGGTGGCTAGGAAAAACTCCCTAGAAAGGCCAAAACCTAGGAAGAAACCTAGAGAGGAACCAGGCTATGTGGAGTGGCCAGTCCTCTTCTGGCTGTGCCGGGTGGAGATTATAACAGAACATGGCCAAAATGTTCAAATGTTCATAAATGACCAGCATGGTCGAATAATAATAAGGCAGAACAGTTGAAACTGGAGCAGCAGCACGGTCAGGTGGACTGGGGACAGCAAGGAGTCATCATGTCAGGTATTCCTGGGGCATTGTCCTAGGGCTCAGGTCCTCCGAGAGAGAGAAAGAAAGAGAGAATTAGAGAGAGCATATGTGGGGTGGCCAGTCCTCTTCTGGCTGTGCCGGGTGGAGATTATAACAGAACATGGCCAAGACGTTCAAATGTTCATAAATGACCAGCATGGTCGAATAATAATAAGGCAGAACAGTTGAAACTGGAGCAGCAGCACGGTCAGGTGGACTGGGGACAGCAAGGAGTCATCATGTCAGGTATTCCTGGGGCATTGTCCTAGGGCTCAGGTCCTCCGAGAGAGAGAAAGAAAGAGAGAATTAGAGAGAGCATATGTGGGGTGGCCAGTCCTCTTCTGGCTGTGCCGGGTGGAGATTATAACAGAACATGGCCAAGATGTTCAAATGTTCATGGTCCTAGGTCCTAGGCATGGTCCTAGGGCTCAGGTCCTCCGAGAGAGAGAAAGAAAGAGAGAAGGAGAGAATTAGAGAACGCACACTTAGATTCACACAGGACACCGAATAGGACAGGAGAAGTACTCCAGATATAACAAACTGACCCTAGCCCCCTAACACATAAACTACTGCAGCATAAATACTGGAGGCTGAGACAGGAGGGGTCAGGAGACACTGTGGCCCCATCCGAGGACACCCCCAGACAGGGCCAAACAGGAAGGATATAACCCCACCCACTTTGCCAAAGCACAGCCCCCACACCACTAGAGGGATATCTTCAACCACCAACTTACCATCCTGAGACAAGGCTGAGTATAGCCCACAAAGACCTCCGCCACGGCACAACCCAAGGGGGGGGGGGGGGCAACCCAGACAGGATGACCACCTCAGTGAATCAACCCACTCAGGTGACGCACCCCCTCCAGGGACGGCATGAGAGAGCCCCAGTAAGCCAGTGACTCAGCCCCTGTAATAGGGTTAGAGGCAGAGAATCCCAGTGGAAAGAGGGGAACCGGCCAGGCAGAGACAGCAAGGGCGGTTCGTTGCTCCAGAGCCTTTCCGTTCACCCTCCCATTCCTGGGCCAGACTACACTCAATCATATGACCCACTGAAGAGATGAGTCTTCAGTAAAGACTTAAAGGTTGAGACCGAGTTTGCGTCTCTGACATGGGTAGGCAGACCGTTCCATAAAAATGGAGCTCTATAGGAGAAAGCCCTGCCTCCAGCTGTTTGCTTAGAAATTCTAGGGACAATTAGGAGGCCTGCGTCTTGTGACCGTAGCGTACGTGTAGGTATGTACGGCAGGACCAAATCAGAGAGATAGGTAGGAGCAAGCCCATGTAATGCTTTGTAGGTTAGCAGTAAAACCTTGAAATCAGCCCTTGCTTTGACAGGAAGCCAGTGTAGAGAGGCTAGCACTGGAGTAATATGATCAAATTTTTTGGTTCTAGTCAGGATTCTAGCAGCCGTATTTAGCACTAACTGAAGTTTATTTAGTGCTTTATCCGGGTAGCCGGAAAGTAGAGCATTGCAGTAGTCTAACCTAGAAGTGACAAAAGCATGGATTAATTTTTCTGCATCATTTTTGGACAGAAAGTTTCTGATTTTTGCAATGTTACGTAGATGGAAAAAAGCTGTCCTTGAAATGGTCTTGATATGTTCTTCAAAAGAGAGATCAGGGTCCAGAGTAACGCCGAGGTCCTTCACAGTTTTATTATAGAAGCAATGGTATACATACAGATAGAAGCAATGGTATACATACAGATAGAAGCAATGGTAGCAATGGTATACATACAGATAGAAGCAATGGTAGCAATGGTATACATACAGATAGAAGCAATGGTAGCAATGGTATACATACAGATAGAAGCAATGGTAGCAATGGTATACATACAGATAGAAGCAATGGTAGCAATGGTAGTTTGTGATTGGTTGTGAATTTGACCAGTTGTTTCTGTATCTGACTTGGTTGGGCCTTTCAGAGAGCCTATGGTCCTTCTCTGCTCACCTCAAACACTCCTCTTGGTGCACTCTGCCTGCCTGCCAGAAGGTTTGTTCACACTCTACTACCCCCTCACACCCTCACACCCTCTACCACCCCACACCCCTCACATCTTCTACCCCCTCACACCCTACTACCCCCTCACACCTACTGCCCCCTCACACCCTACTACCCCCTCACATCCTACTACCCCCTCACACCTACTACCCCCTCACACCTACTACCCCCTCACACCTACTACCCCCTCACACCTACTACCCCCTCACACCTATTACCCCCTCACACCCTATTACCACCTCACACCTACTACCCCCTCACACCCTACTACCCCCTCACACCTACTACCCCCTCACACCTACTACCCCCTCAAACCTACTACCCCCTCACATCCTACTACCCCCTCACACCCTACTACCTACTACCCCCTCACACCCTACTACCCCCTCACATCCTACTACCCCCTCACACCCTACTACCCCCTCACACCCTACCATCTCTCACACCTACTACCCCCTCACACCCTACTACTCCCTCACACCTACTACCCCCTCACATCCTACTACCCCCTCACATCCTACTACCCCCTCACACCCTACTACCCCCTCACACCCTACCATCTCTCACACCTACTAACCCCTCAAACCTACTACCCCCTCACACCCTACTACCCCCTCACACCCTACTACCCCCTCACACCCTACTACCCCCTTACACCCTACTACTCCCTCACACCCTACTACCCCCTCACATCCTACTACCCCCTCACACCCTACTACTTCCTCACACTCTACTACTCCCTCACACCCCACTACCCCCTCACACCCTACTACCCCCTCACACCTACTACCCCCTCACATCCTACCATCTCTCACACCTACTACCCCCTCACACCCTACTACCCCTCACACCCTACTACCCCCTCACACCTACTACCCCCTCACATCCTACCATCTCTCACACCTACTACCCCCTCACACCCTACTACCCCCTCACACCTACTACTCCCTCACATCCTACTCATGCCTCACATCCTACTACTCCCTCACATTCCTCCTGACCATCTCCTATTCTCCCTCTATCTTTCCTCCTCTCCATCCCAAACTTGTATTTTTCTCTAACTTCTCTCATCTCTTCTTCCTCCATGCTCATTCGTTAGTTCTGTCTGCTCTCTTTCTTTCTTTCTTTTCTCTCTCTCGCTCTCTCTCTCTATTCCATCCTGTCTTCATTAGATGAAGAGTTTGTGTTTATTAGATTTACTGTAGTGTTTTTATGTACGAAGATATAACCATTCTGTCATTCATGTGTGTTCCTCCTGTTGTGCCTGATCCCTGTGTGTATCAGTGTGACTTCAGTGCATGCCACCTGTAGTGGTCATGGTAGTGGTGGACATAGTCATAGCTCCTAGCTACTACTGTTTTCTGTGTTCTTGTATCTACTTCTACAAGCTGACATGGTATCCAGGATTGTCTTACTGTATCTGCATGGTAGTTGTTGGTTGTTAGTCATTATTGATGACAAGCTCAAAAACTGGTATCTAGGAGCGATCTGGAGCGTTTGTTACGCTACATTTGGTTACGTTACAGCCTTATTCTAAAATGGATGAAATTGTTTGTTTTACTCATCAATCTACACAGAATACCCCATAATAACAAAGCAAAAACAGGTTTTTAGCCATTTTTGCAAATGTATAGAATATTTAAACTGAAATATCACATTGACATAAGTATTCAGACCCTTTACTCAGTTCTTTGTTGAAGCACATTTGGCAGCGATTATAGCCTTGAGTCTTCTTGGGAATGTTGCTACAAGCTTGGTACACCTGTAGTTTCTCCCATTCAGATCCTCAGGTTGGATGGGGAGCATCGCTGCACAGCTATTTTCAGGTCTCTCCAGAGATGTTAGATCGGTTTCAAGTCTGTGCTCTGGCTGGGCCACTCAAGGACATTCAGAGACTTGTCCGGAAGCCACTCCTGCGTTGTCTTGACTGTGTGCTTAGGGTCGTTGTGTTGTTGGAAGGTGAACCTTCGCCCTGTCTGAGGTCCTGAGTGCACTGGAGCAGGTTTTCACCAAGGATCTCTCTGTACTTTGCTCCGTTCATCTTTCCCTCGATCCTGACTAGTCTCCCAGTCCCTGCCGCTGAAAAACATCCCCACGGCATGATTCTGCTACCACCATGCTTCACCGTAAGGATGGTGCTAGGTTTCCTAAAGATTGGACTCTTGGCATTCAAGCCAAAGAGTTCAATCTTGGTTTCATCAGACCAGAGCATCTTGTTTGTCATTGTCTGAGCAAACTCCAAGCGGGCTGTCATGTGCCTTTTACTGAGGAGTGGCTTCCGTCTGGTCACTCTACCATAAAGGCCTGATTGGTGGAGTGCTGCAGAGATGGTTGTCCTTCTGGAAGGTTCTCCCATCTCCACAGAGGGACTCTGGAGCTCTGTCAGAGTGACCATCGAGTTCTTGGTCACCTCCCTGACCCAAGGCCCTTCTCCCCCGATGGCTCGGTTTAGCCTGGCAGGCAGCTCTAGGAAGAATCTTGGTGCTTCCAAACTTCTTATATTTAAGAATGATGGAGGCCACTGCGTCCTTGGGAACCTTCAATGCTGCATAATGTTTTTGGTACCCTTCCCCAGAACTGTGCCTCGACACAATCCTGTCTCTGAACTCTACGAACAATTCCTTCGACCTCATGGCTTCCACTCTCAAGTGGAACCTTATATAGACAGGGGTGTGTCTTTTAAAAATCATGTCCAATCAATTGAATTTACCACAGGTGAACTTCTTTCAAGTTGTGGAAACATCTCAAAGATGATCAATGGAAACAGGATGCACCTGAGCTCAATTTCGAGTCTCATAGCAAAGGGTCTGAATAATTAAGGTATTTCTGTTTTTAATTTGTTATAAATTTGCAAAAAAAATATCTACCTGTTAGAATACGGCTGTAACGTAACAAAATGTGGTTAAAGTGATGGGGTCTGAATACTTTCCGAATGCACTGTATGGAGGGTTTGGTCCTTTCCTCTAGGCAGACTCCTGTGTGATTACGACATTAGCCTGATTTGCAACAGCTCAGAGCTGAAGCACCATGGCACTCTGGGCCTGACTTGGCAGGACATGATTTCTATTCATGTGTCCCAGGCAGCTGACACACTGGTCCAACCAGTGACTGACCTCAGTTCTAAATGCAGCCCACTGGATTCCTTGTCATATGGTGAAGGGGCGTGTCAGGAAAGTGAGGTTGAGTTGGAGGAGAATGGAATGAGACACTAGCGTCTCTTTAACCGTCTTGCCTCCTTCCCTCCGCCTTCTTCTGTAGCTGCAGGTGATCATTATATTTAGGTGATCTGCATCCCTCAATCAGTAACAATGTCTCCTGTTCGTTTGTCCTTCTCTCTCCAATGTGAGTCGAGTCTGGACCCTGGACCACAGACAGTTTCCCCCCTTTCCCACCCCCTGATGGACAGCTATGTCAGAATCACTCTAAAGGAAAACAGACTGTTCACTCAAACTAGGTCACCCCGACTCCCCTGCCCAGAGCCCAGAGGGTGTGGAAATGTCTCCTCTTATGATGAAGATAGATACAGTGTATATGTGTCTGCTCTGGCTCCTCTACCAGCAGTCCTCTACCAGCTGTCCTCTACCAGCTGTCCTCTACCAGCTGTCCTCTACCGGCTGTCCTCTACCAACAGTCCTCTACGAGCAAATCAAATCAAACCAACAGTCCTCTACCAGCTGTCCTCTACCAGCTGTCCTCTACCAGCTGTCCTCTACCGGCTGTCCTCTACCAACAGTCCTCTACGAGCAAATCAAATCAAACCAACAGTCCTCTACCAGCTGTCCTCTACCAGCTGTCCTCTACCAGCTGTCCTCTACCAACAGTCCTCTACGAGCAAATCAAATCAAACCAGCAGTCCTCTACCAGCTGTCCTCTACCAGCAGTCCAGCACCACTTGTTTGTGAGCTCCTTTCCACTTCTATTCTCATGGTGTTTGTTTGTGTGATGATGTGTGATGATGAAAGTGTGTGTGTGTGTGTGTGCGTGTGCGTGCGTGTGTGGTCTGTGGATGTGAAAGCATGTTGAGTGAAGATATAAGGGCTGTAGCGCTGTGTCTATGGATGGATGGCAGTACTCCTCTGCCTGTGAACATCCAGGATATATCATCTATTAACTATCATTATGCCAGCCTATCGGAGCACAAAATGAGGAGCCATTATCTAGCGATTATTTATGAACTGCCATCGCAGGCTGAAAAGAACTTGTCCTTTGTTAATTAGTCACCTATTCAGTTAGAAAATGGTGTTTGAGACGGGGACTGAAAGCCACTCCAGGCAGAACAGAAAGAGAGCCTCATCTTTTCAAATGACATAGGTGGAAATGGAGCTAATTGCAGATGCTCTGAAATTCAAAGCTCATTTTGAAGCACATTTGACAAGTGTATTATTCACTATTTCTGAAGAGATCTGCACTGCTCTGTGCCTATACATGCGTGCACACTTGTGCCTCCCTGAATGGATGTGTACATATGTGAGTGTGTATGCAGGTGTTTACTTGCAAGGTCAGTGTGCGTGACTGAACGAGACAGGGTTTTGTTTGAGTAAATAGACACACACACACTCTGGGGCGATATCTAATGTATCCAGTGCCTCTGACAGTGAAGCCTGAGGCAGGTGATTGTGTGAAATGTTATTTCCAAGGTTGGCACAAGTCCTCCAGGTCAACTCTTCCACTATCATTCTATGGAAGAGCTTTTTAGATGGCAACCGTTTTTTTTCTTTTCACATCACCACATAAATAGTGTGAATAATGTTGCTGACAGGAAAGGTGTTTAGCGTTTCTCCCTCCATTAGGCACAACGTTTAGACGACAGACTTGGCAGTAGACCCAGACATGTTAAAGAAGAAGCTTTTCATTCATAATGACACAAAACGGAAGCAAATACTAGCATTCTCCGTGACATTATCAGCATTTCAAAACTTTTTGAAAGCATCACTTGAAACATGAAATCAAAATCTCGACTGGAGGTAGACTGTTAAACAGACTGGTAAACAGACTTGTGAAGAGGATGATGACAGTGATTTTGACAGTAATGGTGATGACCATGATGGAAGTGGTTAGAATGGACTTCATCTGTCCTCCATGCACACGGCATGCTGAGGAGAAGAGAAGTGGAGGAGAGCGATTATAATCATAAATGATAACGCTCCCTCAACGATCCACTCCATTGAGCCTATATAGTCCCCCATCCTGTTGCCACAGCAACCCAGAGACACACTAATTTGTTGTGCAGATGAGTAATTGCCCCCCAATTAAGAATAGGGATGTTGCAGAGAAAGACCACCTAATCTTGGTTGTTTGTTATTAATATATTATTTTTTAATTATTGTTTTTAATAGATTGAACTGAAATGGGAGACTGTATCATGGTCGTCACACCACAAGGGGGTGTTTGGTCGAGTACAGTGGCCCTATGTTGCTGAATGTGATGATGTAACTATATTGTACACGGGTTGTTGGCCATCGGTATTGTTTAAGGGTTTTCCTGGCCTCACATGAACATCCACTGAAGGGAAAGCAACGCACTACGATTCCCTGCAGCAATAAATCACCTCTATGTTATCTAACATCTCCAAAAAAAGGCTATTTATTTATTCATTTGTTTGGTTTATTTCATGTTTGTACCCTTTGATACATGTTGTGGAGTGTTATGTGTAATGGCAGAGAGGACTAGAGAACTCGAGCCTGTGTTTAGCCTCTGTCACCTCATCCTCCCAGTGGCTCTGTAGTGACTTTCCCAGATGGGGTCTCTCTAATGGTAGTAGCGTTGACGAGACACTCCTCCAGAGCTCCAGTCAGCCCAGCCACGCCGGGTGTCAGCTGTGTTGCCAGGGAAGTACTGCGGCTGCAGCCAGGGACAGACTCTCTCTGGGGGCCAGGGGCCCTGCAGATGTTCCACAGCTCCAATGTATCTGTTTGGCCATGATAGAGACAGGCTGCTGAACACTGCTCATGTTACGGCGCTGGTTGGGAGTTGACACAACTGTTGTAATAGAGTTATTTTCTCTCATTTTATGTAATTAGATTATACCTCCATCTTTCTTTGCTATTCTCCATCAGAATGGACATACAGACAGAAGACATGAGTCGCTAGAGGAACATCAGAGCCCTGCCAATATGGTCCCAACCTTGATCTCTCCAATGCTGCTGTTTAATTCCACTCCGTTTTCTACTTCCACATGCTCAAAGTGAATCATTTGCATGCACAGAAAGGAGAATTAGCTCAGCGCGATAATCAAGCGCCTCCATTCTTCCAGATGGCCGATCCAGTGGTCTCTGTAGTCTGTAAATGGGAGCTTTTTAACTGCATTTTATTCCACATTTTACATAGATAGTGCTATCATTAGCCGTGATCTCCCTGAATAATACAAGTCATTTTGCTGTGCTTTGTTAGATAAGACCTTCACGGCACCAGGGACGCCGGCAGCGAGGACTCATTTTCCATGTCAGTGCAAACAAAGCCGCCAGGTGTGTTTGTTGTAAGTGTGTGTGTGTACGCGCACAGGCGCGTGTGCAAGAGCGATAATGTTGTATTTGTCTTCCTGTCGTTCCTGCTACTTTGTTCTCGCTGGTCTGTATTTAGAGGGATGTTTCTGCAGGCTACCATCATGGCGGGTGGCCTGTGAGGGAGACAGACAGACAAAGGGAAGGGGCCAGCCGGAGGCCTCCTCCTCAGTGTGAACTAATGTGGGTGTCAGGGGCGTTGCTCTGTAAAGGTCTTCATTTGTTTGTTGTTAAAGATCTAATTAGGACGACGAGAGGAAACAGAACGGGACGGCTAATTAGAGGGGAGCTCAGAAATCACTTTGAACCTCAAGGACACCCGGCTATTAGCGTGCACATAAAAAATGTATTAAACCTAGGTGTATGTTTTGTTCCCTTCCTTAAATGATTAAAAAATGCTTTGCTTGAGTGGGCGTCCCCCTCTTCTGGAGAGATGCGGAGGAGTGGAGTGGGCCGGCGCATCCTGAACACTTCTCTCTTTCTGTTTTTCATCTCCTTGAGTGTTTAAAACTGTCTTCTAAAGTACATGTTGCATCTGTTGTCTCAGTGCGGACACACCTACTCATTCAAGGGTTTTTATTTATTTTTACTATTTTCTACATTGTAGAATAATAGTGAAGACATCAGAACTATGAAATAATACATGTAGTAAGCAAAAAAGTGTTAAACAAATCTAAATCTATTTTATATTTGAGGTTCTTCATAGTAGCCACCCTTTACCTTGATGACAGCTCTGCACACTCTTGGCATTCTCTCAACCAGCTTCATGAGGTAGTCACCTGGAATGCATTTCAATTAACAGGTGTGCCTTGTTAAAAGTTCATTTGTGGAATGTATTTTCTTCTTAATGCGTTTGAGCCAGTCAGTTGTGTTGTGACAAGTAGGGGTGGTATACAGAAGATAGCCCTATTTGGTAAAAGACCAAGGCCATATTATGGCAAGAACAGCTCAAATAAGCAAGAGAAACGACAGTCCATCATTACTTTAAGACATGAATGTCAGTCAATCTGGAAAATTTGAAGAACTTTGAAAGTTTCTTAATGAACAGTCGCAAAAACCATCAAACACTATGATGAAACTGGGTCTCATGAGGACCTCCACAGGAAAGGAAGACGCAGAGTTACCTCTGCTGCAGAGGATAAGTTCATTAGAGTTAACTGTACCTCAGAAATTACAGCCCATATAAATGCTTCACAGAGTTTAAGTAACAGACACATCTCAACATCAACTGTTCAGAGGAGACCGCGTGAATCAGGCCTTCATGGTCGAATTGCTGCAAAGAAACCACTACTATAAAGGACACCAGTAAAAAGAAGAGACTTGCTTGGGCCAAGAAACACGAGCAATGAACATTAGACCAGTGGAAATCTGTCAGTTCCGTTACTAGCTACCTTTTGAGTTTGGATCCTGCGATGCAGTTGGCATTAGTTGCTAGGACCGCTACTATCTGTCCAGTGATCCTGCCTAGCTGCTAGCTAGCTGCCTATCAAGCTAGCTTGAACATAGCCCGCAACACACTTTGCTGTGGACAGTGGAGTTTCTCTATCACAGGTGAAGGATCTTTTAAACAAACAAAAACAGTTCTAAAGCAGTTGTTTCAACCACAAGAAAATAGCTTCAACTTTTTTTGTCCGAATACTGGTGGAACTAATAAAATAATGGATGACCTGACCAGAGAGGTCCAGGACCTGAAGAACAGTTTGCAGTTCTCCCAGTGTTAGCTCGAGTTTAAACAGGAGAACGGCAAGATGACAGCAGTCTGTAAGTCATTGGGAGAGGACATCAGTTCTGTATATGAATCCAATATAACAATGACAGAGAAATCATCTCTAGGGCCAATCAAGGTGGAACAACATGGTTGTGGGCAGAATTGCAGAATCTCCACATGAGACTTGGATGGAGTCTGAGGACAAAGTGAGGGAAATGATCTCGGAGAAACTGAAGATGGACCACAGGAAGATTGAGGTGGAGCGCGTCCACAGGACTGGAAACCCCAACACCGGGCCAGGTGACAGGCCCAGGCCGATAGTGGTCAAATTCCTGAAGTTCAAGGACAAGGTACAGTAGCTGTTCTGGAAAGAGCCAATAACTTTTTTAAATTTATTTTGTTATTTTTTTATTTCACCTTTATTTAACCAGGTAGGCAAGTTGAGAACAAGTTCTCATTTACAATTGCGACCTGGCCAAGATAAAGCAAAGCAGTTCGACAGATACAACGACACAGAGTTACACATGGAGCTAAACAAACATACTGTATAAACAAGTCTATATACGATGTGAGCAAATGAGGTGAGATAAGGGTGGCAAAGTAAATACAATATAGCAAGTAAAACACTGGAATGGTAGATTTGCAGTGGAAGAATGTGCAAAGTAGAAATAAAAATATTGGGGTGCAAAGGAGCAAAATTAATAAATAAATAAAATAAATACAGTAGGGAAAGAGGTAGTTGTTTAGTCTAAATTATAGGTGGGCTATGTACAGGTGCAGTAATCTGTGAGCTGCTCAGTTGGTGCTTAAAGCTAGTGAGGGAGATAGGTGTTTCCAGTTTCAGAGATTTTTGTAGTTCAGACCCCTTGACTTTTTCCACATTTTGTTATGTTACAGCCTTATTTTTCAATTAAATAGTCATTTTCCCCTCATTAATCTACACACAATACCACATAATGATAAACCTTGGGTATGATGCTACAAGCTTGGCACACCTGTATTTGGGGAGTTTCTCCCATTCTTCTCTGCAGATCCTTTCAAGCTCTGTCAGGTTGGAGGGGAGCATTGCTGCACAGCTATTTTCAGGTCTCTCCAGAGATGTTCGATCGGGTTCAAGTCCAGGCTCTGATTGGGCCACCCAAGGACATTCAGAGACTTGTCCAGAAGCCACTCCTGCGTTGTCCTGGCTGTGTGCTTAGGGTCGTTGCCCTGTTGGAAGGCGAACCTTCAGCCCCAGTCTGAGGTCCTGAGGGCTCTGGAGCAGGTTTTCATCAAGGATCAAGGCATTCAGGCCAAAGAGTTCAATCTTGGTTTCATCAGACAGGGGAATCTTGTTTCTCATGGTCTGAGAGTCTTTAGTCTTTTGCCTTTTAGCAAACTCCAAGCGGGCTGTCATTTGCCTTTTACTGAGGAGTGGTTTCTGTCTGGCCACTCTACCATAAAGGTCTGATTGGTGGAGTGCTGCAGAGATGGTTGTCCTTCTGGAAGGTTCTCCCATCTCCACAGAGGAACTCTGGAGCTCTGTCAGAGTGACACTTGGGTTCTTGGTCACCTCCTTGACCAAGCGCTTCTCCCCAGATTGCTTAGTTTGGCCAGGCGGCCAGCTCAAGCAAGAGTCTTGAGGGTTACAGAATTCTTCCATTCAAGTACGATGGAGGCTACAGTGTTCTTGGGGACCTTCAATGCTGGAGACATTATTTTGTTACTCTTCCCCAGATCTGTGCCTCGACCCAATCCTGTCTCAGAACTCTACAATTGCTTCGACCTCATAGCTTGGTTTTTACTCTGACATGCACTGTCAACAGTGGGACCTTATATAGACAGGTGTGTGCCTTTCCAAATCATGTCCAATCTATTGAATTTACCACAGGTGGACTCCAATCAAGTTGTAGAAACATCTCAAGGATGATTAATGGAAACAGGATGCACTTGAGCTCAACTTCATGTCATAGCAAAGGGGCTGGAACTTATGTAAATAATGTTTTTCTGTTTTTCTTATTTTTATAAATGTGCAACACTTTTAAAAAAACTGTTTTTGCTTTGTCAATATGGGGTATTGTGTGTAGATTGATGAGGAAAAACATTAATTTAATACATTTTAGAATAAGTCTGTAACGTAACAAAGTATGTAAAAATTCAATGGGTATGAATACTTTCCGAATGCACTGTACATCTTCCTCGGCTAGGACTATCTTGACGCTGTGTGCCAGAAGAGGAAAGAACTTATGCCAGCCATGAAAGCTGCCAGAGCGCGTGGGGATATTGCTTATATCCGCTATGACAGGCTTGTTGTCCACCCTCCTTCCCAAAAGCCTGGAAGGGATGACAGAACAAAGCCTATGGGTTCATAGCTTCAACCCCACAGCATACACATATATTCAGAGCCATATCCCTGTAATGCTTAGAAAAGATCTTATGTAAAATGTTATTGAAGTGTTGTTGCAGGTTCACTTGGCACATCTAAATCCTTTTCTTTTGGGGTATTGCTATAGGCCACCAAGTGCTAACAGTCAGTATCTAAATAATATGTGTGAAATGCTTGATATTGTATGTGATGTAAACAGAGAGGTCTACTTTCTTGGGGACCTGAATATTGACTGGTTTTCATCAAACTGTCCGCTCAAGAGGAAGCTTCTCACTGTTACCAGTGCCTGTAATCTGGTTTGGGTCATTCATCAACCTACCAGGTGGTTTACAAAAACTACAGGAACAAGATCATCCACATGTAAAATCACATTTTTACTAATACTGTAGAACTTTGTTCTAAAGCTGTATATGCATTGGATGCTGTGATCACAATATAGTGGCTCTGTCCAGGAAAGTTCCAAAGGCTGGGCCTAAAATAGTGTATAAAAAATCATACAAAAGATTTTGCTGTGACTTTTATGTGGTGTTAAAATATTTGTTGGTCTGATGTGATTAATAAGGAGCATCCAGATGCTTCATTTGATGCATTTATGAAATTGCTTCTTCCAATAATTGATAAACATGCACCTGTTAAGAAACGTACTTTTAGAACTGCTAAGGCTCCATGGATTGATGGGGGATTGAAAAACTGTATGGCTGAAATAAATGGGGGGAAAGGAGTGGCTAATAAGTCTGGCTGACTTACGGCAAATTGAGAAATTATGTGATTAAACTCAACAAAAATAAAAAATAAATGTATTATGAAGCCAAGATCAATGATATTAGGCCCTCTCTTTTCCATTTTTATCAATGACCTGTCACTGGCAAAACAAAGCCTGTGTGTCCATGTATGCTGATGATTCAACCATATATGCCTCAGCAACCACAGCTAATGAAGTCACTGAAACCCTTAACAAAGAGTTGCAGTCTGTTTTGGAATGGGTGGCCAGTAATAAACTGGTCCTGAACATCTCTATAACTTAGATCATTGTATTTGGTACAAATCATTCTCTAAGTTCTAGATCTCAGCTGAGTATGGTATTGAATGGTGTGGCTGTTGGACAAGTTGAGGACACTAAATTACTTGGTGTTACCTTAGATTGTAAACTGTCATGGTCAAAACATATAGATTCAATGGTTGTAAAGATGGGGAGAGGTCTGTCCGTAATAAAGAGATGGGGAGAGGTCTGTCTGTAATAAAGAGATGGGGAGAGGTCTGTCTGTAATAAAGAGATGGGGAGAGGTCTGTCCGTAATAAAGAGATACTCTGCTTTTTTTGACAACACACTCCACAAAGTAAGTCCTGCAGGCTCAATTTAAAAAAAAATCTTATCTTGATTATTGTCCAGACATATGGTCAAGTGCTGCAAAGAAAGACCTAGTAAAGCTGCAGGCAGCTGGTCCAGAACAGAGCATCACGTCTTGCTCTTTATTGTAATCAGAGGGCTAATATTAATACTATGCACGCCAGTCTCTCTTGGCTAAGGGTTGAGGAAAGCATGACTGCGTCACTTCTTATTTTCATAACAAACAATGTGTTGGAAATTGTTTGCATAGTCTACTTACACACAGCACTGACACACATACTTACCCCACCAGACATGCCACCAGGGGTCTTTTCACAGTCCCCAGGTCCAGAACAAATTCAAGGAAACGTACAGTATTCTACCGAGTCACGAGTGCATGGAACTCCCTTCCATCTTATATAGCGCAAGTGAAGAGCAGACCTGGTTTCAAAAAACAAATAAGTCAACCCCTCACGGCACAACGCCTCTCAACCATGTCAAATCAAATTTTATTGGTCACATACACATGGTTAGCAGATGTTATTGCGAGTGTAGCGAAATGTGCTTCTAGTCCCGACCTTGCAGTAATATCTAACAAGTAATCTAACAATTCCACAACAACTACCTAATACACACATCTAAGTAAAGGGATGGAATAAGAATATATGGATGACTGAGCGGCATAGGCAAGATGCAATAGATGGTATAAAATACAGTATATACATATGAGATGAGTAATGCAAGATATGTAAACATTATTAAAGTGACTAGTGATCCATTTATTAAAGTGGCCAATGATCTCAAGTCTGTATGTAGGCAGCAGCCTCTCTGTGTTAGTGGTGGCTGTTTAACTTTGATGCACCTGTACTGACCTCGCCTTCTGGATGGTAGCGGGGTGAACAGGCAGTGGCTTGGGTTGTTGTTGTCCTTGATGATCGTTTTAGCCTTCCTGTGACATTGGGTGCTGTAGGTGTCCTGGAGGGCAGGTAGTTTGCCCCCGGTGAAGCGTTGTACAGACCGCACCACCCTCTGGAGAGCCTTGCGGTTGTCAGCGGTGCAGTTGCCGTACCAGGCGGTGATACAGCCCGACAGGATGCTCTCAATTGTGCATCTGTAAAGGTTTGTGAGGGTTTTAGGTGACAAGCCAACCTCAGGAGGCTGAAGAAATTTGAAAAGGCCCTGTTGTGCCTTCTTCACCTCACTGTCTGTGTGGGTGGACCATTTAAGTTTGTCCGTGATGTGTACGCCGAGGAACTTTAAAACTTTCCAAATTCTCCACTGCTGTTCCGTCGATGTGGATAGGGGGGTGCTTCCTCTGCTGTTTCCTGAAGTCCACGATTATCTCCTTTGTTTTGTTGACGTTGAGTGAGAGGTTGTTGTCCTGACACCACACTCCAAGTGTCCTCACCTCCTCCCTGTAGGCTGTCTCGTTGTTGTTGGTAATCAAGCCCACTGTAGTTGTGTCATCTGCAAACTTGATGATTGAGTTGGAGGCGTGCATGGCCACACAGTCATGGGTGAACAGGGAGTCCAGGAGGGGGCTGAGCATACACCCTTGTGGGGCCCCAGTGCTGAGGATCTGCGAAGTGGAGATGTTGTTTCCTACCTTCACCGCCTGGGTGCGGCCCGTCAGAAAATGTAGTGCAATGGTGTTCAGCGCAAAACCTCAATAAAAGGCATCTGGCAGAAGTAAATTCATCCCCAAACATGACTATAATTGTATATATATCTTTCTTTGCAAGAAATAACATCCCCAAAAACACACAAACACAACACACAACACAAACACAACTGTCTCCTAGCCTCCCAGTTATGTTTTCTGTCCCTAACCCTAAAACTGAAACAAAATATAAATATTTTTATACAACTATAACAAAATAAAAACTAGCAAATCAGGTCTGAAAACTACCAAGCTAAACTGAATTTCAAATAAAAATAGAAAATATCCTTGATAAGTGCAGTCCATTTATACAGATAATGCAGTTCTCTGTGAGGGCGCTGAGTGTCTATGGAATAGAGCTGTAACTATAAAGCTTTATAGTTAACAAATGCCTTGTCTGTTTCTCCTCTCCTCTGCATCAGTAGTCCAGTACATTGTGAAATCTTGCCTGTGTCAAATCTAAAATGTATGAGGAATTTCTGTTATAATCTTATTGATTTATGAGCAGAAGCCCAAACATGAATAATAGATTTTTCTTAATCATTCTCACACTTATTTTAGGAGAATCTCATTTTGGTTATTTTTCACCCTTGAGCTCTTAGTGTGTGTATTTCACACAGTTATTATGTGTGTGTGTTTTGAAGCGAGCAAGTGGTGATCACATGTGGTGTAAATTCTACTAAAGATTTTCTTTGACCATAATTTTTAGCTTGAGGCCACATTGAGTTCCATTGTGGAAGTCTTCAGCTACACTAGTGTTAGGGAGCAGGGTTGGTATGTGTGTAGTGTAGTGCCTCTGTACCCAGTCTCTCAAGGGGCTACTGGGGTGTGGTGGGCAGAAGCAGGAAGAAAACCAGTATGGATGTTTACTGTAGTTTGCCTTGCCCTGTAACACACTACAATGCCATGTAGAAAAACAACAACAACATAGCAATAAAATAACACACACAAAAACCAATTCATTACATTACTACAGTACTGTGTAAAGTGTTTCCACGATGATGGACATGCGTCCCATCCCGCCCCTCCCTCCCTCCCGACCCTCCCTCCCTCCATCCCGCCACTTCCCTCCCTCCCGACCCTCCCTCCCTCCATCCCGCCACCTCCCTCCCTCCCTCCCTCCCTCCCTATACTATACCCCTATCTCTCAGGGTTCCCAGATTATGGGTTCTATTCCGGGGCCGGGCCCAGTGACCTGCGGGGCCCCCCCTGCTCCTTTGCCGACTATGGCTCCCTGGGGCCCCAGGCTGCTCAGATGCTGCAGCACAGTGAGCATCATGCCACCTCCGCCTGCAACTCCCCCCTCCAGCACCACCTGCAGCACAGCCCGGACCCCTTTAAGAGCCCAGGTGTGTACCCTGCTAACATCTCCTTCAATCCTTCAATCAGTCAATGATGCCATTCAAGTTACGAATTCATGAGGCTATTGTGAGAGGGAGAAAAAGAGAGGGAGTGTAAAAGAGAGAAAGAGAGGAAAGAGAAGTTTATAGAGACAGAGAAGGGAACTATAACTATCAGAGGAAGGTGATGTACTGTAGTGTAGCACCCCTGGTAGGCTGGACAATAGAACGAGTCAAAATTCACCCAAGGCTGAAAAACAGCAAATTAACGTTTGCTAAGCTGGAAGACTAGTGCGAGCCGAGAGCAAATGAATGGAATCGAACATTCGCAGAGCCTGTTTTGACTGGAGTGATGGTTAGAATTCCATTATTGCCTAAATGGCACAAAAAAATGTATAACTTTTTATTTTACCACTACAATCTGTTCATCGGACGAAACTAAAAAAAAACTACTCGTGTAGAAAGTAAACATCCGCACCTCGATTGTGTGTCAACTGTGCTTATGACTGCGTAATGAGAAAGTAGGGAACATATGAAAACTTCTGACTATTTCTGGTCTAGTGATCAATGACAAACGAGCTCGCTACCCAGACTTTCATAATTACAAAGAGGAGATTCTCCTGATTAAAATGGTGCCCGACCTGAAAAAATCGAAATATATACATCGTGAGATATTTGGCGAAACAGACCGGTATGCCTCTCCATAGGAAAACAATGGGGCGAGCACAGCGTTCCAAGGGCAAAAAGTATTTTGGGGCTAGCATTTGATGACAACAAAGCTTGCTGGCCAAACTTGCATAATTAGAAAGAGGATATTCTCATTATTAAAACGGCGTCCGAAAAAAAAAAAAATCTAAAAATACATGCAAGATATTTGGCAAAACAGACAGACATGCCAAAATGTCCCATATAGTAAACAATGGGACGACCTCAGAGTTCCATGAGTCATTTTTAGTTTGTTTACTTTTTAACTATAAACAACGTGAGCAGATTTCATTGCCAACAATAGTGAAGCAGGCATTGTGACGTAGAACAATAAGCTGGGAATAGAACGTTCTGAAGGCGAGTTGGTGCCTCATAGAACTAATAGGATCTGGGAGGGTGAAAATGCCCTAAAATAAGGCCTGTTTTTTCGTGATTACTTCAAACCGATGGCAAGCAGCTGGGAAATATGGTCATATTATGAAACTGGGCTCCACGGCGATGCAATGAACTAGTGTTTATCAGAAAAAAAGCGTTGTTAAATTTTTTTTGTGTCCAGCCTACCCCTGGCGGTTTGCCTGCTATACCCTCATAACACTGCTTTTGGAAATGACTTCAGGATATGTTTAGTTTGATATGTATGTATACATGTCTCTGTCTGCTTACCCACTCCATGTGGAGCTGAGGGAAGGACAGACAGACACCCCGTTCTCATTTCACACAGTTATGGTGACGTAATATACTGTAGTGCCTACAAACATTTAAATGTTTTACATTTTAGTCATTCAGAAGACACTCCTATCCAGAGCAACTTACAGGAGCAATTAGGGTTAAGTGCCTTGCTCAAGGGCACATCGACAGATTTGTTCCCCTGGTCAGCTCGGGGATTTGAACCAGCAAACGTTTAGTTTGATCTCCATCCCTTGCTTACCCACATTGCATCTTGTTTGTTGGTACAGTGTATTACTTTTTCAGGTGAGGTGATGAACCATAATTGACATGACTGCATTTATATGTATTTAGACTGCTTATTTAAGTAAGGGAGAGAGAACCCTGATCAGGAATCTGTCATAAAGAACGAGTGACAATAAATTGAGCTCCCTAGGCTTGTATTTGACTCTTGTTACAAAAGTATGACAAGCGTTCATGAATATCATCATGAATAAGTTGAGCAAAAGTTTTGTGGCAAATTTTTCCTGTTGGCTTGACATCTTTCGAGATATTGTTTTGTTGCTGGAATGTAGTCTATTTGATGAGCAAAGAGTTGCAGAATGCATTGAACAGGTTACTTACTATCATAGCTCATCCACTGACAGTCTGAATGATATGGTCTTTAGAAACACACACCTTACTGTTCTTTTGCTTTCCCAGTTCTTTTGTTGGTACCTAATCTAGACTGGAGCATTTTATTGCAATGAGATCGGGTTACTCTGACCTTTTTAAATCACCAATAGTGTTCAAACCACACAACTGTGCTCCAATGAGAGTAAGTCATGTGTAGTTATTAGTGGGGCTGACAGTGTGGTTCAAATACCATAAATCCTGTTCAACATGGGAACGGCTGGGGGGGATGTGCAATTCAACAAAGTCCACCAATTATGAGAGATCTAGCCTGCTGTATAAACAGAGATAGAGTGGGTAATTGGTTAAAACAGTCTTGTTAGGACTGGGTCACTCTGATAAGAACAGTGCAGCCAGTCAGAGACATTGCTTGATACGACTAAGCAGCAGTGTCACTCTGAGAAGTGGTTTATTTCTCCCTCACAAAGAGGTAACTTTGTCATTATTTAATCTGCTAATGTTAGGGGGAGAAGGAATTTTTGATCTGGTGTGTGTGTCTCGTTGTGTGTGTGTTCTACCCCCAAACAGGGATATCCATAGATAGTACTGTGGCTTTTATACACTTGTTAGAGAGCAACACCGTTACAGTAACTTATTTCACAATCCAATCATCTATGGTGATCTGTATAGCGTAGCCTACGTAGCTTTGAATGGGATATTTCATTTTGACACGTATTCCAATGTGTGGCAAAAATCCACCTCCGTTCTCATCTAGACTGTCTCCTTTCTTGAGCTGGTTTTAAAAACCCTTATTCTCACGAGTCTTCAGATCCAGAGCATTAATAGACTTCCCTTTCAATGAACATCCGCACCAAGAGAAAGCCTCCGGCAGCAGTGGAAAGACTGATTTAATATTCCTTTATTAATGGGAGTGTCACTGAGCGGCGCTCGGAGAGAAAAATGAGCAGACCACGCCATGGGCTCCCGATTCTTTTATTTAATATATGCTCTTGTTTTTATTTATTTTAATTTTGTCTTTTCAACACACTAAACAGAGGGTCACCTGGTGCTGAGCTGACTGCAGCAATGGCTCAAGTGGTCTAGACAACAATTAGAGTAATTTAAGCCAACCCCATGGTTCCTCTACTTCCCCTTTTCTTTTTGATTTCCTGCTCTCTCATTTCTTCATTTCCAGTATTATTGGTCTGGGATTTCTCTCTGGCGTTGTGTTCTACTTTTCAAAAGACTGTCTAGCGCTCTTTGCCTCTCTTGCTTTATAGCCATAGTTTTCCCCACATACACTGTCAAGGTCATCTACACTGAACCAAAGTATAAACGCAACATGCAGAGATTTTACTGAGTAACAGTTCATTTAAGGAAATCAGTCAATTAAATCAATTAATTGTGCCCTAATTTATGGATACGACATGACTGGGCACCACGGGCTCAGTCATGGGTGGGCCTGGGAAGGCATAGGCCCACCTACTTTGGAGCCAGGCCCCCACCCACTGCGGAGCCAGGCCCCCACCCACTGTGGAACCAGACCCCCACCCGCTGCGGAGCCAGACCCCCACCCGCTGCAGAGCCAGGCCACCACCCACTGTGGAACCAGACCCCCACCCACTGCGGAGCCAGGCCCCCACCCACTGAGGGGCCAGGCCCCAACCCATTGCGGAGCCAGGCCCCCACCCACTGCGGAGCCAGGCCCCAACCCACTGAGGAGCCAGGCCCCAACCCACTGCGGAGCCAGGCCCCCACCCACTGCGGAGCCAGGCCCCCACCCAATGAGGAGCCAGGCCCCAACCCACTGCAGAGCCAGGCCCCCACGCACTGCGGAGCCAGGCCCCAACCCACTGCGGAGCCAGACCCCCACCCACTGAGGAGTCAGACCCCAACCCACTGCGGAGCCAGACCCCCACCCACTGAGGAGCCAGACCCCCACCCACTGAGGAGCCAGACCCCAACCCACTGCGGAGCCAGACCCAAACCCACTGAGGAGCCAGACCCTAACCCACTGCAGAGCCAGACCCCAACCCACTGAGGAGCCAGGCCCCCACCCACTGAGGAGCCAGGCCCCCACCCACTGAGGAGCCAGGCCCCAACCCACTGAGGAGCCAGGCCCCAACCCACTGAGGAGCCAGGCCCCAACCCACTGAGGAGCCAGGCCCCAACCCACTGAGGAGCCAGGCCCCAACCCACTGCGGAGCCAGGCCCCCACCCACTGTGGAACCAGACCCCCACCCGCTGCGGAGCCAGACCCCCACCCGCTGCGGAGCCAGACCCCCACCCGCTGCGGAGCCAGGCCACCACCCGCTGCGTTGCCAGGCCCCCACCCACTGAGGAGCCAGGCCCCAACCCATTGCGGAGCCAGGCCCCAACCCACTGAGGAGCCAGGCCCCAACCCACTGAGGAGCCAGGCCCCAACCCACTGCGGAGCCAGGCCCCCACCCACTGCGGAGCCAGGCCCCCACCCACTGAGGAGCCAGGCCCCAACCCACTGCGGAGCCAGGCCCCCACGCACTGCGGAGCCAGGCCCCAACCCACTGCGGAGCCAGACCCCCACCCACTGAGGAGTCAGACCCCAACCCACTGCGGAGCCAGACCCCCACCCACTGAGGAGCCAGACCCCCACCCACTGAGGAGCCAGACCCCAACCCACTGCGGAGCCAGACCCAAACCCACTGAGGAGCCAGACCCTAACCCACTGCAGAGCCAGACCCCAACCCACTGAGGAGCCAGGCCCCCACCCACTGAGGAGCCAGGCCCCCACCCACTGAGGAGCCAGGCCCCAACCCACTGAGGAGCCAGGCCCCAACCCACTGAGGAGCCAGGCCCCAACCCACTGAGGAGCCAGGCCCCAACCCACTGAGGAGCCAGGCCCCAACCCACTGCGGAGCCAGGCCCCCACCCACTGTGGAACCAGACCCCCACCCGCTGCGGAGCCAGACCCCCACCCGCTGCGGAGCCAGACCCCCACCCGCTGCGGAGCCAGGCCACCACCCGCTGCGTTGCCAGGCCCCCACCCACTGAGGAGCCAGGCCCCAACCCATTGCGGAGCCAGGCCCCAACCCACTGAGGAGCCAGGCCCCAACCCACTGAGGAGCCAGGCCCCAACCCACTGCGGAGCCAGGCCCCCACCCACTGCGGAGCCAGGCCCCCACCCACTGAGGAGCCAGGCCCCAACCCACTGCGGAGCCAGGCCCCCACGCACTGAGGAGTCAGACCCCAACCCACTGCGGAGCCAGACCCCCACCCACTGAGGAGCCAGGCCCCAACCCACTGCGGAGCCAGGCCCCCACCCACTGCGGAGCCAGGCCCCCACCCACTGAGGAGCCAGGCCCCAACCCACTGCGGAGCCAGGCCCCCACGCACTGAGGAGTCAGACCCCAACCCACTGCGGAGCCAGACCCCCACCCACTGAGGAGCCAGGCCCCAACCCACTGCGGAGCCAGACCCAAACCCACTGAGGAGCCAGGCCCCAACCCACTGAGGAGCCAGGCCCCAACCCACTGAGGAGCCAGGCCCAGGAAATCCGAATGAGTTTTTCCCCACAAAAAGGCTGTATTACAGACAGAAATATCCCCCCCCCGGTTAGACATACTGACAAATTCTCTGAAACGACATTGGAGGTGGTTTATGATAGAGAAATTAACATTGAATTATCTGTCAACAGCTCTGGTGGACATTCGCGCAGTCAGCATGCCAATTGCACACTCCCTCAAAACTTGAGACATCTGTGGCATTTTGTTGTGTGACAAAACTGCACATTTTAGTGGCCTTGTATTGTTCCCAGGTGCACCTGTGTAAAGATCATGCTATTTAATCCGCTTCTTGATATGCCACACCTGTCAGGTGGATGGATTATCTTGGTGAAGGAGAAATGCTCACTAACGGGGATGTAAACACATTTGTGCACAAAATTTGAGAGAAATATGGAACCAACAATTTACATGTTGCGTTTATATTTTTGTCCAGTATAGATTGGCTGTTCAGACTTTTGCCCGTCACACATTAACGCACAAACTCTTCTGTCTCCTTCTTCTCCCTCTCTGGGTGAGCTCTGAGATGCAGAGGGCGGGTAGTGGGCCCCATCTCTTTAATGTGTGCTCTGTCTCTCTCTCTCTATGTGTGTGTGTGTGTGTGTGTGTGTGGGGGGGGGGGGGGGGTGAATCGTGACTCGATGATGCAGTCTTTTAGCAGGCATTACCCAGGACACCCTGTGTAATTTCCTGGCTGTCAGGCACCAGCTAGGCCTGATACCCCTGACACCAAGGGAAAGATAATCACCATCATATATTTAAAGGAGTAGAGAGAGAGGGCCTCTCCTAGTGACAGGTGTTGATTAGATAGGGGGTGTTGTGCCCAAATCCCCAGAGCAATTTACTGTATGAGAGGGATTCATAAACTGGCAGTAATATTTGACGCTGGCGGACGCAAGACGCAGCGCGAGGGGGAGAGATGTAAAAAAGTGATAAGGGGAGGGACCCGAAAAGAGGCAGCTCACTTTTCCTCTGCCATGTTTTTACATCCTATAGGATCTTGAGATGAGTTCCTTCAGCTGCTGTATAGAGAAATAGCCTTCATATCTTCCCTTCTGCGCTCTTTTATAGTTTGCATGGAATATGAATGCTTAGAGTACGTAAAAGTAGAAAACTTGTTATGCATGAGCATCCTAATTTACATCTTCTTTTAGAACCATGTTTAGTTGGAGCTGGTCAGATAGCTTGTAGAATATGTATCCATTTTCCATATGTATATGTTTATACAAGGCTCCTCAAACAAACGGCACATTTAAAAAAGGTTCATCAATTTCTGCTTGCGTTACATTCTATTTCAACTGGGGAACAAAGCATTGAGCCTAATAAGTGTATACATAAACTATGTACACTCTTCCTTCTTCCTCTCTAATGTTGTCATTTCCTGTTTGACTGTAGTGTATTGAGTTTTGTGCTTTGTGTTTTCCAGCCCAGTATTACTGTGCATGGAAAAGGCTATATGGACACTCCTGACTTGCAAACCGATATTTAATTTCAGAATTGATTAAAATTAGGTTAAAGGGAAAATCCACTCAAAACTATATTTTGGTATTTTGTGTCATCATGATAATGTGGCCGGGGACACTTTGCTTCTTGGAAGTCCAACATCTTGAAAACTTGACTCCTGACATGCAAACCTTTTGGGTTTGTATCAAAAGTGGACTAATGAAAAAAATACCAAAATATAGTTTTTGAGTGGATTTTCCCTTTAAGGTAATGGTTTGGTTAAGGTAAAGGTCAAGTTAGTCGTTTTGCAGTTCACCAGTGTTCTTACAGTCTCTCGCACTGTGCATGCCAGGTCTCAGCCTCGTACACAGCTTTTATCCATCTCTGCACACCACCAGTCCTAAATGTCTGCGTTGCTCATCCCAATTTTGGCTCCCCCGCTTACCTCCCTTCGTTAGGCACCAACCAGGCCCGGCCCGGAGCCTTCCCTGGCACCAACAGTCCCGGGCCCGTGGCTGACCTCTATGGCACTACAAGCCAGGACTCCGGCGTGGGCAACTACATTAGTGCAGCTAGTCCCCAGCCTGGCTCTGGCTTCGGCCACAGCATTGCTGTAAGTATGGCCTACTCCAGCAACTCGTCCACCTCCTCTAATACTGCCTTCACCTTCTCTGTGCTGTCAACCGTCATCCTTATGCTCAGAACAGGAGAATTCCAGATCTAGCCTTTGAAAGGGTCCTTGTTCAAAGTGCATTATGTAAATCAATTGTAACCCCTTGTGCGTTCAACCACTGTCGTCAGAATATTTTCTCAATGTCCTTTGAAGCCACTGACATTCATTACACCCTGTTGGCTCCTTCAGTCTGGGACCTTTGACGAGGTTGATGGATTTTAGCTGACCGTAGAAAAACCACGGAGGCAAACCTGCTCCAACTAAGATGGATGATTAACTTAAGGCCACACAGATAATTAATACAGTTCTCCCTGTTTGAACTCCTGTCCAAAACATGAAGGTGTTCTGAAAACAGAATCAGGCTTTTTGTATGTTTGGCCCATTGAACACCTTGTCTTCCAGTGCGTTCCTACCATGTTAGAGGAATTGCAATGGAACCATGTCGGCACATAAAGCACCACTAAGGAAACAGAGAGGACTTGCATTAGATTAGCTAACTGCTGAACCATCATTTGGAATTTCGAATCGGAATGGAATGTCAACTTCCACTTGACTTTGACAGTTTCAACCTCAATAAGTGGAATGTAGGTTGACAAATAAGAGCTTGTCTATATTTCAGAAATGACCGGAACGTTGGCACTCAAAATCCCTAGTCAGAAATATTTCATGCTGTTGCTATATATGGCTATCCCAACCTACATAGAATGAAATGGCTGATATTTTTCTCTTCAAGCTCAGTTCTTATGATTTGTCTTATATAGCAAATATGTCTTTTTTTGGGACATTTGTTGTTGAAGTTCAGTTTCACCTACATGTTGGGTTGGGTGACACATTCGCTTTGGAGAAGTACTTACATTTACATTTTTTCCCACCCTTGATATCATTGCTGAAGTTGTTTTGTGATTCTGCTGGTGATTTCATTAAAACATGTTAGCATGAATATGATTACATTATAGTTCTACTGATCCATGCAGCCTTAACAAAACCTTGTTCACACAATACATACACAGTACAGTTAGACATCTGAAGCTAACAACATTAGTCTCCTGCTTTAGCAAGCATTAGCCCCTTATCATCAAGCAAATGATCCCAATGGCTATAATGGATCCTTATTGGTGGTGAATGCAGAAAACCTTCAAAATATTTACATGCACCATGTAGAGAACTGCTGTAGGAAGAACTGATGCCAATTACTACTGCTGTCCACTGCTGCAGAATTCAGTTGGTTTTAATCACTGCTTCTTATTTTTTTTTTAATCTATTCTTAGTATGTACCACAGCAGTACCCCAGCGGTAACATGCTCTTCGGTGTCCATGTCCACGACTCTTTAGAAATAGGTTGATTTCATTTATGCTGCCTATAAAGAGAGCTCTGCTCTAGGACACAGACAGGTTGCCAGCACCACAATGGGACTGCCTGAGACCCACCTCTGTGTGGCCATTTTCCATATTCAAAATGAAAGAACCAAATTGGGACCTAAATGCAGTTCCGATGGCCAAAACGAACCTGACTTGAGGAAATTAATGAGATACATTTACATTTATGCTGGCAGCACATCCTAATGACTAAAATATACTCACCATTAATAGGTTTATTTTTTGCCTTTTTCCCTGAAATGCATACTGACACAGGTACTAACTGTACACTTTTAGGGCCCCTTGATTGCAACCGCTTTTACAAATGGATACCATTGAAACCTAACAGGTGGTTGGTTGCCATCTCATTCGAGGTATTATGTCATTTATATAATATTTCATTATTTTTTTCCTATTCTATTTTTGTTATTTCTGTCTGATTTAGTTCCTCTCCCTCAAAAAACAAGACAACACTTTTTACAGGGTTTCTACTCATTGCTTACATTTCTACATTCTTATTTTGTATATTTGTATATGCATATTGAAAACCCTTTAAAAAGTGAATGTCATTTTCCATTGTGACATCCATCCTGGGAGTTGAAATGTACATTTCTAACTTGTAACGCCCCGACATTATTTCCCCCAATATTGTCACTTTGTTACTCTGTTTCCAGAAGGCTAAGCATGTATTCCGTTAAAAGAAATTGTAAAAGTAGTCTGCAAAAGAAAAGTGTACTGGGTTTATGCAAACCTTGCTGTTGCTTTCCTCACTGTTGCTTTCTCTTATGTTGTCGATTTATATAATGTAGCTAGCTTTACACTGGAATTCAGCAATCAACCAAGAGTCATAACCATATCTAGTGCTGTGGGTTGGCATTAGCTGTTTAAGAAATAAGGCCGGAGGGGGTGTGCTATATGGCCAATATACCACGGCTGTTCTTATGCACAATGCAACACAGAGTACCTGGATACAGCCCTTAGCCTTGGTATATTGGCAATATATCACAAACATTGCTATTATGAACTGGTTACCAACGTAATTAGAGCAGTAAAAATACATGTTTTGTCATACCTGTGGTATACGGTCTGATATACCACAGCTTTCAGCCAATCAGCATTCAGGGCTCGAACCACCCTGTTTATAATCTGGGAACAGACTCTGGTTTCTTTGCCGTGCTACTGTTCAGTATATGGACACTGGTCTGAGTCTGGAGCTAGAGTTGTGAGTGAGGTGGAGCTGGATCTGTGCACTCGTTCAGCTTTGGGTAATTTCCTCCGCTCGAGAACACAGCATCTCTACCCTCACCGCCGCTGTTTATCGAGTAGCTTTATGAAAACAAACTTTCAAACATACTGTAATTGTCTGACTGTGTAGAAGCCATTTAGAAGCCACATCAGCAAAAACGTGTGTGTATAAAGTGTATTTGTGAGCAGTTTGAGTACAGTATGAGAGGGACAAGTGGAGTGTGTGCGTGCTTGCGTGTGTGTACTCTGAGTGTGTCTCTCTACAGGGAGAATCTTTGCCTTAGGGCAGTGTTAGTCACTGCAGCAACCCAGCTGCAACAGTCCTCTACACCACTTCAAGTTTCAGTCTTAGGCACTCTGATTTGTGTGGAGTTAGATCAACCCAGACAGAGACACTCCAGTCCAGCTCTCCTCTGGAGTCTTATTCATAAAACCCTCTGTTGGACAGATGTTTCAGACTGGTGGAAGTGATTGCATGGTGTCACCACTGATCTAGTGACCACTATGAAGCACCCTATGTAGGACCCTATGTACCCCTGTGTAGCCCCCTGTGTAGCCTCCTGTGTAGCCCCCTGTGGACCCCCCTGTGTAGCCTCCTGTGTAGCCCCCTGTGTAGCTCCCTGTGTAGCCCCCTGTGTAGCCTCCTGTGTAGCCCCCTGTGTAGCCTCCTGTGTAGCCTCCTGTGTAGCCCCCTGTGTAGCTCCCTGTGTAGCCCCCTGTGTAGCCTCCTGTTTAGCACCCTGTTTAGCCTCCTGTGTAGCCCCCTGTGTAGCCCCCTGTGTAGCCTCCTGTGTAGCCCCCTGTGTAGCCTCCTGTGTAGCCTCCTGTGTAGCCTCCTGTGTAGCACCCTGTGTAGCCCCCTGTGTAGCCCCCTGTGTAGCACCCTGTGTAGTCTCCTGTGTAGCCCCCTGTGTAGCACCCTGTGTAGCCTCCTGTGTAGCCTCCTGTGTAGCCTCCTGTGTAGCACCCTGTTTAGCCTCCTGTGTAGCCCCCTGTGTAGCCCCCTGTGTAGCACCCTGTGTAGCCCCCTGTGTAGCCTCCTGTGTAGCCCCCTGTGTAGCCTCCTGTGTAGCCTCCTGTGTAGGACCCTGTTTAGCCTCCTGTGTAGCCCCCTGTGTAGCCCCCTGTGTAGCCTCCTGTGTAGCCCCCTGTGTAGCCTCCTGTGTAGCCTCCTGTGTAGCACCCTGTGTAGCACCCTGTGTAGCCCCCTGTGTAGCCCCCTGTGTAGCACCCTGTGTAGTCTCCTGTGTAGCCCCCTGTGTAGCACCCTGTGTAGTCTCCTGTGTAGCCTCCTGTGTAGCCTCCTGTGTAGCCTCCTGTGTAGCACCCTGTTTAGCCTCCTGTGTAGCCCCCTGTGTAGCCCCCTGTGTAGCCTCCTGTGTAGCTCCCTGTGTAGCCCCCTGTGTAGCCTCCTGTTTAGCACCCTGTTTAGCCTCCTGTGTAGCCCCCTGTGGACCCCCCTGTGTAGCACCCTGTGTAGCCTCCTGTGTAGCCCCCTGTGTAGCCCCCTGTGTAGCACCCTGTGTAGCCCCCTGTGTAGCCCCCTGTGTAGCCCCCTGTGTAGCCTCCTGTGTAGCCTCCTGTGTAGCCTCCTGTGTAGCACCCTGTTTAGCCTCCTGTGTAGCCCCCTGTGTAGCCTCCTGTGTAGCCCCCTGTGTAGCCTCCTGTGTAGCCTCCTGTGTAGCACCCTGTGTAGCCTCCTGTGTAGCCCCCTGTGTAGCACCCTGTGTAGCCTCCTGTGTAGCCCCCTGTGTAGCCCCCTGTGTAGCCTCCTGTGTAGCCTCCTGTGTAGCCTCCTGTGTAGCACCCTGTGTAGCCTCCTGTGTAGCCTCCTGTGTAGCACCCTGTGTAGCCTCCTGTGTAGCCCCCTGTGTAGCCCCCTGTGTAGCCTCCTGTGTAGCCCCCTGTGTAGCCCCCTGTGTAGCCCCCTGTGTAGCCCCCTGTGTAGCCTCCTGTGTAGCCCCCTGTGTAGCCTCCTGTGTAGCCTCCTGTGTAGCACCCTGTGTAGCCCCCTGTGTAGCCTCCTGTGTAGCCCCCTGTGTAGCCTCCTGTGTAGCACCCTATGTCCTTTGGTGTATTGCGGTGAAATGGAATGACGCGACAGATGTAGTCATCAGTTTCTCTAGTTGTCACCGTATGTATTTTTGTCTGATCACCATGGGTCTGGGAGGCAGTGGGTGTACATTTGTTGTTGAAATGCACTGCTAGTGTATATAAAAGCACAGCACCACACAGCACAGTGGAAGCCATCAGAGAAAGCAACAGAGTGAAGTGCAGTTTTCTGTAAACCTGCTTTTAAAAAAACAAACCCCTCATCTAACTGGTAGCTGGGCGGTACTGCTTGTCTCTGTGCATGCTAGGAGTGATGCCCTGTCCATGCCTGCTGCCCCTCTTCCATAAAGCTCTGTGTCGTGTGGTAGCAGGGATACTGCTGGTACCGTATGTTGTGTCTGGGCTGGTGTCTCGCTGCCGTGACCATCCTAGCCTGGAATCCTTTCTTGAAGTGAAGCAGAATAATTGAGTTTGGATTCCAGGCTAGTGCCATCCATCTTTCTGGCAGTGAAAATGCTCCCATGGGATGTAGCACTCGTTCTGCTCTCTCCACAGCAGAGGCTGGGTTTGAGATGATTCAGTTTGGACCATCTGCTGCTTCAACCAATTCGAACCTCTGTCAAATTGGTTCTACCATCAATCAAATGTTTTAGAATCAAGAGAAATGTAAAATGAAGAGATACAATGGCACAGAAGAAAATATTGGCAGTTGAGGGGAAAAGCTGTCAGACATGACATACTGTATCAGTGTTACAGAGAAGGGGGAGCTTTTGGTTTTAACTACTGGCTTTGAATGTCTCCGTTTCCCATTCCAGCAGAGTATTTCAGGAGGCCCGGGGAAGACCGGGCGGAGTTTTTAACTGGCTATGTGAACAGGTGATGCCATCCAACGCCAAGCACTACAGCATCAACCCACAGGAGGAGAGTGGAGGTGGCACCACGTGAAGAAGAACTGAAGAAAATGTCAAAATCATCTCAGAAAAATAAACTACAATCTGCTGTACTATAATCCTAACCTGGTGTTCACATCCATAATATCCAACTGTAACCCAGTAACTTTGTGTAGGATTTTAGTTGTTTATACCTTTGAATGTTCCTTATTTTAAATCGATTTAGTTTATTTTCTTTCATTTCGACGTAGTCTTCAAATTAATAAGGAAGATTCATTATATTTTTTACTTAGGATCAAAAATACACAAATATTGGATACTATCTTAAATGAGTAACTATTTATGTAAACCATTTATTTAAAAAATTGATTGATATGTTGCTATGGTTGTTTGTTTTCACCCTTGGTAATGTAAAACATTTCAGGTGTCAGTTTGCACATACAGTGCATTCAGAAAGTATTCAGTCCACTTCACATTTTGTTACGTTACAACCTTATTCTAAAATGTATTACATTGTTTTTTCCCCTCATCAATCTAAACACATTACCCCATAATGACAAAGCAAAAACAGGTTTTTAGAAATTTTTGCAAATGTATTACAAATAAAAAACATCTATCACATTTACATAAGTATTCAGAACCTTTACTCAGTACTTTGGTGAAACATATTTGGTAGCGATTACAACCTCGAGTCTTCTTGGGTATGACGCTACAAACTTGGGAGTTTCTCCCAATGACGCTACAAAATGGGAGTTTCTCCCATTCTTCTCTGCAGATCCTCTCAAGCTCTGTCAGGTTGAATGGGGAGTGTTGCTGAACAGCTATTTTCAGGTCTCTCCAGAAATGTTTGATCAGGTTCAAGTCCAGGCTCTAGCTGGGTGACTCAAGGTCATTCAGAGACTTGTCCCGAAGCCACTACTGCGTTGTCTTGGCTCTGTGCTTAGGGTCATTGTCTGGTTGGAAGGTGAACCTTCGCCCCAGTCTGAGGTCCTGAGTGTTCTGGAGCAGGTTTTCATGATCTCTCTGTACTTTGCTCCATTAATCTTTCCCTCGATTCTGACTAGTCTGTCAGAGTGACCATCAGGTTCCTCTTCAACTCCCTGACCAAGGCCCTTCTCCCCTGATTGCTCAGTTTGGCCAGGCGGCCAGCTCTAGGAAGGGTCTTGGTGGTTCCAAACTTTTTCCATTTAAGAATGATGGAGGCCACTGCCCTTGGGGACCTTCAATTCTGCAGACATTTTTTGGTACCCTTTCCCAGATCTGTGCCTCGACACAATCCTGTCTCGGTGCTCTGTGGACAATTCCTTCAACCTCATGACTTGGTTTTTGCTCTGACATGCACTGTCAACTGTGGGACCTTACAGTGGGGCAAAAAAGTATTTAGTCAGCCACCAATTGTGCAAGTTCTCCCACTTAAAAAGTATATACTTTGTTATATACCCTTTGTTGGCAATGACAGAGGTCAAATGTTTTCTGTAAGTCTTCACAAGGTTTTCACACACTGTTGCTGGTATTTTAGCCCATTCCTCCATGCAGATCTCCTCTAGAGCATTGATGTTTTGGGGCTGTTGCTGGGCAACACAGACTTTCAACTCCCTCCAAAGATTTTCTATGGGGTTGAGATCTAGAGACTGGCTAGGCCACTCCAGGACCTTGAAATAAATGCTTCTTACGAAGCCACTCGGTGTGTTCATTGTCATGCTGAAAGACCCAGCCACGTTTCATATTCAATGCCCTTGCTGATGGAAGGAGGTTTTCACTCAAAATCTCACAATACTCCATTAATTCTTTCCTTTACACGGATCAGTCGTCCTGGTCCCTTTGCAGAAAAACAGCCCCAAAGCATGATGTTTCCACCCCCATGCTTCACAGTAGGTATGGTGTTCTTTGGATGCAACTCAGCATTCTTTGTCCTCCAAACACGACCAGTTGAGTTTTTACCAAAAAGTTATATTTTGGTTTCATCTGACCATATGACATTCTCCCAATCTTCTTCTGGATCATCCAAATGCTCTCTAGCAAACTTCAGACGGGCCTGGACATGTACTGACTTAAGCAGGGGGACACGTCTGGCACTGCAGGATTTGAGTCCCTGGCGGTGTAGTGTGTTACTGATGGTAAGCTTTGTTACTTTGGTCCCAGCTCTCTGCAGGTCATTCACTAGGTCCCCCCGTGTGGTTCTGGGATTTTTGCTCACCGTTCTTGTGATCATTTTGACCCCACGGGGTGAGATCTTGCATGGAGCCCCAGATCGAGGGAGATCATCAGGGGTCTTGTATGTCTTCCATTTCCTAATAATTGCTCCCACAGTTGATTTCTTCAAACCAAGCTGCTTACCTATTGCAGATTCAGTCTTCCCAGCCTGGTGCAGGTCTACAATTTTGTTTCTGGTGTCCTTTGACAGCTCTTTGGTCTTGGCCATAGTGGATTTGGAGTGTGACTGTTTGAGGTTGTGGACAGGTGTCTTTTATACTGATAACAAGTTCAACAGGTGCCATTAATACAGGTAACGAGTGAAGGACAGAGGAGCCTCTTAAAGAAGAAGTTACATGTCTGTGAGAGCTAGAAGTCTTGCTTGTTTGTAGGTGACCAAATACTTATTTTCCACCATAATTTGCAAATAAATTCATAAAAAATCCTACAATGTGATTTTCTGGAGGAAAAAAAAATCTAATTTTGTCTGTCATAGTTGAAGTGTACCTATCATGAAAATTACAGGCCTCTCTCATCTTTTTAAGTGGGAGAATTTGCACAATTGGTGACTGACTAAATACTTTTTTGCCCCACTGTATATAGACAGGTGTGCCTTTCCAAATCATGTCCAATCAATTGAATTCACCACAGGTGGACTCCAATCAAGTTGTAGAAACATCTCAAGGATGATCAATGGAAACAAGATGCACTTGAGTCTCATAGCAAAGGGTCTGAATACTATTGTAAATAAGGTATTTTATTTTTTATACATTTGCAAAAATGTCTAAAAACCTGTTTTTGCTTGGTCATTATGGGGTATTTAATCAATTTTAGAATAAGGCTGTTACGTAGCAGCATTTGTAAAAAGTCAATGGGTCTGAATACTTTCTGAATGCACTGTACAAGAAAACTGACATGAACTGATGAGGCTTGAAGAAAGGTGGTGTTAATTAAATTTAAAAAATAGAGTGTAACTAATAAATCTTCTAGCTTTTTTTGTTTATTTTAATGTTGTTAATTACCTATTTTGGGCAATAAGAGGACTACAATATTTTCACAGTCCTTTTTTACAATTTTTTTGTTGTCAGGAAAGAATAACCTTTCCTTTTAATACTTAGTGAATTCAGATTTTAAGAAAAAAATATATAGCTGTAAATATTATTCAAGTCACTGCATATAATCGTTTCAGAGAGAACCATATTTTTGTGATGGTTCATCATAAAAGGCTGTACTGTGTAAGAGCGCAACTGTCAAAGACGAGGACATTTAATGCTCTTAAATCGTATCATAATCCATTTGTAGCACAAAATTCCATGATAACCCCATTGAGGACTCGATCCTACAAGAACACTGTTGGCTTGCTCTGTAAATACTGTTGTCTTTCTTACTGTGCTAATGTCATACCAGCATACTGTTGTGTCTTCTACATGGTGAGCTCAAAAGTGCACAGCTTCTAAAATATGACAGAAGGTTAACACTGGACATTGCTACACAATGTCTCTCAAAGAGGACACCGGCTCAACTTCTTCTAGACACTTGCAAGTGAAAGGCGACTTACTGTATCTGTCACTGAGATTTTTGAAGTCAATACTATATCAAAAAAAGGACTTATTACAAATCCAAAGCACACTTTTACTTTGTATTAGTTTGAAAATACCAGATGTATATCCAGAGACAATTCATACCAATCTGCATGTGTTGATGTTACATTTTGTTGTTATGATTATCTTAATTGTTTTGTTTTTCTTATTAATGCTATTTATCCATTTTGAACAGAGCACCTACTTTCAATATGACAGGCAATATTTCAAGTCAGATACATTTTAAGTCAATTTATTGGAATGTTTTCTTGAACTGATTAGGAAGGCAAATATCTATGATTACCTCAGCCCTGTGAGTTTTGTCTTAGATGAGATTACAAAGTAATTTATTTGAGGCTTAAACAGATTGAAATTATGAATGGATTATGAGAACAAGTTGTGGCACCGTGACAAGGAAGGAAAGTGACCATATTCTATTTGCACATTTCAAGTGTTGGATATTTAAAATGGTCTTGATAAGATAATACATGAAGGATTGTTTTTTAAGAATAACTTTTTATCCCCATTAGAGATTAGACATCTTGGCTGTTGCAATTGGAAAACGTTTTTTTCTGCCCAAAGGGCATTTATTTTCCTAAAAATACGAAAGAATCCATACATAATCCATAGATTGGAGCATTTCGACCTAGCCAAGTCACCGTAGTCACCACAGTCATTTCCTGTAGGGACTGGTTTGCTGAGATGGAGAAGTGGTTCCTCTATAAAAGTTTCAAATTATATTTGAAGAAAGGATTGGATTAATGTATATGCTGTGCAGATTTTGTTTGTCTCATTTCACTCAACAACCAGGTGAAGCAGAATGCTGGATTCTTTTAAAATAAAATGGGGACTTGTTTAAGTAATAATAAATAAAAATAATAAAAATAAAAAATAAAAAACATGTATATTACCAATTCAAAAAAGAGAAAAAAGTATGTTCCCTTGAATGATTTACATTTTTAATCAGAAGGATTTGTATCAATATTTTTGTGGTTGTTAATGATTATATTAATAATAATTATTATACTAACAATATTAGAATGTACTGTACATCCATCCGGTTTTTCTCCATCCCCTGTCACCTTATACAGTAATCTTATGTTGATCATCAATGTATTTCAGTAATATGTGAAAAAAAGTAAACTGCAAATGACCTTGTAAGAGTGCCGTCTTTGATGCCAGTGTAGTGGTTTATACACTTATTTGTTGATCTCTCTTTCCTCCTCTCCGTCTCTCACTCTCCCATTGTCTCACTCTTTCTCTGTCTCCCTCTTCTAGTATTAGTGGTAGGTGTTATGTAGTTAAGATGTAGATGTAGCTATTAGAAGATGTAAGACCAGTAAGGATAGAACTTTCTCTTCTTAATTACCATATTTTTAAAAAGAAAAGCTGACATTAGTTTCAACATCATTTGTCTATTTATTTTCAGTTGTACTGATCTCACATGGTTTCAACTAACCAAAGCAATCATTGAAGACATTTAAATCAAAAATTGCTGTAAGACCGAATCGTAAACAAGGCATTGATTGGATCCCCACCCTTGAATGTTTCAAAAAAATGGGTGTGCCATACTACCTTAAAAGCTAATACTAGATATGCAAAACCGTTTTATTTGTTATTATTTCACAAGAGGGACACAAGCTATAATTATGATTGAGCATAATGGATTTTATTACATAACAGATTAATGATAATAATGGTCATAATAACAATAACTATTATAGATATAATTAATCTAAACTCATTTTGATGTTTGTACTCTTAACCTCTTATATCCCAGTGGCCCCTGGCACTACTATTTTTGGATACAGTTTATTTTATTTTCGGTGTCTACTTAATTCATTATTAATTCATATTAATTCATACTTTAGTTTGAGTTAATTATCAACGTTTGAGAATGTAGTGAATTATTTTTGTACTCATGAACCATTGGAAGCATATTTTTACTTTAATCAAAGCCCGGGTATCATTTACATTGTAGATTCATTCATACTCCTGCTCTCACGTGCTTAGTCTTCATTTAAGTCTTCTCATTCAAATGGTAGCCTGCTTGTTAGTATAGACATTTGCACTGTGCAATAACTTAATCTTTAAGACCCTCCTGCTAAAGGAAAACAAGACAGTGCAAAAGATATTGATGAGTTGTTATATGAAGGGCTTATTGAAATGATACCTATAGGACATATTTCATTTAAGCAATTCATAGAACCACAGAGAGTTGAGGTAGGATAGGATGTATGCATTGTTCTCATGAAGACTGAGCCAACATTTCGAAACCTGTTGGTAAACGTGACATTATTGCAGCAGAATGTACCCACCGAGAGCAAGTGTAAAGCTCAGTGGTACATTGCAAGAAACTATCTCTGTTTTAAATATCCCTCTAACAATATCACTATACCTGATTTGCCATTTGATTAGAGTAAAAGTTGGCTGGCTGTCCATTCAAAATAGTTGATACCATCTCTATTAGTTAATAAAAGATTTCAAATAGATTTCACAGCTTGGACTTTAAGGTAGCATGGCTCTGTAGTTGCTATACTTTCCCTTCACATGGACAGCAGTTTACAGCTGATGAATGTTGCACATCTTGCTAGACTACTTAATCATTGGATAATTGTTGGTAAAAAAAAAAACCTAAACTAAAAATATATAGATATAAAAAAGACCTGGAAGGTGTTGGATGATATATTGGGAGCGTACTACCGCAACCATTTAAACTTGAATCTTGAGGCAAGTGCTAGGCAATGGCCAAACAAACATCCCATCACTGAAGTAACAGACACACAACGCACACTGTAATAACAGGCATATAATGTTAGTTAAGGATATATTATTGTGTATGTCTATTTGTTGAGGCTGAACCATAATTTCAGATTAAATTAACTCCCTGCTGACTGAAATGTTTACGTAGGCAACACTGTTTGTATTATGTTTGTGTCACACTTAACATTATTATGATGTTTTCCCATGATGCAACATGGTTGGACTGTAAAACGTGGGCTTTAGAAGCTGTGACTGATACTTTAGGGTAAAGCATAATATACAATTATTTCAAACGGGGAATTGTCGGTTAGTGAGTAGCATGGCATGGGCCACTGGTAGAGCAGAGAGTGTGTGTGTGTGTGTGTGTGTGTGTGTGTGTGTGTGTGTGTGTGTGTGTGTGTGTGTGTGTGTGTGTGTGTGTGTGTGTGTGTGGGTGGGTGGGTGGGTGGGTGGGTGGGTGGGTGGGTGGGTACAGGGGGTTTAGGGAAGCGGTACAGTCATTAAAAGTCCTGTGCATCTCTGTAGACATTTGTCTTACTGTACATTTGACCTGACCTTAGCTGAGTCTTTTCTTCTCTCATGCTCCCTCTTGGGTTCGACCTCTGATTGCCTTGCCCATTCCTAACACTTGCCCATGTTTTAATGTTAACAGACTTTTTCCCGTGAGAGCTGACTGATAGGACTGACGTCTGAAAGCATCTTTCAGGTCTTCTTGTATGGCTTGCTCAAGCCCTGTTGTAAAATATAATAAAGTGGATGGGGGTCTCTCACATCTCAGATGTGGAAAGTATAATTTTATATTTGTATTTTCAAATAATTATAATAATAAAACTTGTTTGTGAAAGGTTTCCATGCTCTACTGTGGTGCAGAAATCGATGTGTTTGTCTGGAAAAAATGTAAATAAACTGTTTTGAACCATTTCACTCATTGTTTTTATTTTAAATGGAATATTGTTTAAAGATGAATTGGTGTGGGATTAAACCTTTTGAGTTATTTGAAAAAGAATGTATGCCAGAAGATGCAACAAAATAAAAATGCACAAAGTTGAATATAATGGCCTATAGTGTGTGTATTTTTATTCTGTGGTACACTTCCATTCCCATCCCCAAAAGTCAGAGATGTTCACGGAAGAAATTATAAATTAAATAATTCATTTTTTAAAATGTTTTTTATCACATACTATTTTAATCATAATTTATTCTCTATACATTTATTACCATCATGAAATTATGAAGTTGCCATTACCAGATAGTGGTCATACTGTATGTTAAAATATGCAACAAAATGACTAAAAGTATGTGGACACCTGCTCGTCGAACATCTCATTCCAAAATCAGGGGCATTAATATGGAGTTGGTCCCCCCTTTGCTGCTACAACAACTTCCACTCTTCTGGGAAGGATTCCCACTAGATGTTGGAACATTGATGCGGGGACTTGCATTAATTTAGCCACAAGAGCATTAGTGAGGTCCGGCACTGATGTTGGGCGATAAAGCCTGGCTCACAGTCGGCGTTCCAATTCATCCCAAAGGTGTTCGATGGGGTTAAAGTGCAGGCCAGTCAAGTTCTTCCACACCAATCTTGACAAACCATTTCTGTATGAACCTCACTTTGTTCACAGGGGCATTGCCATGCTGAAACAGGAAAGGGCTTTCGCCAAACTGTTGCCACAAAGTTGGAATCACAGAATCGTCTAGAATGTCATTGTATGCTGTGGTGTTAAGATTCCCCTTCCCTTGAACTAAGGGGCCTTGCCTGAACCATGAAAAACAGCCCCAGACCATTATTCCTCATCCACCAAACTTTACAGTTAGCACTATGCATTGGGGCAGGTAGCGTTCTCCTGGCATCCGCCAAACCCACATTCATCCGTCGGACTGCCAGATGGTGAAGCGTGATTCATCACTACAGAGAACACGTTTCCACTGCTCCAGAGTTCAGTGGCAGCGAGCTTTACACCACTCCAGCGGACATGCGGCTGTTCGGCCATAGAAACCCATTTCATGAAGCTCCCGACGAACAATTGCTGACGTTGCTTCCAGAGGCAGTTTGGAACTTGGTAGTGAGTGTTGCAACCGAGGACAGACGATTTTTACGCACTTCCGCACTTGCCAGTCTCGTTCTGTGTGCTTGTGTGGCCTACCACTTCGCGGCTGAGCTGTTGTTGCTCCTTGACGTTTCCACTTCACTATAATAGCACTTACTGTTGACCGGGGCAGCTCTAGCAGGGCAGAAATTTGACGAACTGACTTGTTGGAAAGGTGGCATCCTATGACGGTGCCACGTTGAAAGTCACTGAGCTCTTCAGTAAGGCCATTCTACCTCCAATGTTTGTCTATGAAGATTGCATGGCTGTGTGCTCGATTCTATACACCTGTCAGCAACGGGTATGGGTGAGATAACCAAATCCACTAATTTGAAGGGGTGTCCACATACTTTTGTATATATAGTGTCCATAAATTGACATATGGCTGAAACCGATAGAGTGGTTATGAAACAACTGTTTGCATTAAAGGTGTAAAATAACATACTGTACGTACTTGTACACACCTGACTCTATAGACTGTGGAGTTGAATTCCATGTAATGACACGAATCTTGGGGCCACTATCAGGTAAGGGAATTAAGTCAGGCGACACTTCAAATGTTTTTTCCTCAAGTTTTATTTCAAGATATGAGCTTGAGACTTCTGTTATGGATACAAGCATGAAGAGGAGAGGGATGGCCTACAGAAATAAATCAATAAATTCCCCAAGTCCTCATTAGAACCTATCTGCGGTTTGTTGGTCCTCTCATTTATCAAAACATTTCACATCATCTGTTATTGTCATTTTCTCAGGGAAAACACATTTGTCTGTATGTGGATTGAGCTCAAAATGTCTGTCACTACCTTGTCTGTCTGTCTGACTGTCTGTCTTTCTGTGAACCACACAGCTAAGTCCACCAATGTCCTACCACAAGACTCAAACTCACAACTTCAAAGGTGAGTTCACAAAATGTCTGGGGAGTGGGTGCAACACATCCAGAATGGCTCTCTGAGTGATATCCATCACACACAAGGAGAGTGTTTCTGTCCTCACGGGGCTTAATCAGGAACTGTTTTACCTGAAAATGTAAAAAGCAATGTGTGCTGCCAGCGGAAATGTGTCATTTTTAATTTGAGCCGCTGTCCCATTTTCAAATGTGAAATTGCTTCAGAGGTGTGACAGCTATTATAAATGTCTGGAAATTCATCTTCCTCCCTCTCTTCATAGCTCAGACACTCACTCGCCCTCGTCTCTTGGCCAGGGGGAGCACTTCACGCACACACAATCGCTCTCTCTCTTTTACACACACACTCCACCGTCACGCCACCTGTCCTCCCACGCTGAACTGCAGAACTCTTACACAGACTCATGACTCACAGGGCAGGCTGGCTACCAGAAGAGCAATATTCTGAGGTACAGGAGTTGGAGTTCCAGCCCTGCAGGAAAGAAGACCACTTACCTGGGTGGTCACTCATGATGGCAGGTATAATGGGCTGTGGTTTACAGCTTAATCATCCAGACAAATAAAAACTATAAAGTATGATTCGAGTCTGACCTATAATTTTTGTCCTTTCCAGCTTTTGTCCTTTCCAGCACTGTTCCAGCAACTATGGTGGATTTCTAACCAAGTCAATCAAGTACGGCTCAGTTTGCATTAGTAGTGTGGAAAGTATAGGTAATGTTCGTTTGATTACCTCCCCCCTAAAAAATGACTGTGTGCCAAAATGAGGTTCACTGTAGACCTGGACCTTTGATTCAGAGCGTTGAGCATCCAAGCTCTGACACGGGGCATCAGCTGACGGAGGAGAGCCAATTAAAATGTTTGAAAAATGACTGCAGGTGTCGAGGGTTGTCTCCTGAGGACTCATTTGGTGAGCCCAGAGCTCTCTGGTGTACATTTAAGACTCAACTTCTCCAGGTCTAGAGGTCTGCAGTTGTGTTTGTGTATGAAGGCTGAAATCACTCCAGTCCTCTGGTTCTTTCTTCCTAAGGCTAAGCTGCCTCTATGATGAACAGTTGGCCTGCTTCGTCTGACACACCTTGGCTCTCATAATTGGTGAGTTTCAACACTGATATCCTCCTAAATACTACTCTTTAAAGGGATTGTTCACCCAAATTACAAAATGATGTTGGTTTCCTTACCTTATAAACAGTCTATAGACAAGGTATGCCAGCAATCCATGCTTTGGTTTAGTTTCCCTGGCACTTGCTAATGTGGCACAAATCCCATTTATGTCTTGTTACCTACAGTGCATTCGAAAAGTATTCAGACCCTTTGACTTTTTGCAAATGTATTAAATTGGTTTTTTTTCTCTAATCAATCTACACACAATACCCTATAATGACAAAGCAAAAACAGGTTTTTAGTAATGTTTGCTAATTTTTCTTCTCTACAGATCCTCTCAAGCTCTGTCAGGTTGGATGGTGAGCATCGCTGCACAACTATTTTCAGGTCTCTCCAGAGATGATCTATCGGGTTCAAGTCCGGGCTCTGGCCGAGCCACTCAAGGACATTCAGAGACTTGTCCTGAAGCCATTTCTGCATTGTCTTGGCTCTGCGCTTCACCGTAGGGATAGTGCCAGGTTTCCTCCAGACGTGACGCTTGGCATTCAGGCCAAAGAGATCAATCTTGGTTTCATCAGACGAGAGAATCTTGTTTCTCATGGTCTGAGAGTCTTTTAGGTGCCTTTTGGCAAACTCCTAGCGGGCTGTCATGTGCCTTTTACTGAGGAGTGGCTTCTGTCTGGCGACTCTACCATAAATGCCTGATTGGTGGAGTGCTGCAGAGATGGTTGTACTTCTGGAAGGTTCTCCCATCTCCACAGAGGAACTCTGGAGCTCTGTCAGTGACCACCGGGTTCTTGGTCACCTCCATTCACCTGAGCTCAATTTCGAGTGTCATAGCAAAGAGTCTGAATATTTATGTAAATAAGGTATTTAGTTTTTTTTATACATTTGCAAACATTTCTAAAAACCTGTTTTTGCTTCGTTGTTGTGGGGTATTGTGTGTAGATTAATGAGGAATCAATTTTATTGAATCAATTTTAGAATAAGGCTGTAACGTAACAAAATGTACTGTATATTATCATGTTTTGCGCATGATGTTCAAATCATTTATGTGACTTCATTGAGCTTCACAATCAATTTGAGACATGATATGCGAAAAATGCTAATATCAGTGCCATGACTTGAATGGAATTTGTGCCACAAATGCCAAAATGTTAGCATTTGTAAACAGTGGCAGTGAAATAAAACCAAGGCACGGATTGCTGTTACACCTTGTCCATAGACTGCTTACAATGTAAGGAACCCAAATTGTTACTTTGTATTTTGGGTGAACTCTCTCTTTGAGTACGCATTTTACCTAGCTTAAACCTTTGTTGTCTCTGCTTCTTGACAGGTCTGCATTGGAAGGAGCGGCTCTGAAGTGATTTTGTAGTGCACTTTGCCATAAAGTATTAGGACTCGATTCAATCTGCATCACCAAAGTTTAGCGCTATAGCGCACCTGGAAGGTAATTTCAGATTGAGCCGATTTATGCAGCGTTTACCATGAATGCAGTCTCTGCGTGGGAACATTGCCTTTAAAATAGCTAAACTTTGGTGATACTGATTGAATCGAGCGCTTAGAGAATCACCCCAACCTTAAATCTATGAAATCCTTATAAATAATTGAATCAACCCCTCCTCGTAGCATAGCACCCCTCTGCTAAACCTTCATCACTTGATTGGAGGTTTTCTGCGACCGAGGCAGACCTTTCCCTGAGGCCACTCATGTTGCTCCTCACCAATTACATTTCATTTGTCACTGAAGCAACTTCACTGTCAGATGTCGCTCTGCACTGAGCAGCATTTAACTTTGAGCTGCAAGGCAGGTATTCCAATCATCTCTCCCGGGCTCTCACACTCCAATCAACTCCTCGTTAGCACCTGACACTACCTGGCATTAACAAAGCACTCTAATTAGGCCCCAATCAGCCAGCGCCGGAGCACTCCAAAACATTGAGCCTTTAACCACAAGTGGGTTGTATCATTTCAAATGACATAGCTTACACACTTTTCAATGATGAGCCTACTATTTTATGGTACCCACAGCTCAGTCATGCTGGGATACAAGGTGGTGAATTAAACCACTTGTCCTTCTATTTCAGGGTCCAACTGAGCCATTTTACCTGCTGCTGACAAATCTGTGGTTATTGAAACATTTTGAGCTAAGTGATCTTTAAATATTCATTATCTGTCTATTAGTTCTAACGGTTTGAATTTGGTTTTCAGTCCCAACTTGTATGAAGCCATTTCTGTGGGCAGATGTGAGTTTTGTAATCAAGAGCAATTTTGACTTATGATATCCAACTTCAGATATCAATTTCTGCTAAATATAGCTAGGCCAATAAATGTCATATTGCAAGACAAGCATACCTTATAGTGGTAATCAGCAGTTGAAACAATAACAAAGTGTTCTCCCCACCCTTGTTTTGGAAAAAAGCTGAGGAATCGGGCTGGGGAAATGTGATCACTCTCAAATGCACAGACAGAATGCAGGACTGACCATCGATGATATCAAAATATTTTATATTATACATTGCTCAAAAAAATCAAAGGGAACACTTAAACAACACAATGTAACTCCAAGTCAATCACACTTCTGTGAAATCAAACTGTCCACTTAGGAAGCAACACTGATTGACAATACATTTCACATGCTGTTGTGCAAATGGAATAGACAACAGGTGGAAATTATAGGCAATTAGCAAGACACCCCCAATAAAAGAGTGGTTCTGCAGGTGGTGACCAGACCACTTCTCAGTTCCTATGCTTCCTGGCTGATGTTTTGGTCACTTTTGAATGCTGGCGGTGCTTTCACTCTAGTGGGAGCATGAGACGGAGTCCACAACCCACACAAGTGGCTCAGGTAGTGCAGCTCATCCAGGATGGGACATCAATGCGAGCTGTGGCAAGAAGGTTTGCTGTGTCTGTCAGCGTAGTGTCCAGAGCATGGAGGCGCTACCAGGAGACAGGCCAGTACATCAGGAGACGTGGAGGAGGCCGTAGGAGGGCAACAACCCAGCAGCAGGACCGCTACCTCCGCCTTTGTGCAAGGAGGAGCAGGAGGAGCACTGCCAGAGCCCTGCAAAATTACCTCCAGCAGGCCACAAATGTGCATGTGTCTGCTCAAACGGTCAGAAACAGACTCCATGAGGGTGGTATGAGGGCCCGACGTCCACAGGTGGGGGTTGTGCTTACAGCTCAACAATGTGCAGGACGTTTGGCATTTGCCAGAGAACACCAAGATGGGCAAATTCGCCACTGGCGCCCTGTGCTCTTCACAGATGAAAGCAGGTTCACACTGAGCACATGTGACGCTGTGGAGAACGTTCTGCTGCCTGCAACATCCTCCACAATGACCGGTTTGGCGGTGGGTCAGTCATGGTGTGGGGTGGCATTTCTTTGGGGGGCCGCACAGCCCTCCATGTGCTGGCCAGAGGTAGCCTGACTGCCATTAGGTACCGAGATGAGATCCTCAGACCCCTTGTGAGACCATATGCTGGTGCGGTTGGACCTGGGTTCCTCCTAATGCAAGACAATGCTAGACCTCATGTGGCTGGAGTGTGTCAGCAGTTCCTGCAAGAGGAAGGCATTGATGCTATGGACTGGCCCGCCCGTTCCCCAGACCTGAATCCAATTGAGCACATCTGGGACATCATGTCTCGCTCCATCCACCAACGCCACGTTGCACCACAGACTGTCCACCTCATCAGGAGCATGCCCAGGCGTTGTAGGGAGGTCATACAGGCACGTGGAGGCCACACACACTACTGAGCCTCATTTTGACTTGTTTTAAGGACATTACATCAAAGTTGGATCAGCCTGTAGTGTGGTTTTCCACTTTAATTTTGAGTGTGACTCCAAATCCAGACCTCCATGGGTTGATAAATTTGATTTCCATTGATAATTTTTGTGTGATTTTGTTGTCAGCACATTCAACTATGTAAAGAAAAAAGTATTTAATAAGAATATTTCATTCATTCAGATCTAGGATGTGTTATTTTAGTGTTCCCTTTTTTTTTGAGCAGGGTATTTTGGGTTCTGATGGGGTACGACAGTGGAACTACGCTCATGGGGCCTTAATAAGTTCTTCAAGACTCAATGGGTACATATCATTCATTTATAAGTAAAACAAATTAAAAATAGCAACTGCAGATTGCCCCTTTAAGGATAGCATGTAAAAAGAGTTAATAATTGATTAACAAACAAAATAATATTATCATGCAGTTAAATTACCCCACCTGAGGCATTTATTCCCCTTGGTGCCTATAGTAGGCATACCCTACCGTCCTGTATTATGGAATGAAGGTAAAATCCTTGGCTGCCTAGGGCACATTGATTTTACATTTGTCAAAATCATATCTCCCCCACTTTGTCATAATGATAGATGTAGAGATGTACACTGAAGGTAATTTCTTCAACTCCAGCACTGAGACCCTTCACGTTTTCTTTCCTTTCAAATAATACATTCCGTCAGAAAACAGGCGTACGTCATGAGAACAGTTTAGACTTTCAAGGAGAATGAGGACAAGGTCAATAACCCTTAAACATCATGTTTAAGTAAACAGAGATGGAAGTGAGGGTGATGCTGGGAGGAGGATTTTGCTCAGAGGTAATTTCTTAATATGTGTGGTTTCATTACGCACCAAAAAGCAATCTCTCCCCTGTGACTGTGCCAAATTGACTATGTACAGCAAAATGCACTCGTCTGCATAGCTGTCACAACGCTTCATAAGATCTGGCACCCAATAACTTTACAAATGCACAGAATTACCGGTGTCAATTTTAAGGTGACATAGCAATTTACATCACACACAGTGGGGACAAGCGCACGTTTCGAGCGGCTGCATGGTTAATAGGTGGAACGCTATTTGCATTATAATTTGGGGAGTGTGAAGAGTAATCAAGCTGCATTTGACTCAATGGGAGAGTGGTGGCGCAGCGGTGGGCGACATATCACTGACTTGGGAGCCATGCCGACTGGGTTTGCATGTAAATTGTCCCAGGCAGAGCTTCCTACCTAGTTAGCACTTTCAACCAAGGTTCGTTTGCATATTCTGGAGGATGCCATCATGCAAACCTTAGTCGCCATGGCTCCCAAGTCTTCTAGACACTCATTAACAGTAATTAAATGGCAGGGTGATGTTTTTGGCTTGCTCAATTGTATAATGTTTTTCAAGTGATTCCGGCACCAGAATCAATCTCTCTTCCCGCCGAGGCATCACTCCCCATCTACAATCAGATGAGTTCATTGAACTGACATGGTAGTTAAATGGGTAAAGAAAAGTGGAAGGTGAGTTTTTTTGTTTGCATTAATTGTTTGTTTCTGGCAGCCACACAGACTTGACCTTGACAGGCTAATTGAGTTCCTTGATGGTTCCTACATGTAGAGATAAATAGACGAGTTGTGTTTATGGCCTCACTGTGTGACAGAGGTTTGACATCTAGACAGACATGCAGGAATGCTGTTTACCCACAATGCACCTGCAGCTCGGCATTCTGTTCAGATTTGGTCATTCGTGGAAAGACAATTAAAAGCCAATCTAATAAGAGGGCAAACTGGTCACCAGCCTGTCACTCACAGAGAATGCAGACAGACAACACACTGAGGGGAGGAGGCTGAATAAACCCGTTGGTTATTTATCACATCTCTTGTACATTCACACTCAGTGAATCAATGTTTTTAGGATATTGTTTTAGGATACATTTCCCTTTTGGGGAAATGCACCTGTCCTCCCCCATGCAGCTCCAACCTGAACCTTCGTCCACACTTGTTGCCTCCCACCTGTTGTGTTGTTTTCATGTGCATCACTGTCGTTAACCTTATTGACGTGTCTGTAGTCCCGCGCTAATGACATCATAAATGGCGCCTCGTGATAAGATGGGCTCAAGATTTTGCTTCAGGTATCAAAACAAATTAACCTTCAGATATTTATTTGATCTCACAGTCGCCGCCACCCACTGTAATGCTTTCCACTCCTCACTAGCCCTTTTTCTCCCTTCATATGTCCAAATAAAATCTTTCGCATTTCATTTACACATGCATTATTATTTATACAGGGCAGATTAGGGTGTAGGCGATGGAGGCTCAGATTGGATATTTTGTCAGAGGCCTGGGTAGGTAGAGGGCAAGCACTCAGGTGATTATACTGGAGATGAATGAGACAGGGCTGGAGCCCGGATGCTGCTGCTGCTGGCAAGGCTTTATTATTAAATATGGAGGCTGATGATCAGATCCAGGCTCTGAGGTTATTGACCGCTTCTGGGAAAGATCAAGGTAAGAAGGGCAGTCTGGCAGATGGATTAATTGCGTATATGTCTGATCAACGTGACATCTAGGCAGGCAGATTCACTTGAGTACACAGCATCCCACAGCATTAAAGTTTGATTAGTGTCCACTTAGCATTCTAATGGGAGATGCAGGCCAATAAAGGCAAGGGAAGGATGATGACACTCGTATGCATGGTCATATCTACAGATCCCCAATCAGGGGAGAGGCATGACAGCTCAGCTTACAGATCCATAGTTGTATCCAGTGACGTTAACTCGATTTCCTCTGGTGGTTAATCTTTTATCAATTCATCAACGCGGGCAAGTGAGAAAATCAATTACTCTTCCATTCATGGGAAGGACAGAGGGAATCTGGACAGAGAGGTGCCTGCCTTCCATCGTTCATCAACGTGAGCAAGTGAGAAAATCAATTACTCTTCCATTCACGGGACTGACAGAGGGAATCTGGGCAGAGAGGTGCCTGCCTTACACCGTTCCATGTTTGGCATGTGCAAACTGCACTGTTGACCAATATGAATCAAGGACAATCCCATGCATATTTTACGGTTAGAACCACACCTCACTCAATATGCTAACACATCTACTGATATGCATTACATATTGAACAAATTGCAAACCAAAACAGTTTTTTTTGTTCAATTGAAATTCCATACATTTTAAAGGATGCAAGTACAGCTCCAATTTATTAAATACGTCTACATATCCTTCCATCAACAGAGCCAGAGAGGTGGTCGCAATCCACTTGTATTTGACTCCTCTCTGTACACAAGAACACCTGTACAAATCTGATTGCTCTCCAAACAAACCCTTCCACAGACAGCAGTCAGAGTGCAGTATAGCTGCAGTACACTGTAGTATAACTGTAGTTAGAATGCAGTATGCTGCAAATACTGCATCCAAAATACGACTTGTTTTATAAGGGGTGTCAAGCACTTTCATATAAACTCTGGAAAAAAATAAAGTCCGCTCACTGTCAACTGCCTTTATTTTCAGCAAACTTAACATGTGTAAATATTTGTATGAACATAAGATTCAACAACTGAGACAAACTAAACAAGTTCCACAGACATGTGACTAACAGAAATTGAATAATGTGTCCCTGAACAAAGGGGGGGTCAAAATCAACAGTAACAGTCAGTATCTGGTGTGGCTACCAGCTGCATTAAGTACTGCAGTGCATCTCCTCCTCATGGACTGTACCAGATTTGCCAGTTCTTGCTGTGAGATGTTACCCCACTCTTCCATCAAGGCAGCTGCAAGTTCCCGGACATTTCTGGGGGGAATGTCCCTAGCCCTCACCCTCCGATCCAACAGGTCCCAGGCGTGCTCAATGGGATTTGAGATCCTGGGCTCTTCGCTGGCCATGGCAGAACACTGACATTCCTGTCTTGCAGGAAATCACGCACAGAATGAGCAGTATGGCTGGTGGCATTGTCATGCTGGAGGGTCATGTCTTGATGAGCCTGCAGGAAGGGTATCACATGAGTGAGGAGAATGTCTTCCCTGTAACGCACAACGTTGAGATTGCCTGCAATGACAACAAGCTCAGTCCAATGATGCTGTGACACCCCGTCCCAGACCATGATGGACCCTCCACCTCCAAATTGATCCCGCTCCAGAATACAGGCCTCGGTGTAACGCTCATTCCATCGAAGATAAACGCGAATTCGACCATCACCTCTGGTGAGACAAAACCGCTACTCGTCAGTGAAGAGCATGTCTGGTGAGGACCTGCCTTACAACAGGCCTTACAACAGGCCTACAAGCTCTCAATCCAGCCTCTCTCAGTCTATTGCGGACAGTCTGAGCACTGACAAAGGGATTGCACGTTCCTGGTAGGGATTGCACGTTCAAACTCGGGCAGTTGTTGTTGCCATCCTGTACCTATCCCCAGGTGTGATGTTTGGATGTAGCGATCCTGTGCAGGTGTTGTTACACGTGGTCTGCCACTACGACGACAATCAGCTGTCCGTCCTGTCTTAGGCGTCTCACAGTACGGACATTGCAATTTATTGCCCTGGCCACATCTGTAGTCCTCATGCCTCCTTGCAGCATGCCTAAGGCACGTTCACGCAAATGAGCAGCGACCCTGGGCATCTTTCTTTTGGTGTTTTTCAGAGTCAGTAGAAAGGCCTCTTTAGTGTCCTAAGTTATCATAACTGTAACCTTAATTGCCTACCGTCTGTAAGCTGTTAGTGTCTTAATGACCGTTCCACAGGTGCATGTTTAGTAATCGTTTATGGTTCATTGAACAAGCATGGGAAATAGTGTTTAAACCCTTTACAATGAAGATCTATGAAGTTATTTGGATTTTTACAAATTATCTTTGAAAGACAGGGTCCTGAAAAAGGGATGTTTATTTTTTTGCTGAGTTTATGACTTCCCTAAAATCTGAATCTCTTAGAGAGAGATAGGAACTCTGTTTTAAACCTGATCTTGTTAAAAGACAGCATTAAAAGTCTGGAAGATAACCAATAAGCTGTGATTCAGCCTCAGAGTCAGTGCACAGCTCCTGGGATCCAATGTCAACCAGCGCATGAATTATGACAGAGGGGTGGAGAGTGGACGTTCAGGTGGCTCGCTGAGACAAAAGACTGAATGAGATGCGGGCTACAGCCTTACACAGTGTAGGTGGAAAGACAAGGCCAGAGGTAACACAGCTGACAGGCCTGTGGGGAGAAGAGCCTCTGATATTGTTAATGCACAGCTTCTTTCCATTGTTCTGACAACAAAAAGGAAGTATGCAACACTGTATGTTGTGTCACTTGTAAACGTAACTGTGTGTGTATTGTAACTACTTGACTAAGAAAACTAGTGTAACTATTCAACAACCTCCCAACTGCTTGTTTCTCCACTTTGCATTTTTATTTTGACATTTTAGTTGACACTTTTCCCCAGAGCGACTTACAGGAGCAATTAGGATTAAGTGCCATGCTCAGGGCCTCCCGGGTGGCGCAGTGGTTAAGGGCGCTGTACTGTGCCATCAGAGACTCTGGGTTCGCGCCCAGGCTCTGCCGTAACCGGCCGCGACCGGGAGGTCCGTGGGGCGATGCACAATTGGCCTAGCGTCGTCCGGGTTAGGGAGGGTTTGGCCGGTAGGGATGTCCTTGTCTCATCGGGCACCAGCGACTCCTGTGGCGGGCCGGGCGCAGTGAGCGCTACCCAAGGTTGCCAAGTGCACGGTGTTTCCTCCGACACATTGGTGCGGCTGGCTTCCGGGTTGGATGCGCTCTGTGTTAAGAAGCAGTGCGGCTTGGTTGGGTTGTGTATCGGAGGAAGCAAAACTTTCAACCTTCGTCTCTCCCGAGCCCGTACGGGAGTTGTAGCGTTGAGACAAGATAGTAGCTACTAAAAACAATTGGATACCACGAAATTGGGGTGAAAAAGGGGTAAAAATTAAAATATATATTTTTTAAAAGTGCCATGCTCAAGGGCACATCGGCAGAGGATTCACCTAATCGGCTAGGGGATTTAAACCAGCGACCTTTCAGTTACTGGCCCAACGTTCTTAACCGCTAGGCCACGAAACAAATTAACAACTCTTAAACAGCTTTACTGAGCTTGTTTTACTACTAATGCCACCCCTCCACCCACCACAATGAAACCACCTCTCCACCCACCACAATGAAACCACCTCTCCACCCACCACAATGAAACCACCTCTCCACCCAGCACAATGAAACCACCTCTCCACCCACCACAATGAAACCACCTCTCCACCCAGCACAATGAAACCACCTCTCCACCCACCACAATGAAACCACCTCTCCACCCACCACAATGAAACCACCTCTCCACCCACCACAATGAAACCACCTCTCCACCCACCACAATGAAACTACCTTTGTAATGTGGAGCTCAGCCCCTGAAGCATTCAGAAGATCGCAATCAAAGAGAAATAAACACTACACTTTTTTTATCCAAGTAATGAGAGTTCTTCTAATTTCCTCATATACACCTAAATTAAATAAAGTACAGCTTGTAAAGGAGAAAATAAATCGACCTCCCAGTTAAGTAAATCAAAACAAGTTAATTGAGTATAAAGTCAGCAGGAAGAATAGCCTTTTCTAAAAAAAAAAAAGAAATAGCTGATTTCTCAGGCCCTGTGCTGCAGCTGTGACAGGGTTTTCTGCAGGGCTGCACATCTCTTCTGGATCATCTATCATAGTCAGACACTAGTGACACATTAGGCACCCTATTGTGTGTTGTGTGCCAGTGAGCACAGCCGTGGTAGGCTACATACAGTATCACTGGCTTGTCTGCCTCTCTCTACTGGCCAGGAGGGTGAACCTGGGAATGGGACTGGGTATGAGTAAGGCTACATACAGTATCACTGGCTTGTCTGCCTCTCTCTACTGGCCAGGAGGGTGAACCTGGGAATGGGACTGGGTATGAGTAGGGCTACATACAGTATCACTGGCTTGTCTGCCTCTCTCTACTGGCCAGGAGGGTGAACCTGGGAATGGGACTTAGGGCGGGGTATGAAGTATGGGGTATTAAGCTTTGCGTCACATACGTGTGTTATTTAAAATGGTTCTCTAGCTATCGCACTCTTATAAAATGGAATATGCCCGTCTTCAAAAATAAAAAAGGGACATTTCTCCAAATGACACAAATACTTGCAGCCTTCCAAAATGTATTGTATATATACGGTATCTACATTCATTTATATCTATTGTGGTCTTTATTCAGTGTTTCACTTAATTTTTACAACTCACCCTATGTACTCATCTGGCTTTAATCCTTTAAAGTCACCTCTTAAACATTTTCTAAACCAAACCATATTCGCAGAAGGAGAGTGAATACAGTAGGAGGTTAACATTTAAATCTGGGGCCTGTCTGTCATCTGTCTCACTGAGACGTGACTATTCATCAGGCTCCTGATGGGTCTGCCTATCGCCCAGGACACATGTCATTCATCATCTTCATGGAAACCTCCTTTCTACTGGACAGCTCTGCAATCAGCAGCCCATCAGACCTCCAGCATGCCTTGGCCTCTTTTGTCCCTCTCTGCTACCCATCACAGCCAGATAAGATTATCACTGACAACCTCGACTCCGCACCCATCAGAAGGAGAAAGGACAGGGGAATAAAATAGAAAAAGGGCTGCTGCTTTTTTAGGTTTTATTCTCTGTGCCTGTGATGGGTCTTTTTCTCTCTGCTCTGGCCCTCCACGAGTTAAAGGCAACGCTTTTCAAAGCTCTGTAGGATATGTCAAGTTAGGGCCCCAGCTCTGGGAGAAGGCTGTGATGAACACACACACAGGCCTGGCAACTTTATCTCACAACAAATCGGAAGATTTAAATCTCAACAAAAACACCAATGCCTGAAGGAGCATGGCACAGTTAGGAGGAAGGTGAAAGGTGAACACATGGCAAAACAGGAAGATGCATGTTAAGCAGTTTGCATCCATAAGCATTTAGGGGGAAATAGTCAATCTGGAACATGACCATTAAAGGAAATTGATCAGAGAGGCAGGAAGATGGACACACTGCCCTTACACTCTGATTGAACAACGGGTGTACAACACATTTCACACAACGGTTACGTGTCAACAGGTATTTTTTCTGAGTGTGCGTTATGTACAAAAACGTTTGTCTCCTATAGCGGAGAGCCTTTCCATCTCCACATGGAGTCCTTATTATGTTCAGAAAGCTGCACTGTTTACGTGTGTGCTTTTTTATGGCTCATTACAGTTGGATATCAATGTTGAATTTATCTGTCCTGTCCAGGGCTGAGTTTGGAAGCTGCAATCATCTAATCTGAACAGTCAGACTGCCATTCAATCTTGACCTCTAACAGGCTCAAGCAAAATAAATGAAATACTTGCTAATAATTTTGTCCCAATGCTGTTCATCGAGGACAAAAGAGGAAAAAGTGGTTGGGAAGAGAACTCTCTCCCACCCAGGAAACAATGCCATCAGAAAATCTCCTTGAGGAATTGATCAGTAGTCGAGGAAAGGTTGGAGCGTGGGAATGAGCGAGAGGAGGACAGGAGAGAGAAAAAAAGACAGGAAGAACGGATCCAGGCGAGGCGGCATTATTAATTTAACACTAGAATTATTATGGGCTGCTTTATCCTTCTCTGGTGGTTTAAATGTTTCATGTTATTTATGGGGGGGGTTCTAAAAATCTTCTTCCCCTTATTACTGAGGTACGATACTGTCATTTTACTTATGAGATGATTGCTGTGCTGGAGCCCCCAACTGTACACCAACCAACACTGTATTTGGAAACGCTCAGGAGAGGACCTGAAAGTGCTAGTTACCTCTCAGGAATAGACAAGCGGGCGATGGAAGACTCCTGTATCATCCCGCCAAGGTTATTATTACCAAATCCAATGAGGCAGAGGCTTCTCAACAAGGGCAGAAATAACTTGTCCTTCCTCTGCCGGCCAGCCAGCATGGATGTTAAAAAATAAATAGTATTTTAGCTCACACTGGGAGTTTAGCAGGAACAATCTCATCAGCAGCCAGGTGAGACAGGCCGTATTAAAGATTCTCATTACTGGGCCCCTCAGAGTGGCCAATCCTCACCAGAGACGGCCGGCCGGATCACTCTTTACAAACATTAATATGGAATGAAAGTTGAAGGATGAAGGATGTATTCTCTGCTGTCACGTGGAGGGGGACGGTGGGCTTTACTGGGAGACCCAAGCTCATTATTGACAGCTCCTCAGGGTGAAAAATGTTCTGGCCAGCCCAAGCTGTGAAGATGATATCATATTAATCGGTTGGCCTCGGTTGCATCACAGAAATAGGCCACATGGCTCTTGAAAGGGAAAAGGCCATCCTAGAGATTGGTCCCTTTCTCAAATCGCACTGGCCACCCACTACATTCACTACTGCTCCCTCTCTGTACCCACTGGCCATCCAATACTGCTCCCTCTCTGTACCCACTGACCATCCACTACTGCGCCATCCCTGTACCCACTGGCCATCCACTACTGCCCCATCCTTGTACCCACTGACCATCCACTACTGCTCCATCCCTGTACCCACTGGCCATCCACTACTGCCCCATCCTTGTACCCACTGGCCATCCACTACTGCTCCATCCCTGTACCCACTGACCATCCACTACTGCTACATCCCTGTACCCACTGACCATCCACTACTGCTCCCTCTCTGTACCCACTGGCCATCTACTACTGCTCCGTCTCTGTACCCACTGTCCATCCACTACTGCTCCATCCCTGTACCCACTGGCCATCCACTACTGCTCCATCCCTGTACCCACTGGCCATCCACTACTGCTCCATCCCTGTACCCACTGGCCATCCACTACTGCTCCATCCCTGTACCCACTGGCCATCCACTACTGCTCCATCCCTGTACCCACTGGCCATCCACTACTGCTCCATCCCTGTACCCACTGGCCATCCAGTACTGCTCCATCCTTGTACCCACTGGCCATCCACTACTGCGCCATTCCTGTACCCACTGGCCATCCACTACTGCTCCATCCCTGTACCCACTGGCCATCCACTACTGCTCCATCCCTGTACCCACTGGCCATCCACTACTGCTCCATCCCTGTACCCACTGGCCATCCACTACTGCTCCATCCTTGTACCCACTGGCCTTACACTACTGCTCCATTCCTGTACCCACTGGCCATCCACTACTGCTCCCTCTCTGTACCCACTGGCCATCCAATACTGCTCCCTCTCTGTACCCACTGACCATCCACTACTGCTCCATCCCTGTACCCACTGGCCATCCACTACTGCCCCATCCTTGTACCCACTGGCCACCCACTACTGCTCCATCCCTGTACCCACTGACCATCCACTACTGCTACATCCCTGTACCCACTGACCATCCACTACTGCTCCCTCTCTGTACCCACTGGCCATCCACTACTGCTCCGTCTCTGTACCCACTGTCCATCCACTACTGCTCCATCCCTGTACCCACTGGCCATCCACTACTGCTCCATCCCTGTACCCACTGGCCATCCACTAATGCTCCATCCCTGTACCCACTGGCCATCCACTACTGCTCCATCCCTGTACCCACTGGCCATCCACTACTGCTCCATCCCTGTACCCACTGGCCATCCAGTACTGCTCCATCCTTGTACCCACTGGCCATCCACTACTGCACCATTCCTGTACCCACTGGCCATCCACTAAATCAAATCAAATTTTATTTGTCACATACACATGGTTAGCAGATGTTAATGCGAGTGTAGCGAAATGCTTGTGCTTCTAGTTCCGACAATGCAGTAATAACAAGTAATCTAACTAACAATTCCAAAACTACTGTCTTGTACACAGTGTAAGGGGATAAAGAATATGTACATAAGGATATATGAATGAGTGATGGTACAGAGCAGCATAGGCAAGATACAGTAGATGGTATCGGGTACAGTATGTACAAATGAGATGAGTATGTAAACAAAGTGGCATAGTATAGTATAAAGTGGCTAGTGATACATGTATTACATAAGGATACCGTCGATGATATAGAGTACAGTATATACGTATGCATATGAGATGAATAATGTAGGGTAAGTAACATTTATATAAGGTAGCATTGTTTAAAGTGGCTAGTGATATATTTACATCATTTCCCATCAATTCCCATTATTAAAGTGGCTGGAGTTGAGTCAGTGTCAGTGTGTTGGCAGCAGCCACTCAGTGTTAGTGGTGGCTGTTTAACAGTCTGATGGCCTTGAGATAGAAGCTGTTTTTCAGTCTCTCGGTCCCAGCTTTGATGCACCTGTACTGACCTCGCCTTCTGGATGATAGCGGGGTGAACAGGCAGTGGCTCGGGTGGTTGATGTCCTTGATGATCTTTATGGCCTTCCTGTGACATCGGGTGGTGTAGGTGTCCTGGAGGGCAGGTAGTTTGCCCCCGGTGATGCGTTGTGCAGACCTCACTACCCTCTGGAGAGCCTTACGGTTGAGGGCGGTGCAGTTGCCATACCAGGCGGTGATACAGCCCGCCAGGATGCTCTCGATTGTGCATCTGTAGAAGTTTGTGAGTGCTTTTGGTGACAAGCCGAATTTCTTCAGCCTCCTGAGGTTGAAGAGGCGCTGCTGCGCCTTCTTCACGATGCTGTCTGTGTGAGTGGACCAATTCAGTTTGTCTGTGATGTGTATGCCGAGGAACTTAAAACTTGCTACCCTCTCCACTACTGTTCCATCGATGTGGATAGGGGGGTGTTCCCTCTGCTGTTTCCTGAAGTCCACAATCATCTCCTTAGTTTTGTTGACGTTGAGTGTGAGGTTGTTTTCCTGACACCACACTCCGAGGGCCCTCACCTCCTCCCTGTAGGCCGTCTCATCGTTGTTGGTAATCAAGCCTACCACTGTTGTGTCGTCCGCAAACTTGATGATTGAGTTGGAGGCGTGCGTGGCCACGCTGTCGTGGGTGAACAGGGAGTACAGGAGAGGGCTCAGAACGCAACCTTGTGGGGCCCCAGTGTTGAGGATCAGCGGGGAGGAGATGTTGTTGCCTACCCTCACCACCTGGGGGCGGCCCGTCAGGAAGTCCAGTACCCAGTTGCACAGGGCGGGGTCGAGACCCAGGGTCTCGAGCTTGATGACGAGCTTGGAGGGTACTATGGTGTTGAATGCCGAGCTGTAGTCGATGAACAGCATTCTCACATAGGTATTCCTCTTGTCCAGATGGGTTAGGGCAGTGTGCAGTGTGGTTGAGATTGCATCGTCTGTGGACCTATTTGGGCGGTAAGCAAATTGGAGTGGGTCTAGGGTGTCAGGTAGGGTGGAGGTGATATGGTCCTTGACTAGTCTCTCAAAGCACTTCATGATGACGGATGTGAGTGCTACGGGGCGGTAGTCATTTAGCTCAGTTACCTTAGCTTTCTTGGGAACAGGAACAATGGTGGCCCTCTTGAAGCATGTGGGAACAGCAGACTGGTATAGGGATTGATTGAATATGTCCGTAAACACACCGGCCAGCTGGTCTGCGCATGCTCTGAGGGCGCGGCTGGGGATGCCATCTGGGCCTGCAGCCTTGCGAGGGTTAACACGTTTAAATGTCTTACTCACCTCGGCTGCAGTGAAGGAGAGACCGCATGTTTTCGTTGCAGGCCGTGTCAGTGGCACTGTATTGTCCTCAAAGCGGGCAAAAAAGTTATTTAGTCTGCCTGGGAGCAAGACATCCTGGTCCGTGACTGGGCTGGGTTTCTTCCTGTAGTCCGTGATTGACTGTAGACCCTGCCACATGCCTCTTGTGTCTGAGCCGTTGAATTGAGATTCTACTTTGTCTCTGTACTGGCGCTTAGCTTGTTTGATAGCCTTGCGGAGGGAATAGCTGCACTGTTTGTATTCGGTCATGTTACCAGACACCTTGCCCTGATTAAAAGCAGTGGTTCGCGCTTTCAGTTTCACACGAATGCTGCCATCAATCCACGGTTTCTGGTTAGGGAATGTTTTAATCGTTGCTATGGGAACGACATCTTCAATGCACGTTCTAATGAACTCGCACACCGAATCAGCGTATTCGTCAATGTTGTTATCTGACGCAATACGAAACATCTCCCAGTCCACGTGATGGAAGCAGTCTTGGAGTGTGGAGTCAGCTTGGTCGGACCAGCGTTGGACAGACCTCAGCGTGGGAGCCTCTTGTTTTAGTTTCTGTCTGTAGGCAGGGATCAACAAAATGGAGTCGTGGTCAGCTTTTCCGAAAGGGGGGCGGGGCAGGGCCTTATATGCGTCGCGGAAGTTAGAGTAACAATGGTCCAAGGTCTTTCCTCCCCTGGTTGCGCAATCAATATGCTGATAAAATTTGGGGAGTCTTGTTTTCAGATTAGCCTTGTTAAAATCCCCAGCTACAATGAATGCAGCCTCCGGATAAATTGTTTCCAGTTTGCAGAGAGTTAAATAAAGTTCGTTCAGAGCCATCGATGTGTCTGCTTGGGGGGGGATATATACGGCTGTGATTATAATCGAAGAGAATTCTCTTGGTAGATAATGCGGTCTACATTTGATTGTGAGGAATTCTAAATCAGGTGAACAGAAGGATTTGAGTTCCTGTATGTTTCTTTCATCGCACCATGTCACGTTAGTCATAAGGCATACGCCCCCGCCCCTCTTTTTACCAGAAAGATGTTTTTTCCTGTCTGCGCGATGCGTGGAGAAACCTGTTGGCTGCACCGCTTCGGATAGCGTCTCTCCAGTAAGCCACGTTTCCGTGAAGCAAAGAACGTTACAGTCTCTGATGTCCCTCTGGAATGCTACCCTTGCTCGGATTTCATCAACCTTGTTGTCAAGAGACTGGACATTGGCAAGAAGAATGCTAGGGAGTGGTGCGCGCTGTGCCCGTCTCCGGAGTCTGACCAGAAGACCGCCTCGTTTCCCTCTCTTTCGGAGTCGTTTTTTTGGGTCGCTGCATAGGATCCACTCCGTTGTCCTGTTTGTAAGGCAGAACACAGGATCCGCGTCGCGAAAAACATATTCTTGGTCGTACTGATGGTGAGTTGATGCTGATCTTATATTCAGTAGTTCTTCTCGACTGTATGTAATGAAACCTAAGATGACCTGGGGTACTAATGTAAGAAATAACACGTAAAAAAACAAAAAACTGCATAGTTTCCTAGGAACGCGAAGCGAGGCGGCCATCTCTGGCCGCCTCCATCTCCATCCCTGTACCCACTGGCCATCCACTACTGCTCCATCCTTGTACCCACTGGCCTTACACTGGCCTTACACTACTGCTCCATTCCTGTACCCACTGGCCATCCACTACTGCTCCATCCCTGTACCCACTGGCCATCCACTACTGCTCCATCCCTGTACACACTGGCAATCCACAGCTACCCCATCCCTATACCCACTGGCCATCCACTACTGCTCCCTCTCTGTACCCACTGTCCATCCACTACTGCTCCATCCCTGTATCCACTGGCCATCCACTACTGCTCCATCCCTGTACACACTGGCAAACCACAGCTACCCCATCCCTGTACTCACTGGCCATCCACTGCTATCCCATCCCTATACTCACTGGCCATCCACTGCTATCCCATCCCTATACCCACTGGCCATCCACGACATCCCTCTACCCACTTGCCATCCACAACATCCCTGTACCCACTGGCCTTCCCTGTATATTCACCAGAGATGTAGAGGTATAAAAAAAATAGGTAGGTAAACCCTAATACAAAAAAATACGTATTAGGTGGGAAACTGCTATTCACAAAATAAAATGTGATTAATCTGAGTTAACTTGACTTTACAGTCCACTATACCACTGATTTCCACATGGGAGTATCTTCAAGGACAGGTAGAGCCGACAGAGAGATATATAGAGCCAGAATATAGACATACCACCTTTCTACCACCACTCAAAAATGAAATTTGCTAAAGTCACTACGACGAGGAGAATAGCAGGCATTTATCAAATCTGCACTAGCAGAAAAAGACATACATACATAGAATATATACATAGAATACATAGAATTGATATTCACTGAGCGCTGCTATAGAGTTAATCTCAGAAATAACGAGAGGCTAGCTGCTTCTCTCCTGCTCCTCTCCCTCTCCTCTCCCTCTCCGCTGTGGCCCAACTGTATATTTGATGAAAAACCTGCCAGAGCCAAGAGGTCCTTGTAGCAGTAGACGAAAAGCAGACCTGACCCGGCACTTAAACAATATATTCCAGCACTTTAGCCTCTTTATCTGCTTGGAAGGAAGGGGTCTCTCACCACAGTATGACCACCCATGGTACAACTAAACTAGGGGCACCGAGGGAAAACACACACACACACACACACACACACACACACACACACACACACACACACACACACACACACACACACACACACACACACACACACACACACACACACACACACACACACACACACACACACACACACACACACACACACACACACACACACACACAGAGCATCGTTCAGCAAGACGAACCATGGCTGGCTACTGCTTTTCACTGCAGCTTTGTGGAGAGAAGTAGGTGCCTGTAGGAGCCCCTCAGTGGTAACATCAATTCCTCTCCTCCTCTCCAGGAGACCTGGAGCAGGTCTGGGTGTACTTTTAGCTGCAGTGCCAGAGGCAGCAGGTGCACTCTTTATTTGCACTTATGGCATCAATATAAATGACAGATAATTAATTTTGTGACAATGTGCCAATTAAATCAGTCTCAGTAAAACAACATAATGGCGATTTGTTATGCTCTAGAGAGCAATAACAACCAATCATAATCAGCAGCTATGGCTGCACAGAAATCTGCATGTTGTTCCAAACACAATTCAATTCCCCATTTAAACTTTCCGCCCACGCAAACTATTTCTAACTGGTTAAACATGTTACGTCATTAGAGAGAGGGGAGGGCTAGTTGGAACTGTGTGAATAAATGATGATGTTGTTGTGTATGAGGGGAGAGCTAGTCATTGAGAAATAAAGCAGTACATGTTATGATCTGTATAACCTTTATCTCTCTTTATCAAGAATGAGACAGAATAAAAACTGTGCTTTTGGCTTTGAAATGGTTACAGCTCTGAACAATCAGCAATTACCTGACAAGGGAGGATGTGATGTTATCCAAACTGAAAACATACACACATAACTTTCCAAAGCCTTCCATTAAAATGAATGCCTGTGTCTCTGTATAAAGCTTGGCACACCGTACAGTCTGACAAAGAGAACAAAGAGCCCAGTGGTGTATTGTTAAAGAAATGTCAACATTGAGTCTGGCAGCAACATACTGTAACAGTTCCCTTAAAAACAATCCTTCTCTGGTGCTGCTTATTAGCTCATTACTGCATCCAGCTCCCATTCTTCCCGCCACGCTGTCTCCTGCTTATAGCCTGCAGTAAGCTGCAGCTACAGTCAAAGGCTCTTGCTGCTACAGTCTGGTTTCTTGCTTATTCTTTTCCCCAAGTTTGCTGTGTGCAAATGTGGTGGCAGTTCGCTAATGGATGAACAGGGAGGGGAGGGGCTCTCGATTCTGTAGTTTTGGGAGATGTGTGTGTCACGCCCTGACCTTAGTTCCTTTTTTATGTCTCTACTTTGTTTTGGTCGGGGCGTGAGTTGGGGTGGGCATTCTATGTTGTTTTTCTATGTTTTCTTTTCTATGCGTTTGGCCTGGTATGGTTCCCAATCAGGGACAGCTGTCTATCGTTGTCTCTGATTGAGAACCATACTTAGGTAGCCTTTTCCCACCTGGTGTTTGTGGGTAGTTGTTTCCTGTTTTGTGTTTTCACCTATCAGGACTGTTTCGATTTTCATTTCTTACATTCACGTTGTTATTTTGTATTTTCGTGTTCTGGTATAATAAACAATCATGGACACCACGCTGCGCTGCTTACCACGCTGCGTTTTGGTCCGATCCTTCCTACTCCTCCTCCAATGAAGACGAACATCATTAGTGTGTGTGTGTGTGTGTGTGTGTGTGTGTGTGTGTGTGTGTGTGTGTGTGTGTGTGTGTGTGTGTGTGTGTGTGTGTGTGTGTGTGTGTGTGTGTGTGTGTGTGTGTGTACCGTTGCACTCCAGCTCTCCAGGATGTGATGATACCCCAGGTTAGAGTGTCTCAGAGCCCCAGGCATGGTGCTACACTACACTCACAGAAAAAAAGGTGCTATCAAGACCCTAAAAGGAATCTTCGGCTGTCCCCATAGGATAACCCTTTTGGTTCCAGGTAGAACCCATTTGAGTTGCATGTACAGTAGAACCCTTTAAATAGAGGGTTCTATTTGGAACCCCCAAGCTGCCATCTCTTCACCACCAGGCATGTTACTACAGTATATACCCAAGCTGCCATCTCTTCACCACCAGGCATGTTACTACAGTATATACCCAAGCTGCCATCTCTTCACCACCAGGCATGTTACTACAGTATATACCCAAGCTGCCCTCTCTTCACCATCAGGCATGTTACTACAGTATATACCCAAGCTGCCATCTCTTCACCATCAGTCATGTTACTACAGTATATACCCAAGCTGCCCTCTCTTCACCATCAGGCATGTTACTACAGTATATACCCAAGCTGCCATCTCTTCACCACCAGTCATGTTACTACAGTATATACCCAAGCTGCCCTCTCTTCACCACCAGTCATGTTACTACAGTATATACCCAAGCTCTCTTCACCATGAGGCATGTTACTACAGTATATACCCAAGCTGCCCTCTCTTCACCATCAGGCATGTTACTACAGTATATACCCAAGCTCTCTTCACCACCAGGCATGTTACTACAGTATATACCCAAGCTGCCATCTCTTCACCATCAGGCATGTTACTACAGTATATACCCAAGCTGCCCTCTCTTCACCATCAGTCATGTTACTACAGTATATACCCAAGCTGCCCTCTCTTCACCATCAGGCATGTTACTACAGTATATACCCAAGCTGCCATCTCTTCACCATCAGGCATGTTACTACAGTATATACCCAAGCTGCCCTCTCTTCACCATCAGTCATGTTACTACAGTATATACCCAAGCTGCCCTCTCTTCACCATCAGGCATGTTACTACAGTATATACCACAAGCTGCCATCTCTTCACCATCAGTCATGGTGCTACAGTATATACCCAAGCTGCCATCTCTTCACCATCAGTCATGTTACTACAGTATATACCCAAGCTGCCCTCTCTTCACCATCAGGCATGTTACTACAGTATATACCCAAGCTGCCCTCTCTTCACCATCAGGCATGTTACTACAGTATATACCCAAGCTGCCATCTCTTCACCATCAGTCATGTTACTACAGTATATACCCAAGCTGCCCTCTCTTCACCATCAGGCATGTTACTACAGTATATACCCAAGCTGCCATCTCTTCACCACCAGGCATGTTACTACAGTATATACCCAAGCTCTCTTCACCACCAGGCATGTTACTACAGTATATACCCAAGCTGCCCTCTCTTCACCACCAGTCATGTTACTACAGTATATACCACAAGCTGCCATCTCTTCACCACCAGTCATGTTACTACAGTATATATCCAAGCTGCCCTCTCTTCACCACCAGGCATGTTACTACAGTATATATCCAAGCTGCCCTCTCTTCACCATCAGGCATGTTACTACAGTATATACCCAAGCTGCCATCTCTTCACCATCAGTCATGTTACTACAGTATATACCCAAGCTGCCCTCTCTTCACCATCAGGCATGTTACTACAGTATATACCCAAGCTGCCATCTCTTCACCACCAGTCATGTTACTACAGTATATACCCAAGCTGCCCTCTCTTCACCACCAGTCATGTTACTACAGTATATACCCAAGCTCTCTTCACCATGAGGCATGTTACTACAGTATATACCCAAGCTGCCCTCTCTTCACCATCAGGCATGTTACTACAGTATATACCCAAGCTCTCTTCACCACCAGGCATGTTACTACAGTATATACCCAAGCTGCCATCTCTTCACCATCAGGCATGTTACTACAGTATATACCCAAGCTGCCCTCTCTTCACCATCAGTCATGTTACTACAGTATATACCCAAGCTGCCCTCTCTTCACCATCAGGCATGTTACTACAGTATATACCCAAGCTGCCATCTCTTCACCATCAGGCATGTTACTACAGTATATACCCAAGCTGCCCTCTCTTCACCATCAGTCATGTTACTACAGTATATACCCAAGCTGCCCTCTCTTCACCATCAGGCATGTTACTACAGTATATACCACAAGCTGCCATCTCTTCACCATCAGTCATGGTGCTACAGTATATACCCAAGCTGCCATCTCTTCACCATCAGTCATGTTACTACAGTATATACCCAAGCTGCCCTCTCTTCACCATCAGGCATGTTACTACAGTATATACCCAAGCTGCCCTCTCTTCACCATCAGGCATGTTACTACAGTATATACCCAAGCTGCCATCTCTTCACCATCAGTCATGTTACTACAGTATATACCCAAGCTGCCCTCTCTTCACCATCAGGCATGTTACTACAGTATATACCCAAGCTGCCATCTCTTCACCACCAGGCATGTTACTACAGTATATACCCAAGCTCTCTTCACCACCAGGCATGTTACTACAGTATATACCCAAGCTGCCCTCTCTTCACCACCAGTCATGTTACTACAGTATATACCACAAGCTGCCATCTCTTCACCACCAGTCATGTTACTACAGTATATATCCAAGCTGCCCTCTCTTCACCACCAGTCATGTTACTACAGTATATATCCAAGCTGCCCTCTCTTCACCACCAGGCATGTTACTACAGTATATATCCAAGCTGCCCTCTCTTCACCACCAGTCATGTTACTACAGTATATACCCAAGCTGCCATCTCTTCACCACCAGTCATGTTACTACAGTATATATCCAAGCTGCCCTCTCTTCACCACCAGTCATGTTACTACAGTATATACCACAAGCTGCCCTCTCTTCACCACCAGGCATGTTACTACAGTATATACCCAAGCTGCCCTCTCTTCACCACCAGTCATGTTACTACAGTATATACCCAAGCTGCCCTCTCTTCACCATCAGTCATGTTACTACAGTATATACCCAAGCTGCCCTCTCTTCACCACCAGTCATGTTACTACAGTATATACCACAAGCTGCCCTCTCTTCACCACCAGGCATGTTACTACAGTATATATCCAAGCTGCCATCTCTTCACCACCAGGCATGTTACTACAGTATATACCCAAGCTGCCCTCTCTTCACCATCAGGCATGTTACTGCAGTATATACCCAAGCTCTCTTCACCACCAGGCATGTTACTACAGTATATACCCAAGCTGCCATCTCTTCACCATCAGGCATGTTACTACAGTATATACCCAAGCAGCCCTCTCTTCACCACCAGGCATGTTACTACAGTATATACCCAAGCTGCCCTCTCTTCACCACCAGTCATGTTACTACAGTATATCCCAAGCTGCCCTCTCTTCACCACCAGTCATGTTACTACAGTATATACCCAAGCTGCCATCTCTCCACCACCAGTCATGTTACTACAGTATATACCCAAGCTGCCCTCTCTTCACCACCAGTCATGTTACTACAGTATATACCCAAGCTGCCATCTCTTCACCATCAGGCATGTTACTACAGTATATACCCAAGCTGCCCTCTCTTCACCACCAGGCATGTTACTACAGTATATACCCAAGCTGCCCTCTCTTCACCACCAGGCATGTTACTACAGTATATACCCAAGCTGCCCTCTCTTCACCATCAGGCATGTTACTACAGTATATACCCAAGCTGCCCTCTCTTCACCATCAGGCATGTTACTACAGTATATACCCAAGCTGCCCTCTCTTCACCACCAGGCATGTTACTACAGTATATACCCAAGCTGCCCTCTCTTCACCACCAGTCATGTTACTACAGTATATACCCAAGCTGCCCTCTCTTCACCACCAGTCATGTTACTACAGTATATACCCAAGCTGCCATCTCTCCACCACCAGTCATGTTACTACAGTATATATCCAAGCTGCCCTCTCTTCACCATCAGGCATGTTACTACAGTATATACCCAAGCTGCCCTCTCTTCACCACCAGGCATGTTACTACAGTATATACCCAAGCTGCCCTCTCTTCACCACCAGTCATGTTACTACAGTATATACCCAAGCTGCCCTCTCTTCACCACCAGGCATGTTACTACAGTATATACCCAAGCTGCCCTCTCTTCACCACCAGTCATGTTACTACAGTATATACCCAAGCTGCCCTCTCTTCACCATCAGTCATGTTACTACAGTATATACCACAAGCTGCCCTCTCTTCACCATCAGGCATGTTACTACAGTATATACCCAAGCTGCCCTCTCTTCACCATCAGGCATGTTACTACAGTATATACCCAAGCTGCCATCTCTTCACCATCAGGCATGTTACTACAGTATATACCCAAGCTGCCCTCTCTTCACCATCAGGCATGTTACTACAGTATATACCCAAGCTGCCATCTCTTCACCATCAGTCATGTTACTACAGTATATACCCAAGCTGCCCTCTCTTCACCACCAGTCATGTTACTACAGTATATACCCAAGCTGCCCTCTCTTCACCATCAGGCATGTTACTACAGTATATACCCAAGCTGCCCTCTCTTCACCACCAGTCATGTTACTACAGTATATACACAAGCTGCCCTCTCTTCACCATCAGGCATGTTACTACAGTATATACCCAAGCTGCCCTCTCTTCACCACCAGTCATGTTACTACAGTATATACCACAAGCTGCCCTCTCTTCACCATCAGGCATGTTACTACAGTATATACCCAAGCTGCCCTCTCTTCACCATCAGGCATGGTGCTACAGTATATACCCAAGCTGCCCTCTCTTCACCACCAGGCATGTTGCTAGAGTATATACCCAAGCTGCCATCTCTTCACCACCAGGCATGTTACTACAGTATATACCCAAGCTGCCCTCTCTTCACCACCAGTCATGTTGCTAGAGTATATACCCAAGCTGCCATCTCTTCACCACCAGGCATGTTACTACAGTATATACCCAAGCTGCCCTATCTTCACCACCAGTCATGTTACTACAGTATATACCCAAGCTGCCCTATCTTCACCACCAGTCATGTTACTACAGTATATACCCAAGCTCTCTTCACCATCAGGCATGTTACTACAGTATATACCCAAGCTCTCTTCACCACCAGGCATGTTACTACAGTATATACCCAAGCTGCCCTCTCTTCACCATCAGGCATGTTACTACAGTATATACCCAAGCTCTCTTCACCACCAGGCATGTTACTACAGTATATACCACAAGCTGCCCTCTCTTCACCACCAGTCATGTTACTACAGTATATACCCAAGCTGCCATCTCTTCACCATCAGGCATGGTGCTACAGTATATACCCAAGCTCTCTTCACCATCAGTCATGTTACTACAGTATATACCACAAGCTGCCATCTCTTCACCACCAGTCATGTTACTACAGTATATACCACAAGCTGCCCTCTCTTCACCATCAGGCATGTTACTACAGTATATACCCAAGCTGCCCTCTCTTCACCATCAGGCATGTTACTACAGTATATACCCAAGCTGCCCTCTCTTCACCACCAGGCATGTTACTACAGTATATACCCAAGCTGCCCTCTCTTCACCACCAGGCATGTTACTACAGTATATACCACAAGCTGCCCTCTCTTCACCATCAGGCATGTTACTACAGTATATACCCAAGCTGCCATCTCTTCACCACCAGGCATGTTACTACAGTATATACCCAAGCTGCCATCTCTCCACCACCAGTCATTTTACTACAGTATATACCCAAGCTGCCCTCTCTTCACCATCAGGCATGTTACTACAGTATATACCCAAGCTCTCTTCACCATCAGGCATGTTACTACAGTATATACCCAAGCTGCCCTCTCTTCACCACCAGTCATGTTACTACAGTATATACCCAAGCTCTCTTCACCATCAGTCATGTTACTACAGTATATACCCAAGCTCTCTTCACCATCAGGCATGTTACTACAGTATATACCCAAGCTCTCTTCACCATCAGGCATGTTACTACAGTATATACCCAAGCTGCCCTCTCTTCACCACCAGTCATGTTACTACAGTATATACCCAAGCTCTCTTCACCATCAGGCATGTTACTACAGTATATACCCAAGCTCTCTTCACCATCAGGCATGTTACTACAGTATATACCCAAGCTGCCCTCTCTTCACCACCAGTCATGTTACTACAGTATATACCCAAGCTCTCTTCACCATCAGTCATGTTACTACAGTATATACCACAAGCTGCCCTCTCTTCACCATCAGGCATGTTACTACAGTATATACCCAAGCTGCCCTCTCTTCACCATCAGGCATGTTACTACAGTATATACCCAAGCTGCCCTCTCTTCACCATCAGTCATGGTGCTACAGTATATACCCAAGCTCTCTTCACCATCAGGCATGTTACTACAGTATATACCCAAGCTCTCTTCACCATCAGGCATGTTACTACAGTATATACCCAAGCTGCCCTCTCTTCACCATCAGTCATGGTGCTACAGTATATACCCAAGCTCTCTTCACCACCAGGCATGTTACTACAGTATATACCCAAGCTGCCCTCTCTTCACCATCAGGCATGTTACTACAGTATATACCCAAGCTCTCTTCACCACCAGGCATGTTACTACAGTATATACCCAAGCTGCCATCTCTTCACCATCAGGCATGTTACTACAGTATATACCCAAGCTCTCTTCACCATCAGTCATGTTACTACAGTATATACCCAAGCTCTCTTCACCATCAGGCATGTTACTACAGTATATACCCAAGCTCTCTTCACCATCAGGCATGTTACTACAGTATATACCCAAGCTCTCTTCACCACCAGGCATGTTACTACAGTATATACCCAAGCTGCCCTCTCTTCACCATCAGGCATGTTACTACAGTATATACCCAAGCTCTCTTCACCACCAGGCATGTTACTACAGTATATACCACAAGCTGCCCTCTCTTCACCACCAGTCATGTTACTACAGTATATACCCAAGCTGCCATCTCTTCACCATCAGGCATGGTGCTACAGTATATACCCAAGCTCTCTTCACCATCAGTCATGTTACTACAGTATATACCACAAGCTGCCATCTCTTCACCACCAGTCATGTTACTACAGTATATACCACAAGCTGCCCTCTCTTCACCATCAGGCATGTTACTACAGTATATACCCAAGCTGCCCTCTCTTCACCATCAGGCATGTTACTACAGTATATACCCAAGCTGCCCTCTCTTCACCACCAGGCATGTTACTACAGTATATACCCAAGCTGCCCTCTCTTCACCACCAGGCATGTTACTACAGTATATACCACAAGCTGCCCTCTCTTCACCATCAGGCATGTTACTACAGTATATACCCAAGCTGCCATCTCTTCACCACCAGGCATGTTACTACAGTATATACCCAAGCTGCCATCTCTCCACCACCAGTCATTTTACTACAGTATATACCCAAGCTGCCCTCTCTTCACCATCAGGCATGTTACTACAGTATATACCCAAGCTCTCTTCACCATCAGGCATGTTACTACAGTATATACCCAAGCTGCCCTCTCTTCACCACCAGTCATGTTACTACAGTATATACCCAAGCTCTCTTCACCATCAGTCATGTTACTACAGTATATACCCAAGCTCTCTTCACCATCAGGCATGTTACTACAGTATATACCCAAGCTCTCTTCACCATCAGGCATGTTACTACAGTATATACCCAAGCTGCCCTCTCTTCACCACCAGTCATGTTACTACAGTATATACCCAAGCTCTCTTCACCATCAGGCATGTTACTACAGTATATACCCAAGCTCTCTTCACCATCAGGCATGTTACTACAGTATATACCCAAGCTGCCCTCTCTTCACCACCAGTCATGTTACTACAGTATATACCCAAGCTCTCTTCACCATCAGTCATGTTACTACAGTATATACCACAAGCTGCCCTCTCTTCACCATCAGGCATGTTACTACAGTATATACCCAAGCTGCCCTCTCTTCACCATCAGGCATGTTACTACAGTATATACCCAAGCTGCCCTCTCTTCACCATCAGTCATGGTGCTACAGTATATACCCAAGCTCTCTTCACCATCAGGCATGTTACTACAGTATATACCCAAGCTCTCTTCACCATCAGGCATGTTACTACAGTATATACCCAAGCTGCCCTCTCTTCACCATCAGTCATGGTGCTACAGTATATACCCAAGCTCTCTTCACCACCAGGCATGTTACTACAGTATATACCCAAGCTGCCCTCTCTTCACCATCAGGCATGTTACTACAGTATATACCCAAGCTCTCTTCACCACCAGGCATGTTACTACAGTATATACCCAAGCTGCCATCTCTTCACCATCAGGCATGTTACTACAGTATATACCCAAGCTCTCTTCACCATCAGTCATGTTACTACAGTATATACCCAAGCTCTCTTCACCATCAGGCATGTTACTACAGTATATACCCAAGCTCTCTTCACCATCAGGCATGTTACTACAGTATATACCCAAGCTCTCTTCACCATCAGGCATGTTACTACAGTATATACGCAAGCTGCCCTCTCTTCACCATCAGTCATGTTACTACAGTATATACCCAAGCTGCCCTCTCTTCACCATCAGGCATGTTACTACAGTATATACCCAAGCTGCCCTCTCTTCACCATCAGTCATGTTACTACAGTATATACCCAAGCTGCCCTCTCTTCACCATCAGGCATGTTACTACAGTATATACCCAAGCTCTCTTCACCATCAGTCATGTTACTACAGTATATACCCAAGCTGCCCTCTCTTCACCATCAGGCATGTTACTACAGTATATACCCAAGCTCTCTTCACCATCAGGCATGTTACTACAGCTGCCCTCTCTTCACCACCAGTCATGTTACTACAGTATATACCCAAGCTGCCCTCTCTTCACCCCCAGGCATGTTACTACAGTATATACCCAAGCTGCCCTCTCTTCACCATCAGGCATGTTACTACAGTATATACCCAAGCTCTCTTCACCACCAGTCATGTTACTACAGTATGTACCCAAGCTGCCCTCTCTTCACCACCAGGCATGTTACTACAGTATATACACAAGCTGCCCTCTCTTCACCACCAGTCATGTTACTACAGTATATACCCAAGCTCTCTTCACCATCAGTCATGTTACTACAGTATATACCCAAGCTGCCCTCTCTTCACCATCAGGCATGTTACTACAGTATATACCCAAGCTCTCTTCACCATCAGGCATGTTACTACAGTATATACCCAAGCTCTCTTCACCACCAGGCATGTTACTACAGTATATACCCAAGCTGCCCTCTCTTCACCATCAGGCATGTTACTACAGTATATACCCAAGCTCTCTTCACCACCAGGCATGTTACTACAGTATATACCACAAGCTGCCCTCTCTTCACCACCAGTCATGTTACTACAGTATATACCCAAGCTGCCATCTCTTCACCATCAGGCATGGTGCTACAGTATATACCCAAGCTCTCTTCACCATCAGTCATGTTACTACAGTATATACCACAAGCTGCCATCTCTTCACCACCAGTCATGTTACTACAGTATATACCACAAGCTGCCCTCTCTTCACCATCAGGCATGTTACTACAGTATATACCCAAGCTGCCCTCTCTTCACCATCAGGCATGTTACTACAGTATATACCCAAGCTGCCCTCTCTTCACCACCAGGCATGTTACTACAGTATATACCCAAGCTGCCCTCTCTTCACCACCAGGCATGTTACTACAGTATATACCACAAGCTGCCCTCTCTTCACCATCAGGCATGTTACTACAGTATATACCCAAGCTGCCATCTCTTCACCACCAGGCATGTTACTACAGTATATACCCAAGCTGCCATCTCTCCACCACCAGTCATTTTACTACAGTATATACCCAAGCTGCCCTCTCTTCACCATCAGGCATGTTACTACAGTATATACCCAAGCTCTCTTCACCATCAGGCATGTTACTACAGTATATACCCAAGCTGCCCTCTCTTCACCACCAGTCATGTTACTACAGTATATACCCAAGCTCTCTTCACCATCAGTCATGTTACTACAGTATATACCCAAGCTCTCTTCACCATCAGGCATGTTACTACAGTATATACCCAAGCTCTCTTCACCATCAGGCATGTTACTACAGTATATACCCAAGCTGCCCTCTCTTCACCACCAGTCATGTTACTACAGTATATACCCAAGCTCTCTTCACCATCAGGCATGTTACTACAGTATATACCCAAGCTCTCTTCACCATCAGGCATGTTACTACAGTATATACCCAAGCTGCCCTCTCTTCACCACCAGTCATGTTACTACAGTATATACCCAAGCTCTCTTCACCATCAGTCATGTTACTACAGTATATACCACAAGCTGCCCTCTCTTCACCATCAGGCATGTTACTACAGTATATACCCAAGCTGCCCTCTCTTCACCATCAGGCATGTTACTACAGTATATACCCAAGCTGCCCTCTCTTCACCATCAGTCATGGTGCTACAGTATATACCCAAGCTCTCTTCACCATCAGGCATGTTACTACAGTATATACCCAAGCTCTCTTCACCATCAGGCATGTTACTACAGTATATACCCAAGCTGCCCTCTCTTCACCATCAGTCATGGTGCTACAGTATATACCCAAGCTCTCTTCACCACCAGGCATGTTACTACAGTATATACCCAAGCTGCCCTCTCTTCACCATCAGGCATGTTACTACAGTATATACCCAAGCTCTCTTCACCACCAGGCATGTTACTACAGTATATACCCAAGCTGCCATCTCTTCACCATCAGGCATGTTACTACAGTATATACCCAAGCTCTCTTCACCATCAGTCATGTTACTACAGTATATACCCAAGCTCTCTTCACCATCAGGCATGTTACTACAGTATATACCCAAGCTCTCTTCACCATCAGGCATGTTACTACAGTATATACCCAAGCTCTCTTCACCATCAGGCATGTTACTACAGTATATACGCAAGCTGCCCTCTCTTCACCATCAGTCATGTTACTACAGTATATACCCAAGCTGCCCTCTCTTCACCATCAGGCATGTTACTACAGTATATACCCAAGCTGCCCTCTCTTCACCATCAGTCATGTTACTACAGTATATACCCAAGCTGCCCTCTCTTCACCATCAGGCATGTTACTACAGTATATACCCAAGCTCTCTTCACCATCAGTCATGTTACTACAGTATATACCCAAGCTGCCCTCTCTTCACCATCAGGCATGTTACTACAGTATATACCCAAGCTCTCTTCACCATCAGGCATGTTACTACAGCTGCCCTCTCTTCACCACCAGTCATGTTACTACAGTATATACCCAAGCTGCCCTCTCTTCACCCCCAGGCATGTTACTACAGTATATACCCAAGCTGCCCTCTCTTCACCATCAGGCATGTTACTACAGTATATACCCAAGCTCTCTTCACCACCAGTCATGTTACTACAGTATGTACCCAAGCTGCCCTCTCTTCACCACCAGGCATGTTACTACAGTATATACACAAGCTGCCCTCTCTTCACCACCAGTCATGTTACTACAGTATATACCCAAGCTCTCTTCACCATCAGTCATGTTACTACAGTATATACCCAAGCTGCCCTCTCTTCACCATCAGTCATGTTACTACAGTATATACCCAAGCTGCCCTCTCTTCACCATCAGGCATGTTACTACAGTATATACCCAAGCTCTCTTCACCATCAGTCATGTTACTACAGTATATACACAAGCTGCCCTCTCTTCACCACCAGTCATGTTACTACAGTATATACCCAAGCTCTCTTCACCATCAGGCATGTTACTACAGTATATACCCAAGCTGCCATCTCTTCACCATCAGTCATGTTACTACAGTATATACCCAAGCTGCCCTCTCTTCACCATCAGGCATGTTACTACAGTATATACCCAAGCTGCCATCTCTTCACCACCAGTCATGTTACTACAGTATATACCCAAGCTGCCCTCTCTTCACCACCAGTCATGTTACTACAGTATATACCCAAGCTCTCTTCACCATGAGGCATGTTACTACAGTATATACCCAAGCTGCCCTCTCTTCACCATCAGGCATGTTACTACAGTATATACCCAAGCTCTCTTCACCACCAGGCATGTTACTACAGTATATACCCAAGCTGCCATCTCTTCACCATCAGGCATGTTACTACAGTATATACCCAAGCTGCCCTCTCTTCACCATCAGTCATGTTACTACAGTATATACCCAAGCTGCCCTCTCTTCACCATCAGGCATGTTACTACAGTATATACCCAAGCTGCCATCTCTTCACCATCAGGCATGTTACTACAGTATATACCCAAGCTGCCCTCTCTTCACCATCAGTCATGTTACTACAGTATATACCCAAGCTGCCCTCTCTTCACCATCAGGCATGTTACTACAGTATATACCACAAGCTGCCATCTCTTCACCATCAGTCATGGTGCTACAGTATATACCCAAGCTGCCATCTCTTCACCATCAGTCATGTTACTACAGTATATACCCAAGCTGCCCTCTCTTCACCATCAGGCATGTTACTACAGTATATACCCAAGCTGCCCTCTCTTCACCATCAGGCATGTTACTACAGTATATACCCAAGCTGCCATCTCTTCACCATCAGTCATGTTACTACAGTATATACCCAAGCTGCCCTCTCTTCACCATCAGGCATGTTACTACAGTATATACCCAAGCTGCCATCTCTTCACCACCAGGCATGTTACTACAGTATATACCCAAGCTCTCTTCACCACCAGGCATGTTACTACAGTATATACCCAAGCTGCCCTCTCTTCACCACCAGTCATGTTACTACAGTATATACCACAAGCTGCCATCTCTTCACCACCAGTCATGTTACTACAGTATATATCCAAGCTGCCCTCTCTTCACCACCAGTCATGTTACTACAGTATATATCCAAGCTGCCCTCTCTTCACCACCAGGCATGTTACTACAGTATATATCCAAGCTGCCCTCTCTTCACCACCAGTCATGTTACTACAGTATATACCCAAGCTGCCATCTCTTCACCACCAGTCATGTTACTACAGTATATATCCAAGCTGCCCTCTCTTCACCACCAGTCATGTTACTACAGTATATACCACAAGCTGCCCTCTCTTCACCACCAGGCATGTTACTACAGTATATACCCAAGCTGCCCTCTCTTCACCACCAGTCATGTTACTACAGTATATACCCAAGCTGCCCTCTCTTCACCATCAGTCATGTTACTACAGTATATACCCAAGCTGCCCTCTCTTCACCACCAGTCATGTTACTACAGTATATACCACAAGCTGCCCTCTCTTCACCACCAGGCATGTTACTACAGTATATATCCAAGCTGCCATCTCTTCACCACCAGGCATGTTACTACAGTATATACCCAAGCTGCCCTCTCTTCACCATCAGGCATGTTACTGCAGTATATACCCAAGCTCTCTTCACCACCAGGCATGTTACTACAGTATATACCCAAGCTGCCATCTCTTCACCATCAGGCATGTTACTACAGTATATACCCAAGCTGCCCTCTCTTCACCACCAGGCATGTTACTACAGTATATACCCAAGCTGCCCTCTCTTCACCACCAGTCATGTTACTACAGTATATACCCAAGCTGCCCTCTCTTCACCACCAGTCATGTTACTACAGTATATACCCAAGCTGCCATCTCTCCACCACCAGTCATGTTACTACAGTATATACCCAAGCTGCCCTCTCTTCACCACCAGTCATGTTACTACAGTATATACCCAAGCTGCCATCTCTTCACCATCAGGCATGTTACTACAGTATATACCCAAGCTGCCCTCTCTTCACCACCAGGCATGTTACTACAGTATATACCCAAGCTGCCCTCTCTTCACCACCAGGCATGTTACTACAGTATATACCCAAGCTGCCCTCTCTTCACCATCAGGCATGTTACTACAGTATATACCCAAGCTGCCCTCTCTTCACCATCAGGCATGTTACTACAGTATATACCCAAGCTGCCCTCTCTTCACCACCAGGCATGTTACTACAGTATATACCCAAGCTGCCCTCTCTTCACCACCAGTCATGTTACTACAGTATATACCCAAGCTGCCCTCTCTTCACCACCAGTCATGTTACTACAGTATATACCCAAGCTGCCATCTCTCCACCACCAGTCATGTTACTACAGTATATACCCAAGCTGCCCTCTCTTCACCATCAGGCATGTTACTATAGTATATACCCAAGCTGCCCTCTCTTCACCACCAGGCATGTTACTACAGTATATACCCAAGCTGCCCTCTCTTCACCACCAGTCATGTTACTACAGTATATACCCAAGCTGCCCTCTCTTCACCACCAGGCATGTTACTACAGTATATACCCAAGCTGCCCTCTCTTCACCACCAGTCATGTTACTACAGTATATACCCAAGCTGCCCTCTCTTCACCATCAGTCATGTTAATAACAGTATATACCACAAGCTGCCCTCTCTTCACCATCAGGCATGTTACTACAGTATATACCCAAGCTGCCCTCTCTTCACCATCAGGCATGTTACTACAGTATATACCCAAGCTGCCATCTCTTCACCATCAGGCATGTTACTACAGTATATACCCAAGCTGCCCTCTCTTCACCATCAGGCATGTTACTACAGTATATACCCAAGCTGCCATCTCTTCACCATCAGTCATGTTACTACAGTATATACCCAAGCTGCCCTCTCTTCACCACCAGTCATGTTACTACAGTATATACCCAAGCTGCCCTCTCTTCACCATCAGGCATGTTACTACAGTATATACCCAAGCTGCCCTCTCTTCACCACCAGTCATGTTACTACAGTATATACACAAGCTGCCCTCTCTTCACCATCAGGCATGTTACTACAGTATATACCCAAGCTGCCCTCTCTTCACCACCAGTCATGTTACTACAGTATATACCACAAGCTGCCCTCTCTTCACCATCAGGCATGTTACTACAGTATATACCCAAGCTGCCCTCTCTTCACCATCAGGCATGGTGCTACAGTATATACCCAAGCTGCCCTCTCTTCACCACCAGGCATGTTGCTAGAGTATATACCCAAGCTGCCATCTCTTCACCACCAGGCATGTTACTACAGTATATACCCAAGCTGCCCTCTCTTCACCACCAGTCATGTTGCTAGAGTATATACCCAAGCTGCCATCTCTTCACCACCAGGCATGTTACTACAGTATATACCCAAGCTGCCCTATCTTCACCACCAGTCATGTTACTACAGTATATACCCAAGCTGCCCTATCTTCACCACCAGTCATGTTACTACAGTATATACCCAAGCTCTCTTCACCATCAGGCATGTTACTACAGTATATACCCAAGCTCTCTTCACCACCAGGCATGTTACTACAGTATATACCCAAGCTGCCCTCTCTTCACCATCAGGCATGTTACTACAGTATATACCCAAGCTCTCTTCACCACCAGGCATGTTACTACAGTATATACCACAAGCTGCCCTCTCTTCACCACCAGTCATGTTACTACAGTATATACCCAAGCTGCCATCTCTTCACCATCAGGCATGGTGCTACAGTATATACCCAAGCTCTCTTCACCATCAGTCATGTTACTACAGTATATACCACAAGCTGCCATCTCTTCACCACCAGTCATGTTACTACAGTATATACCACAAGCTGCCCTCTCTTCACCATCAGGCATGTTACTACAGTATATACCCAAGCTGCCCTCTCTTCACCATCAGGCATGTTACTACAGTATATACCCAAGCTGCCCTCTCTTCACCACCAGGCATGTTACTACAGTATATACCCAAGCTGCCCTCTCTTCACCACCAGGCATGTTACTACAGTATATACCACAAGCTGCCCTCTCTTCACCATCAGGCATGTTACTACAGTATATACCCAAGCTGCCCTCTCTTCACCACCAGTCATGTTACTACAGTATATACCCAAGCTGCCCTATCTTCACCACCAGTCATGTTACTACAGTATATACCCAAGCTCTCTTCACCATCAGGCATGTTACTACAGTATATACCCAAGCTCTCTTCACCACCAGGCATGTTACTACAGTATATACCCAAGCTGCCCTCTCTTCACCATCAGGCATGTTACTACAGTATATACCCAAGCTCTCTTCACCACCAGGCATGTTACTACAGTATATACCACAAGCTGCCCTCTCTTCACCACCAGTCATGTTACTACAGTATATACCCAAGCTGCCATCTCTTCACCATCAGGCATGGTGCTACAGTATATACCCAAGCTCTCTTCACCATCAGTCATGTTACTACAGTATATACCACAAGCTGCCATCTCTTCACCACCAGTCATGTTACTACAGTATATACCACAAGCTGCCCTCTCTTCACCATCAGGCATGTTACTACAGTATATACCCAAGCTGCCCTCTCTTCACCATCAGGCATGTTACTACAGTATATACCCAAGCTGCCCTCTCTTCACCACCAGGCATGTTACTACAGTATATACCCAAGCTGCCCTCTCTTCACCACCAGGCATGTTACTACAGTATATACCACAAGCTGCCCTCTCTTCACCATCAGGCATGTTACTACAGTATATACCCAAGCTGCCCTCTCTTCACCATCAGGCATGTTACTACAGTATATACCCAAGCTCTCTTCACCATCAGGCATGTTACTACAGTATATACCCAAGCTGCCCTCTCTTCACCACCAGTCATGTTACTACAGTATATACCCAAGCTCTCTTCACCATCAGTCATGTTACTACAGTATATACCCAAGCTCTCTTCACCATCAGGCATGTTACTACAGTATATACCCAAGCTCTCTTCACCATCAGGCATGTTACTACAGTATATACCCAAGCTGCCCTCTCTTCACCACCAGTCATGTTACTACAGTATATACCCAAGCTCTCTTCACCATCAGGCATGTTACTACAGTATATACCCAAGCTCTCTTCACCATCAGGCATGTTACTACAGTATATACCCAAGCTGCCCTCTCTTCACCACCAGTCATGTTACTACAGTATATACCCAAGCTCTCTTCACCATCAGTCATGTTACTACAGTATATACCACAAGCTGCCCTCTCTTCACCATCAGGCATGTTACTACAGTATATACCCAAGCTGCCCTCTCTTCACCATCAGGCATGTTACTACAGTATATACCCAAGCTGCCCTCTCTTCACCATCAGTCATGGTGCTACAGTATATACCCAAGCTCTCTTCACCATCAGGCATGTTACTACAGTATATACCCAAGCTCTCTTCACCATCAGGCATGTTACTACAGTATATACCCAAGCTGCCCTCTCTTCACCATCAGTCATGGTGCTACAGTATATACCCAAGCTCTCTTCACCACCAGGCATGTTACTACAGTATATACCCAAGCTGCCCTCTCTTCACCATCAGGCATGTTACTACAGTATATACCCAAGCTCTCTTCACCACCAGGCATGTTACTACAGTATATACCCAAGCTGCCATCTCTTCACCATCAGGCATGTTACTACAGTATATACCCAAGCTCTCTTCACCATCAGTCATGTTACTACAGTATATACCCAAGCTCTCTTCACCATCAGGCATGTTACTACAGTATATACCCAAGCTCTCTTCACCATCAGGCATGTTACTACAGTATATACCCAAGCTCTCTTCACCATCAGGCATGTTACTACAGTATATACGCAAGCTGCCCTCTCTTCACCATCAGTCATGTTACTACAGTATATACCCAAGCTGCCCTCTCTTCACCATCAGGCATGTTACTACAGTATATACCCAAGCTGCCCTCTCTTCACCATCAGTCATGTTACTACAGTATATACCCAAGCTGCCCTCTCTTCACCATCAGGCATGTTACTACAGTATATACCCAAGCTCTCTTCACCATCAGTCATGTTACTACAGTATATACCCAAGCTGCCCTCTCTTCACCATCAGGCATGTTACTACAGTATATACCCAAGCTCTCTTCACCATCAGGCATGTTACTACAGTATATACCCAAGCTGCCCTCTCTTCACCACCAGTCATGTTACTACAGTATATACCCAAGCTGCCCTCTCTTCACCCCCAGGCATGTTACTACAGTATATACCCAAGCTGCCCTCTCTTCACCATCAGGCATGTTACTACAGTATATACCCAAGCTGCCATCTCTTCACCACCAGTCATGTTACTACAGTATATACCCAAGCTGCCCTCTCTTCACCACCAGTCATGTTACTACAGTATGTACCCAAGCTGCCCTCTCTTCACCACCAGGCATGTTACTACAGTATATACACAAGCTGCCCTCTCTTCACCACCAGTCATGTTACTACAGTATATACCCAAGCTCTCTTCACCATCAGTCATGTTACTACAGTATATACCCAAGCTGCCCTCTCTTCACCATCAGTCATGTTACTACAGTATATACCCAAGCTGCCCTCTCTTCACCATCAGTCATGTTACTACAGTATATACCCAAGCTCTCTTCACCACCAGGCATGTTACTACAGTATATACCCAAGCTGCCCTCTCTTCACCACCAGTCATGTTACTACAGTATATACCCAAGCTCTCTTCACCACCAGTCATGTTACTACAGTATATACCCAAGCTGCCCTCTCTTCACCACCAGGCATGTTACTACAGTATATACCCAAGCTGCCCTCTCTTCACCACCAGGCATGTTACTACAGTATATACCACAAGCTGCCCTCTCTTCACCATCAGGCATGTTACTACAGTATATACCCAAGCTGCCCTCTCTTCACCACCAGGCATGTTACTACAGTATATACCCAAGCTGCCCTCTCTTCACCATCAGGCATGTTACTACAGTATATACCCAAGCTGCCCTCTCTTCACCCCCAGGCATGTTACTACAGTATATACCCAAGCTGCCATCTCTTCACCACCAGGCATGTTACTGCAGTATATACCCAAGCTCTCTTCACCATCAGGCATGTTACTACAGTATATACCCAAGCTCTCTTCACCACCAGTCATGTTACTACAGTATATACCCAAGCTCTCTTCACCCCCAGGCATGTTACTACAGTATATACCCAAGCTGCCATCTCTTCACCACCAGTCATGTTACTACAGTATATACCCAAGCTGCCCTCTCTTCACCATCAGGCATGTTACTACAGTATATACCCAAGCTGCCATCTCTTCACCACCAGTCATGTTACTACAGTATATACCCAAGCTGCCCTCTCTTCACCACCAGTCATGTTACTACAGTATATACCCAAGCTCTCTTCACCACCAGTCATGTTACTACAGTATATACCCAAGCTGCCCTCTCTTCACCACCAGTCATGTTACTACAGTATATACCCAAGCTCTCTTCACCATCAGGCATGTTACTACAGTATATACCCAAGCTCTCTTCACCATCAGGCATGTTACTACAGTATATACCCAAGCTCTCTTCACCATCAGTCATGTTACTACAGTATATACCCAAGCTGCCCTCTCTTCACCATCAGGCATGTTACTACAGTATATACCCAAGCTCTCTTCACCACCAGTCATGTTACTACAGTATATACCCAAGCTGCCCTCTCTTCACCATCAGGCATGTTACTACAGTATATACCCAAGCTGCCCTCTCTTCACCATCAGGCATGTTACTACAGTATATACCCAAGCTGCCCTCTCTTCACCATCAGGCATGTTACTACAGTATATACCCAAGCTCTCTTCACCACCAGTCATGTTACTACAGTATATACCCAAGCTGCCCTCTCTTCACCATCAGGCATGTTACTACAGTATATACCCAAGCTGCCCTCTCTTCACCATCAGGCATGTTACTACAGTATATACCCAAGCTGCCCTCTCTTCACCATCAGGCATGTTACTACAGTATATACCCAAGCTGCCATCTCTTCACCACCAGTCATGTTACTACAGTATATACCCAAGCTGCCCTCTCTTCACCACCAGTCATGTTACTACAGTATATACCCAAGCTCTCTTCACCACCAGTCATGTTACTACAGTATATACCCAAGCTGCCCTCTCTTCACCACCAGTCATGTTACTACAGTATATACCCAAGCTCTCTTCACCATCAGGCATGTTACTACAGTATATACCCAAGCTCTCTTCACCATCAGGCATGTTACTACAGTATATACCCAAGCTCTCTTCACCATCAGTCATGTTACTACAGTATATACCCAAGCTGCCCTCTCTTCACCATCAGGCATGTTACTACAGTATATACCCAAGCTCTCTTCACCATCAGGCATGTTACTACAGTATATACCCAAGCTCTCTTCACCACCAGGCATGTTACTACAGTATATACCCAAGCTCTCTTCACCACCAGGCATGTTACTACAGTATATACCCAAGCTCTCTTCACCACCAGGCATGTTACTACAGTATATACCCAAGCTCTCTTCACCATCAGGCATGTTACTACAGTATATACCCAAGCTCTCTTCACCATCAGGCATGTTACTACAGTATATACCCAAGCTGCCCTCTCTTCACCACCAGGCATGTTACTACAGTATATACCCAAGCTGCCCTCTCTTCACCCCCAGGCATGTTACTACAGTATATACCCAAGCTCTCTTCACCATGAGGCATGTTACTACAGTATATACCCAAGCTCTCTTCACCATGAGGCATGTTACTACAGTATATACCCAAGCTGCCCTCTCTTCACCCCCAGGCATGTTACTACAGTATATACCCAAGCTGCCATCTCTTCACCACCAGTCATGTTACTACAGTATATACCCAAGCTCTCTTCACCATGAGGCATGTTACTACAGTATATACCCAAGCTGCCCTCTCTTCACCCCCAGGCATGTTACTACAGTATATACCCAAGCTCTCTTCACCATCAGTCATGTTACTACAGTATATACCCAAGCTGCCCTCTCTTCACCATCAGTCATGTTACTACAGTATATACCCAAGCTGCCCTCTCTTCACCACCAGTCATGTTACTACAGTATATACCCAAGCTGCCATCTCTTCACCACCAGTCATGTTACTACAGTATATACCCAAGCTGCCCTCTCTTCACCCCCAGGCATGTTACTACAGTATATACCCAAGCTGCCCTCTCTTCACCATCAGGCATGTTACTACAGTATATACCCAAGCTGCCATCTCTTCACCACCAGTCATGTTACTACAGTATATACACAAGCTGCCCTCTCTTCACCATCAGGCATGTTACTACAGTATATACCCAAGCTGCCCTCTCTTCACCACCAGGCATGTTACTACAGTATATACCCAAGCTGCCATCTCTTCACCACCAGGCATGTTACTACAGTATATACCCAAGCTCTCTTCACCACCAGGCATGTTACTGCAGTATATACCCAAGCTGCCATCTCTTCACCATCAGGCATGTTACTACAGTATATACCCAAGCTCTCTTCACCACCAGGCATGTTACTGCAGTATATACCCAAGCTGCCCTCTCTTCACCATGAGGCATGTTACTACAGTATATACCACAAGCTGCCCTCTCTTCACCACCAGTCATGTTACTACAGTATATACCCAAGCTCTCTTCACCACCAGGCATGTTACTGCAGTATATACCCAAGCTGCCCTCTCTTCACCATGAGGCATGTTACTACAGTATATACCACAAGCTGCCCTCTCTTCACCACCAGGCATGTTACTACAGTATATACCCAAGCTCTCTTCACCATCAGTCATGTTACTACAGTATATACCCAAGCTCTCTTCACCACCAGGCATGTTACTGCAGTATATACCCAAGCTCTCTTCACCACCAGGCATGTTACTACAGTATATACCCAAGCTGCCCTCTCTTCACCCCCAGGCATGTTACTACAGTATATACCCAAGCTGCCATCTCTTCACCACCAGGCATGTTACTACAGTATATACCCAAGCTGCCCTCTCTCCACCATCAGGCATGTTACTACAGTATATACCCAAGCTGCCCTCTCTTCACCACCAGGCATGTTACTACAGTATATACACAAGCTGCCCTCTCTTCACCACCAGGCATGTTACTACAGTATATACACAAGCTGCCCTCTCTTCACCACCAGGCATGTTACTACAGTATATACCCAAGCTGCCCTCTCTTCACCATCAGGCATGTTGCTAGAGTATATACCCAAGCTGCCATCTCTTCACCACCAGGCATGTTACTACAGTATATACCCAAGCTCTCTTCACCATCAGGCATGGTGCTACAGTATATACCCAAGCTGCCCTCTCTTCACCACCAGTCATGGTGCTACAGTATATACCCAAGCTGCCATCTCTTCACCACCAGTCATGTTACTACAGTATATACCCAAGCTGCCCTCTCTTCACCACCAGTCATGGTGCTACAGTATATACCCAAGCTGCCATCTCTTCACCATCAGGCATGGTGCTACAGTATATACCCAAGCTGCCATCTCTTCACCACCAGGCATGTTACTACAGTATATACCCAAGCTGCCCTCTCTTCACCACCAGTCATGTTGCTAGAGTATATACACAAGCTGCCATCTCTTCACCACCAGGCATGTTACTACAGTATATATCCAAGCTGCCATCTCTCCACCACCAGGCATGTTGCTAGAGTATATACCCCAAGCTTCCCTCTCTCCACCACCTCATGCCTGCTCCATCTGTCAAGAGCCCCTTTTCTATCATTATTTAGAAATAAAGATTTTGGTGGAAGTTAGGCACAGAGAGAGGCTAAATGAGAGACTTTAATGTGCTGCCTGGGCCTTGAGAGCTCTCCAGGCCCGGTCCTTTTCAAGCTTAATCGTGAGCTCTGATGAGATTTTAAAAAGCGAGCATAAGCCACTGTATGCAATTTACGCTCATTAGGACGCCATTTCACAAGGATTCATTATCAGGCCAATTATTTTGAATTGTATCATGCGAAAGGTTAGCTGTAGGTGACAGGGGAGAGGGAACAGCCTGGGGGGGAGCCGAGAGATGCAATGCCGCCCAGAGCGAGCCTGTGCATTTTAATGCCGTCTGAAATGAACTAGCCTGCAGAGCAAATTACATTGACCTGGATCACACACACGTCGACAGTGAGGAGGCAGAACCCAGCAGGAAACCTTTTAACCCTTTACCCAGTCATGGACACAGTCAGCCTGCCAATTCTACTTGCAGACAGACATGAATAGAGAGACAGCCTACCAACACCACTACATGAGTTTTTATAATAATCAGAAATTCGTGCGAAATGCATCATTAAATGTCTAGATGGCACAATGCTCATTTAAGCTTCTGACGAAGTTCTCCAATGAAAAAGATGCACAAGCCGTGGGGAAATAGAACTGAGGAGAGATTGTACTATAAGACCAGCAGCACAAGAAACATGACCTTATTTGTTTGGAGCTTGTCCTCGAGTTATGGAGATTTGGTCTCACGCTTAGACTCCCAGCACAGATAAATAAATAAACAACAAACAGACAAGCAGGTTCCAATCAATACCCTGACCAGTACACTGGTCTAACAGTCTTTCTTCCAAGCCTGAGCTGCTTGCGGAGGAGTAAGACAAACACGGTTTGTGAAAAGGGCTCTAACCCCCAGAGGAGCCAACCTGCCATTGATTATGGTGATGTCCTTTACTGTCCGGGTGACAGAGACGAACCAGACCAGCGGTCCTCTTTGTTTGTCTTCAGACACTGCATGCTTGCAGAATGATATGAATAAGCGTTCAACATTTTATTAAAGGGACACTTCACCCAAATGACAAAATGTATCTTACCATAGTTAGGGTTAGGGTTATTGGTTTCGAACCACCTCCGTTACACATGTACTGTAGGCCTGGTGTTGTGAACACATACAGTACCTTCAGAAAGTATTCACACCCCTTCACTCTTTCCACATTGTGTTGTGTTACAGCTTGAATTTAGCCTGAGCTTAACAAGTCACATATTGCATTGCATGGACTCACTGTGTGTGCAATAATAGTGTTTAACAATATTTGTAAATGCCTACCTCATCTCTGTACCCCACACATACAATTATCTGTAAAGTACCTCAGTCAAGCAGTGAATTTCACAGATTCAACCACAAAGACTAGGGAGTTTTTTAATGCCTCACAAAGAAGGGCACCTATTGGTAGATGGGTAAAAAAGAAAAGAAAAGCAGACATCAACTATCCCTTTGACAATGGGGAAGTTATTACACTTTGGATGGTGTATCAATACAACCAGTCACTACAGAAATGCAGGCGTCCTTCCTAACTCAGTTACGGGAGAGGAAGGAAACCGCTCAGGGATTTCACCATGAGGCCAATGCTGACTTTAAAACAGTTACAGAGTTTAATGGATGTGATAGGAGAAAACCTTGTAGTTACTCCACAATACTAACTTCATTGACAGAGTGAAAATAAGGAAGCCTGTACAGAATAAAAATATTCCAATACATGCATCCTGTTTGCAAAAAGGCACTAAAGTAAAACTGCAAAAAATGTGTCAAAGAAATAAACTTTATGTCCTGAATACAAAGCATTCTGTTTGGGGAAAATCCAACACAACACATTACTGATTACCACTCTTCATATTTTCAATCGTGGTGGTGGCTGTATCATATTATAAATTGTCATCGGCAAGGACTGGATCATTTTTTTATGATACAAAGAAACAATAGCACAGGCAAAATCCTAGAGGAAACCCTGGTTAAGTCTTCTTTTTTCAAATTCATCTTTCAGCAGGAAAATAACCTAAAACACAAGGCCAAATATACACTGAAGGTGCTTACCAAGATGACATTGAATGTTCCTGAGTGGCCTAGTTACAGTTTTGACTTAAATCGTCTTGAAAATCTATGTCAAGACTTGAAAATGGCAGTCTAGCAATGATCAACCAACTTGACAGATAAAGAATTTTAAAAAATTATAATATGCAAATAATGTACAATCCTGGTGTGCAAAGCTCCACCTCCGTTACACATGCATGCTTGCAGAATGCGATTTACCCAGAAAGACTCACAGCTGTAATCTCTGCTAAAGTTAACCCAGGGGGTGTCATGTTCGTCATAAGGAGTAGACCAAGATGCAGCGTGGTATGTTTCCATCCTTTATTTTGGAATAGAAAACTTCAAAGAACAAAACAACAAAGCAAACAAACGAAACGTGCCGCTATAATAATGCTCTCAGGCAACTATACGTAGACAAGATCCCACAAAGCACAATGGGGAAATGGCTACCTAAATATGATCCCCAATCAGAGACAACGACAAACAGCTGCCTCTGATTGGGAACCATACCAGGCCAACATAGATATACAATTTCCCTAGATAACCCACCCTTAATCACATCCTGACCTAACCAACATAGAGAATTGTCACGTTCGTCGTAAGGATCGGACCAAGGCGCAGCGTGGTATGCGTACATTCTTTATATTATAAGAATGAACACTGAACAAACTAACAAAATAACAAAATGACATGTGAAGCTATACAAAATGAGTGCTGACAGGCAACTACACATAGACAAGATCCCACAAACACCAAAGGGAAATGGTTACCTAAATATGATCTCCAATCAGAGACAACGATAAACAGCTGCCTCTGATAGGAAACCATATCAGACCACCATAAACATACAAATCACCTAGACCTACTAAACCTAGACATACAAAAATCCTAGACAATACAAAACCCCTAGACAATACAAAAACTAGCGTACCCACCCTAGTCACACCCTGACCTAACCAAAATATAAAGAAAACAGAGATATCTCAGGTCAGGGCGTGACAGGGGGTTGAATAATCAATATATATTAGTGTTTTATTTGTCATTAGCTTTTTACAAATGTTATACTTTTTCTTCCACTTTGACAGAGTATTTTGTGTAGATTGTTGTCAAAAAAATTACAATTAAATACATTTTAATCCCACTTTGTAACATAACAAATTATGGAAAAAGTCAAGGGGTGTATATACTATCTGAAGGCACTGTAAGGTCTAACGCAAGACAGTTATAATACTTTAATTAAGGTATTTATCAATGATCAGATGGAAATATCCCAGATTGTATTTTTAATATATCAATAACCAGAGGTGTGGACTAAAGTCACATGACTTGGACTCGAATTCAGATTTAGCCCTTGGAAAGATGATACCCAAAATTATTATTTTCGGATATAAAGACTACACTGTACCCATCAAAAAACGGATTGCAACTTGCAAAACATGCGGTAAGAAAATAACAGACTGAGGAGCAACTTCTAACTCTGTTTGACACTTGAAGCTGCATAAAGAACGGTAAGTCGTGGCTAATATACCCGACAGCTGTATATAGCTTTTCTAGTGTAGCATGTAGGTTAACGTAACTTTAAATCAATGAGCCTCCACACAGTCAGTCAGTGCAGGAACGTGATCATTGCACCCAAGATTGTGCTACAACTGGCCAGGCAGTTGGAAGCCTAAATCCTGCCTGATGTTACTGCTGACCCTGAAATTATGTGTGTGTGTGTGTGTGTGAGAGAGAGAGAATGTTTGACGATATCGTCTGATTGTGATCCTCGATAGTCAATCACAATGGGGGGGGGGGGGGGGGGGGGGGGGGTCTTTCTCATGGCTACCCATGTATTTCCATGGAACTGTAAAGTTTATTTGGAAAGTAATAAATATATATATTTTTAGAAGCATTCATGATTTGCGTAAATGTAATATACTAGCTATTACTCTTGTTAAAAATATGAAATGGGATTACATTTGGTGAAGAGCACATTATGACTTGTTTAGGAGTCGTAACTCAAAGTTTAGGACTTGAAACTTGACTTGAGTTGATTTGAGACTTGACTCGGACTTGCCAGTCTTGACTTGGGACTTGACTTGGGACTTGAGTGCTAATAATTGGACCAATGGCTTGGTCCCATCTCTGTTAATAACCCAGGTGGACAATAACCCAGATGTCTAAAACTTCACCACAGCCAGCCACAGAGTTGAGGCTCTGAATTGAACATCTCAGCTCTTTGAATGGCTGGCTCTCTGGGTTGGAGTGTATGTGACTACTGTATCTGCATAATACATCCTGTGGCATTTGTCGCAGTAAATGAGGATGAAAGGAGCAGGCGGCATTTGTTCCTCTTCAGTTGTCATGGGTACTCGGCTGATGTGTTCACTCTCCCGTTTTATCTGGGTTTTGTTTGGAGGGGGCAAGACACCGCAAATCCAACCCCTTAAAATGTTCTAATTTAACCTGATCTCCCTCCTTCTCCCTCCCTCTCCCTCCCCCCTCTCCCTCATTGTCGCCCTCCCTCTCCCTCTCTTTGAGTGACCGTTCCGCTCCTCTGAATTAACTACTTTCACGCCTCTTATTGTCTGTCTGCACCTGGGCCTCGGCGATGAAGGACTTCAGCCCTGATGCTAGCCAACCCCACACACTACCAGCAACTTAACTTTCATTCTAAGACAAGGGTCTAAACATTGGACAAAGAGACATATTTACAAATGCACCCACAAACACAGACATACACAGACAGACATACACACCGGTACAGAGTTAATTGAAGTATGTCCCTCATGTCGAATTAAAGAAAGCTGCCATTCAATTTCATTTTCCCACCCACTTGACCCATTTTTCACTGGTGAAAATACACATTCATTAAATTGCATTCAACATACAATTTGTTACTCTCCACCCATTCCACTATTGGATTAGTGCTTGCTTGAACAACTAGACTGATGTGGACAAGGGTGGTATTGGACATGTCAAAGATGAATGCTTCCCAGTTGCCCAGTAGGAGATGGTTGTTGCACTCAATCAACATGATGTGTGCGCATAGAACCAGGGCAGTAGCACTAAGGAAGAGAGAATGCTCTCCACACACTGAAAAAACAAGTCTTTGAACTTAATTCATATTATTTTACATATGGCATAGTGGTTTTGTCAAAAAATAACAATATAATTCAGGTGCAGGTTTAAGAGCCAGGTCAAACAAACTGTTCAGTGTGACAGACAGGGTTGTCATCCAAGCCCACCCAGTTTCCCAGTTGGTCTAATGTAACCTAGTTAATGGAACACCGTACGTTACTGTGCTAAGGGACTGTGTCGGTCTTTATTATAATTAGAAACTCAGTGGCTAATGGCAGAAGCTAGTCCTTTTGCACGTTCATATACGGTATGTGGCCTCATACTGTATGTAGTCTCGTACTGTTTTGCATGTTATATTGGCATTAATACATATCAGTTTGCAAACAATGTCAAATATATATATATATATATATATATATATATATATATATATATATATATATATATCATTGAGTTAATAAAGCTGCATACAAACATGGTCTCTTTTCTGTTTTCTTGAGTAAGTGCTTTCTGTGGTGGGGCAAGCCAGCAGAAAATAAGGAGCGTTGCGCCAGGATTGGCTCAGTGTTCTGTCACTCATGGGGACACTACCTCACTGCCAAGTCTAAGGGTAGAAGCTCTAAAATTCTAGCACCTTGGGTGCTGCCATAGAGTTACATTACAAGTGCCCATCCAAGAAGGTTCAAGGTCATTGGCCACAGATAATATTATGTCAAATCACATCATAAACTCAGCAAAAAAAGAAAATTCCCTTTTTCAGGACCCTGTCTTTCAAAGATAATTTGTAAAAATCCAAATAACTTCATAGATCTTCATTGTAAAGGGTTTAAACACTGTTTCCCATGCTTGTTCAATGAACCATAAACAATTAATGAACATGCACCTGTGGAACGGTCGTTAAGACACTAACAGCTTACAGACGGTAGGCAATTAAGGTCACAGTTGTGAAAACTTAGGACACTAAAGAGGCCTTTCTACTGACTCTGAAAAACACCAAAAGAAAGATGAGCAGGGTCCCTGCTCATCTGCGTGAATGTGTCTTAGGCATGCTGCAAGGAGGCATGAAGACTGCAGATGTGGCCAGGGCAATGAATTGCAATGTCCGTACTGTGAGACGCCTAAGACAGAGCTACAGGGAGACAGGACGGACAACTGATCGTCCTCGCAGTGGCAGACCACGTGTAACAACACCTGCACAGGATCAGTACATCTGAACATCACACCTGGGGATAGGTACAGGATGGCAACAACAACTTCCCGAGTTACACCAGGAACGCACAATCCCTCCATCAGTGCTCAGACTGTCCGCAATAGGCTGAGAAAGGCTGTACTGAGGGCTTGTAGGCCTGTTGTAAGGCAGGTCCTCATCAGACATCACCGGCAACAACGTCGCCTATGGGCACAAACCCAGGCTAGGGCTAGGGCCATTCCCCCCAGAAATGTCCGGGAACTTGCAGGTGCCTTGGTGGAAGAGTGGGGTAACATCTCACAGCAAGAACTGCCAAATCTGGTGCATCCAGCTGGTGGCCACACCAGACACTGACTGTTACTTTTGATTTTGACACCCCCCCCCCCCCCCCCTTTGTTCAGGGACACATTAATCAATTTCTGTTAGTCACATGTCTGTGGAACTTGTTCAGTTCATGTCTCAGTTGTTAAATCTTGTTACGTTAAGTTTGCTGAAAATAAACGCAGTTGACAGTGAGAGGACGTTTCTTTTTTTGTCTAGTTTATCTACAGTAGCTTTGGCTGGACTGATCATGTCAACATCATACTTTCAAAATCTTAGCTAGCTGTCATCATCATGAACCAAGTTGACAATCTACTGACAAATCCTTTCCAAATGGAGTTCCCAGTTATCTTGAAAGCAACACAAATCCAGAGAAGACAAAATTTGCCCAAGAAGGACCACCTCACCACCTTCCTGTTCAAGTGAGCACAGCACAACAAGGTGAGTCCAAACATGTATTGTATGCTGCTGTATAAATTATGTAATATGCCATGGAGATATGTATACTGTAACTAAGAAAGTAATACTAAGTGTATGCTGTGTAGTAAGCTGTTAGTAGCCCTTGTGCCTCAGTAGTAATTTGGTCTATTTTCACCTTTTAATTTCCTACTGTTGGTGCAGCCTATAGCCTTTTTTTGAGAAGTGTAATCATCGAATATTGAAAGAGCTTTCATTGTCTGCTTAGATGCCCCCTTTATTTATCCTACGGTTATGACATGTTGTACAGGGAGAATACTGTAAGAATGGCCCATGTTCTGAATTCTGTCGCAGTACATTTCAAAAGTGCTGAACGAATAGCTATATCGACTACGTCCGTCCTAGCTCGCTCACTAATGTCCTAATCGCAGTTACGGATTGCCTGTTATCTGCTTGTTGTTCCCTTATGCCATAGTTTGCACATCTCAATTGTCATTAGAAACCACATTTGTTTAAGTAAGTCAGCCATATTAGCTATGTTTTTTTTAAAGGCAGTGAATGAGGCTGAATGAACTGTTTCGCTGCAAGACAAGGCTCCGCTGATAGCCAGGTGTAGCAGTGGTATAGTGCAATTAATGTATTGTTTGGTGTTGTGTTGTGTTGTGTAGTGGCTTTGCTGGCATGCATCCCACTTTTTGGGGGGTTTTGCCCCACTAAGATTTACATACTAAAATCACCCTGGCTGGGTGGTGCCAGGAAAATAACCTCTCCCTCAATTTGAACTAAATGAAGAAGCTGATTGTGGACTACAGAAGACAGCAGAGAGAGCACCCCCCATCCACATTGACGGGGCCTTAGTGGAGAGGGTGAAAAGCTTCAAGTTCCTTGGTGTACACATCACTGACAACCTAAAATGGCCCCTTCACAGACAGCGTGGCTAAGAAGGCGCAACAGCGCATCTTCAAGCTCAGGAGGCTGAATAAATGTGGATTGCTTCCTAAGACAACCATGTATTTCTACAGATGCACCATTGAGAGCATCCTGTCGGGCTGTATCCCCGCCTGGTATGGCAATTGCACCGTCCGCAACTGTAAGGCACTCCAGATGGTGCTGCGGTCAGCCCAACACATCACCGGGGGCACAGTGCCTGCCCTCCAGGACAACTACAGCACCTTGTGTCACAGGAAGGCCAAGAAGATCATCAAGGCCCTCAGCCACCTGAGCCACAGCCTGTTCAACCTGCTACCATCTAGAAGGTGGAGACAGTACAGGTGCATCACAGCTGGGACAGAGAAACAGCTTCTATCTCCAGGCCAACAGACTGTTAAAACAGTCACCATTAGCCGGCCTCCACCCAGTACCCTGCCCTGAACCTTAGTGACTGCTGAGGAGATTTTTTGTCGCAAAGTTTTTTTTACTCATCTTATACATTAGTAATAAAGGCCCAGTTCATTAATTTGTTGGATTTTTTATTTATTCTCAGTTTTTTTTATTGATTTATCAGGGGATGCCGTAGCACCCTCAGCAACCCTACATCCCATGGCTATGCTCTCTGGCAGAGGAGTTATGGTGCCTTGGGGAATGAAATATAGATGACTGTCTATTGATGGATGACTGGAGAAAATGACCTTAAAAAGGATGCTGCGACTGAAGTAAACTGAGAAAAGGCAGTATTTCCAAGGAGGATGTCTTAAAATGCCTGCTATACATACACAAATGACAGGCATGCTCTCCCACATTAGACATTTTGTGAACCCTTCTCCCTTGCAAAGTACTTATACTGTGAATAATGCAACAAAAGATCAATCAGGTGTCTTCATTTTTCTCATATTCATTATATATTCACTAAATCCAAACCCAGTCACAGGTAGAGGGAGGAAAACCAAGGCCTCGTAAAAAAATATTGACGAGATAATTTAAATAGAAAGTACGGTGGAACAAGCATCTGCCCTTCAATTTGCCACAGATGACAATTACTCACTGAACTGTTTTGTGTGTGTGTGTGTGTGTGTGTGTGTGTGTGTGTGTGTGTGTGTGTGTGTGTGTGTGTGTGTGTGTGTGTGTGTGTGTGTGTGTGTGTGTGTGCATGAGTGTGGGTAGACCCCAAAAACAAAGAAATACTTGGGATGCCACCCAGTGGCTGAGGAGAAAGCTATCACTCTCCCTCTCTCTCTACAGTTGGTGAAATCCTCATAACCCTGGGTTATTATTCAACAATGACACTTCTCAGCCAATCAATATCTCATCATTGGAGTCTACACGGCTAGAGGGGTATACTACGAAGCAAGCTAGATCTACTCAGGGTTTTCTAACGCTAGCCAACTCCAGGTAGTTTCCCATTCCAGCTCAGGCTTCATCCGTAGCCTATTACGATGGCGGATATTGCTCATCAGCGTGCCGCTAACTCTAGCCAATAGGGTCCAGCTGCGACGTCATCTCTCAGAGCAGTCTTTCCTCTGGAAAAGTAGGGGTGTCAAAAGGAACCGTATAAGGAGAAATTGGGGTTTCAAAAGGAACCATAGGAGAAGTAGGGATTTCGAAAGGAACCGTAGGAGAAGTGGGGATTTTGAAAAGAGTCTTTTAACCTGGGGCGGCAGGTAGCCTAGTGGTTAGAGCGTTGGGCCAGTAACCGAAAGGTTGCTAGATTGACTCCCGAGCTGACAAGGTGAAAATCTGTTGTTCTGCCCCTGAACAAGGGGCACTGTTCCTAGGCCGTCATTGTAAATAAGAATTTGTTCTTAAATGACTTGCCTAGTTAAAAAATACAAAAAAACACTAGAACCGCCATGACGTGATATTACTATTTGAAATTGTATTAATAAATAATACATTGTCAAATGAATGCCTTTTTTTGTTATGGTAGCTAATGCTATCTACCATTTACATTATGAAAAACTTCACAGTGAGTGAATATACTTTTTTTTTGCATTACTGACATTTCTTACCGTTATCTTTGCATTCATGAAATTTCTTACCATGACTACTGTTCGAAAATCCAAACCATGTCTTGAATGGCACCTTTTGTAACCCCACTTCTCCTTATATGGTTCCTTTCAAAACCCCCACTTCTCCTTATATGGTTCCTTTCAAAACCCCCACTTCTAATTATATGGTTCCTTTCAAAACCCCCACTTCTCCTTATATGGTTCCTTTCAAAACCCCCACTTCTCCTTATATGGTTCCTTTCAAAACCCCCACTTCTCCTTATATGGTTCCTTTCGAAACCACCACTTCTCCTTATATGGTTCCTTTCAAAACCCCCACTTCTCCTTATATGGTTCCTTTCAAAACCCCCACTTCTCCTTATATGGTTCCTTTCAAAACCCCCACTTCTCCTTATATGGTTCCTTTCGAAACCCCCACTTCTCCTTATATGGTTCCTTTCAAAACCCCCACTTCTCCTTATATGGTACCTTACTAAACCCCCACTTCTCCTTATATGGTTCCTTTCAAAACCCCCACTTCTCCTTATATGGTTCCTTTCGAAACCCCCACTTCTCCTTATATGGTTCCTTTCAAAACCCCCACTTCTCCTTATATGGTTCCTTTCAAAACCCCCACTTCTCCTTATATGGTGCTGTTAACCCCCACTATTCCTGGGGGCTGATTGCTGAGAGATGATGTCGCAGCTGGACCCATCTCACTACAAGTTTGTAACTGCACATGCATGTCGCATGTGGCTAGTCGAACGGTGAACTCGTTATTGAGATGATGCTAAAACATCAATCCACATGGGTAAATCAGTGCCACATTTTAATTTGTGCCGAAATCAAATTTAAAGAAAAGTTATCTTGCAAATGAAGTAGGCTTAAGTATTAAATAGACTTTTAAACGTGCCGTCTTTATTTTACTACTTTAGTGTGGTTATCAACGGGCAAAATATTTTTTTCCCACTCCCATTGATAAAATAATAGTATTAATACTAAGGTTTTACTGACGTAAATGTGTAATGTATTTTAACACCCAAAACATATTTGATTAATTAAGGATGTAATAAGTTATCTTCCTCAAATGAAGTGGATGATGATGCAATCTTTGCTAGAGGAAGGGAATCTGATTTAGGCTAATTGGTCCTCAACTCAAGGCTCAGACACTAAATTCAGGATAAACATATACTGAACAAAAATACTAACACCAAGATGTTACTGAGTTACAGATGATAGAAGGAAATCAGTCAATTGAAATACATTTGGCTCAAATTTATGGATTTCACATGACTGGGCAGGGGCACAGCCATGGGTTGGCCTGGGAGGGCAGAGGCCCACACACTGGGGAGTCAGGCCCAGCCGATCAGAATGAGTTTTTCCCCACAAAAGGGCTTTATTACAGACAGAAATACTCAGCACCCCCACCCCTCCTCAGATGATCCCGCAGGTGAAGAAGCCGAATGTGGAAGTCCTGGGCTGGTGTGGTTACACATGGTCTGCGGTTGTGAGGCCGATTGAACGTATTGCCAAATTCTCTAAAACAAGCCTGGTGGAGAAATTAACATTAAAATATCTGGCAACAGCTCTGTTGGACATTCCTACAGTCAGCCTGCCAATTGCATGCTCCCTCAAAACCTGAGACATTTGTGGCATTGTGTTGTGTGACAAAACTGTACATTTTAGAGTGGCCTTTTAGTGTCCCCAGCACAAGGTGCACCTTTGTAACGGTCATACTGTTTAATCAGCTTCTTGATATACCACACCTGTCAGGTGGATTAATTATATTGCCAAATGATATATGAGCACTAATAGGGATGTAAACAAATTTGTGCACAACATTTGAGAGAAATAAGCTTTTTGTGAGTATGGAACATTTATGGGCTCTTTTTTTTCAGGTCATGAAACAAGGGACCAACACTATACATGTTGTGTTTATATTTTTATTCAGTATAGATAGCCCTGAGTTAACCTGTCCCGGATCAAGTTAGCTCTTAAGGATTCATTGCCATAGAAATGTACCTGGCTACAAGGTGAGCCACTTTCATGCTACCGGTTATCCCAAGTTTAACCAAAGTTACCTGCTAACTCTTCAAACTACATTCATAGTATAGGGCTCTGATTCTTGGTCCTAGAAAAAGTGAGTGTGAGCTGCCGACATGCTCCAGTGTGTTCTGTACATGCAGCTGTCAATCTGTCGGTCCACAAACAGAAGCAAAGTACATGAATTACGCTTGCCGTCTGAGTCCATTTAAATTTGATGACCACTGAAATTGGATTGCTGATTTGAATTCTGGATGTTTGTACACCTATTCTTACATGTTTACATACCGTTCATATGCAAGATGAACATATGAATGCATTATGAGTATGAGCTGTTGTAGTGTTAATTGTCCAGCCCAAATCAATAGCTCTTCCAGGTAAAACTACACATCAGGAGAAAAAATGTAAAACTTTCATCCAAGCTCGAGGGACTTTTCCTAGCATAGGCTAGGCTGTTTAAGGTGGAAAATGATTGTATGATAAGGACATCATAATGGCTACTGGGTATGCAGGATATCAAATTGAAAAATAAAACATGACATAAAAAAAAATTCTAACTCCCTCACCCACTGTGACTGACAAGCCTGGCTTTATTGTAAGCAATAGAAAGGCAAAAACAATTAAGGCTCTTTCAGACACTGACTGTATAATGCCAAAGAGATTAGATATCTTTGTGACAGCACTGCCATAGAGCAGGAAGACAAAGACAGAGTGGGATAAAGAATTGAAGAGAAAGACATTTCCATTTCGATCCATTTATGAATATGGAAAATGTTAAATACAGACATTGAATAGCTTACTGAATGTTCTATTGTATATAGGCTATGGTGCAGTATGTACATTGACTATATGCATTCTACAGCCTCTTACAAACCTGAATTAAAACACAATCAGTTATATATTTTACTGATCTACACAACCTAGGCTACCCAACATTAAGGAGAAAATACTTTTACATATTTAATTAATTCAGTTTTATTTTCTATCACTGACCATATTGACAACCAGCCAGGTGTACATATACACATAATATACAAATACACAGAACTGCCCTAACATTTTTCACATACAGAATTCACCCTTAAATGCTGTTGTTGGCATCTAGTCTCTCCTCCACAGCCCAAAAACGGTGCTTCTTTAGAAATCTATGCCAGAAGCGGAAATGTTATCCACGCTCACACTCCAGTGACAGAGAGAATGGCATTTTGATCAATTAAATTCCAGCCCATGCTCAATTGGAATCATTTGTATCCAGAGATCCTTGCCAGGAGTCTGGCAGGAAAAAAGTTAATTACCTGCCTGAAAATACACTTTGAAAGAAATAGAGAAATCTTGGGGGTGCTGCCAAGAAGTCATTTACGCAGACAGTGTTTCTCCAGTTTTTAAAGGCCTCCATCGTAAAGTTCATTGTATTAATTCCATCTTAAAACGAAGATTGCTCTTCACATTTCTCCACCTGGAACTTACAAACGCAAGCATGCAACACATACAAAAAGCAGAATATTCAGCAGGCTACATGCTCACCCACCCCTCTACAGAAACTATACTTAACAAAAATATAAACGCAACATGTAGTGTCGCTCCCATGTTTCATGAGCTGAAATAAAACAAAAGCACAAAGCTTATTTCTCTCCAATTTTGAGCACAATTTTTTTTTTACATCCCTGTTAATGAGCAATTCTCCTTCGCCTAAGATAATTCATCCACCTGACAGGTGTGGCATATCAAGAAGCTGAACAGCTAAACAGCATGATCATTACAGGTGCACCTTGTACTGGGGGACAATATAAGGCCACTAAAATGTGCAGTTTTGTCACAACACAATGCCACATATGTCTCAAGTTGAGGGAGCATGCAATTGGCATGCTGACTGCAGAAATGTCCAACAGAGCTGTTGCCAGAAAATGTAAGCCTCCAACATCATTTTAGAGAATTCAGCAGTACATCCAACCTGCCTCACAAACACAGACCACGTGCAACCTCGCCTGCCGAGGACCTCCACATCCGGTTTCTTCACCTACGGGATCATCTGAGGAGGGGGTGGGGGTGCTGAGGAGTATTTCCGTGTGTAAAAAAGCCCTTTGTGGGGAAAAACCCATTCTGATTGGCTGGGCCTGGCTCCGAAGTGGCCATTGCCCATTCATGTGAAATCCATAAATTAGGGCCTAATGAATTTATTTCAATTGATTTCTTTCTTTCTATGAACTGTAACAGTAAAATGTTTGAAATAGTTTACATATTTGTTCAGTATATATTATTTAACATTTAAAATAAGATAAAGGAAAACAGTGCAAAATCAACACCTTTAAGGATTGCGTCAAGCCACAGGTTTTGCCAACACACCCCACTGAGTGTCCGTTTCTCCCCTCAGCCTGTGGACACGGCAGACAAAGATTGTTTGTCTCATTCCAAACTTGACTCTCTCCCTCCTCCCCGATTCTTTCCCTCCTCTACATCTCTCCCCAATTCTATCCCTCCCTCCTGTTCATTAGGCCCTCAGACAGTCTTGCCATCCATCCACCAAAGAATTGCTTTCGCTTTGACTATGTGCAGACAATCACCCATTCCATTATGGTGTTGATATCATTTCTCCTCTCTGTGCGAGCGCAGAATAGACTGTGAGACGGACAGTTTTCCCTTTCGATAAACAGAAAGACAGCTGATAATGAGAAACACCGCCAAGGTCATCTTTTTGAAAAGACGATGGAGGAAAGAGAAGGGGGAACTGTGGTACTGTGAAAATGCTCATGGATGCTAGCTTTTTCCAGAGCAAATAACCCCGACCAGTGCTGTTCCACATCAAAGCCACGGCTCTAGATATAAGCCCTCTTTAGATGTATTTTCAAATGGCAGTTGAACTGCAGGGCTGCTAGGTCATATAGTGGATCAATGCCTCTACAAGTGGTGAGAACAGGAAGAATGATGATTATCCTGATTAGAGAAAGGGTAACCTGCAGAAGTTATAATAACTGGTTACTGTTTAATGTTATTCTGGTAGTTTGAGATACGTATTGAAAAATACATATATGCCAAGATTATGTTCAGAACAGGATGCAATGTTGGTGCGGTGCTTATCTGAATTGTGGCAGTAGACGCTAACATAAAATATAGTTTTGTACAGTTTAATTATTAATCATTCAGTGTATAGGTGTTGATGTCAAACCTTTCCTATCTGGTGGAATACCTTCCACAGATGTTACCTTACATTTCTTTTAATATGGCACCTGTGATGCTTCTTTACTCACATTCTCATCTCCAGTCGGCTGATGTGGTTATGTGATCAGTGGTATTTCTCTGTGAAGCAATACGGCATTAATATCTCCATTTCATCCCAGATGCTCAGGCAGGCAGGCACTACCGAATTACACTGTCACAGCAGCAAATGGAGAATGCAATATCAACTTTCACTCACAGCCTGCTTGTCTTGCATGAATGTTCTGCAGCGTGATGGAAACATAACAGAGGATGAGCGGCAGAGGAAAAAAGGAAAAGAGGCCTCATTCTAGAATATAGAGTTACTTTACCTATCACTCACAATGCTAATTGATCATCATATCATATCAACAGGGGTGGCCTGTCGTAAGTCTGAAAACAGACTGCAGCGTAACCAGTTGGACGTACAGTGCATGTATGTGCACACACAATATACATTTACAGCCTTATGCAGAACATCAATCTAACAAGTTTCCAGCCCAAAAATGTACAATAACTTGGACTCCTACACACCACCACACAAAACCCTGCAGTCAAGACGGACGGTCGTGAAAGCTGCCCAGGCACACCCATAACAAGTAGTCTTTCTTGTTAATCCACATTGTTCAGAAAGTCTGGACTGAGGAGTATGTCTTGTGTTGGACAGATACTGAAAGTCCCCTTTTTAGTCAGTGGAGGTGGATGATTGGTTCCATCTAGGTGAAGAGTGTGGTTGAAGCCATGCTGCAGAGGCCTACTGTGGATTCAATGGTACTTGTGTAGGCTTCTCTTTTCCTGGTGCCCGTGTTCCACCAGGTGCATCTGCCTGCTGTTCTGCCAGCATGTCTGTCAGCTTCATGCCCAACACTGGATTCCTGGTCTCTGACGCCACCTGCAGGCCAAGCGGCAAAAGTGCAGCCAGTCAGTTTAACAGAAGGTCTCATGATTGTAAGTGATTAGTACATATCTGTCTATACAGTATTTGGGAAAAGGGCAGCCAGCATTACAATTAATAAGTTGTATCATTTGAACAGTCTACTCACCGCAGGAATACCCCTCCTCCTCAACCCCAAGTCCTCAGCAAGGAGAGCCTTCCCAGTCTCCTCAAACAGGGACTGTTTCTCCAGCTCTCCCTGGCTCTCGAACTCTGTGTACTTCTCCACAAACCTACAAAAAGGAAGAAAAAAAAGAGAAACAAAAACACACGTACTTGTGTGTGTGTGTGTATCATATATATATATATATATATATAATTAATCACATTGTTGGTTTGTTAAGTTTTGGGATTCCACATGTCTGTAATGCTGGATCCTAACTACTGCAATTCTATTCTTATGAATTGCAGTAGTTAGGATCCAGCATTACAGACATGTGGAATACCCAAAACTTAACAAACCAACAATGTGATTACTTGTGAAAATTTGCCCATACCTTTGGCATGTTGAAACAAAGCTGGATTTGGAGAGATCAAAAGCTCTGGGCCCTGTTCCACACCCCTCATAAAATTTCCTGGAAGAGAGACTGGTGCTGATCAACAAATTGACATGTCCATTCCTAACAGCTTTTGAATGACAGTAAAAAGTTTAAGGCAAATCGTTTAACTAGCTTACGCTCTGTTTTCATCCTCTCTGTAGAAGATGTCTGGCACAGCCTCTTCTTTCTTCCCATATCTCTTGGCCACTGGTCTGACATAAAGTGGGTCCTTCATGGGTGGAAAGGTCTTGTATACATCATACCAAATGGGCTTGTCAGACTGTTTGACAACTCCAGATCGCATAAGATCTCTGACTCTGAAAAAGAAACCAGTGAGCAATTAGCAAAAATGTAAACAATAGAGCAAATGCATCCCATGCACTCTCAATGTCTCAATTGCAAAGAGCTAGCTAACGTTAGCATTTATTTATGTTATGCTGAACCATAGGCTAGATAACATTGGCTACAAGTAGCAGAAAAGTCACTCAACCATCAAAGAAAATTGTTTCTACCGAACATTAGCTAGATAGCAAACTCTAAAGGGTCTACAAAACTAGATAGCATCCTCCAGTAACCTTGACAACAAAATGATGCTAGCTAACATTAGCAGCATGACATTTGAACCTACCGCGTGAACACGGTCCCGAATTTTTCAAGTCGACTTCCAGCCATAATGGACTTGAATTTAACTACACTATGCGTGTAAAATGCAGCTAGGTATTTATACAGTAAACTCAAAGATCATAGTTAGCAACCACCAACAACAGAGCCTATTTTCACCAGCATGGACGACCACCACCTCCGCATGTAGTTTCTGCAGGGACAAACTGCACCGAAAGCGCACTGTAAAAACATGGGCCGGGTTCCAGATCGTCTGCATTTTAAGCGCTGCGGTCACTGGCACTGAACAAGAGGCTTTCAATGAGGCATCAACGACAATCCGTGGCAACCCGTCATTCAGGGCAGGTGGAGCCCCACCTGTTTAGCAAAATTATTATGCCCGTTTTGCATGTTATTTTGGCATTAATACGTGTCACATATCAGTTTGCAAAAAAATATTGTTTATAAAGTCGCATTGAAACAGGGTCTCTTTTTTGCTTTCTTGAGTAAGACAGATCCAAAATGCAGGTGTTTTAGCCCAGCTCAGTGCTTTCTGTAGAGATGGGGCGGCCAGCAGAAAATAGTGTTGGGGTTGGTAATGGTCTCTAGTTGTGCTGTGATTGCCTCAGTGTTCTGTCACTCATGGGGACACTAGTCACTGCAAAATCTACTGTACAAGGAGAGCTCGAAAACTCAAGCCCCATGGGTGCTGCCATATAGTTACATTAGAAGTGCCCATCCAAGAAGGGTCAAGGTCATTGGCAAGAGAATAAATTGAAATCATGTTATATCTTGATTGGACTGATCATGTCAACATCATACTTTCAAAATCTTAGCTAGCAAGAAAGCTGTCTTCATCATGAATCAAGTCGGCAATCTACTGGCAAATCATTTTCAATCCTTGTGAAGAGAAATTATGAAAATAGATGACAGATAAAACGTATCGGTGCTCATCGGCCATTGGACATAAACATTACACAACAAGTTGGAAATCTCAAATTCAACAATGAGTGATTTTGAAGGAATCAGTGGCTAACTGCAACCACTAGCCTGCTATTCAGTGGAGTGGGTGTGTGGTCCAAGTCTATATTTAAGGGTCTCTTTTCCAAGCTTAAATGGATAAACATTCAACATTGGCCATGCTTTCAATCCAGCATGACTTTTGCCACGTTCAAAACAACTTAGAACGGGGAAATATCAGACTTCAGTGAGGTCAAGACAACTGGGAACTCTGAAAAAAACAAGCTCCGACCGGGCAAATACGTTTTGAACGGTCATCCAACTTGGAATTCCAAGTCGGGAACCTGGGCCTCTTTCTAGAACTCTGACCTGAAGATCACTGACGTCATGATTCAACCGTGTTTTTTTCAGAGTTCCCAGTTGTCTTGAAAGCACCACAAATCTAGAGAACGCCAGACTTGATGACAGAGTTTGATGACAAAATTTGTCTATGAAGGACTGCCGCACCACATTCCTGTTCAAGTGAACACAGCACAAGGTGAGTACAAAAATGTATTGTATGCTGCTGGATAAATGATGTAATATGACAGGGAGATATGTATACTGTAGCTAAGACAGTAATACGAAGTGTATGTTGTGAAGTAAGCTGTTAGTAGCCCACGTGTTTCGCCCTAATAATTTAGTCCTTTTCCCCCTCATAATTCAGCCTACTGTTCTGACTTGGTGTACAGGGAGTTTTACTGTAAGAATGGCCCATGTTCTGTTTCTGGCACTGTACATTTCAAAAGTGCTGATCAAATAGTTATATTGACTACGTACGTCCTAAGCTCTCTCCTTAGTGTCTTAATGTAAATTACAGATTGCCTCTTATCCGCTCATCGTCCCCTTTTTCCATAGTTTGTACATTTCATTGTCAGTAGAAACCACATTTGCTTAAGCAAGTCAGCCATATCAGCTTTGTTTTTTTAAAGGTAGTAAATGAGGCTGAATGAACTGTTTCGCTGCTAGACAAGGCTCTGCTGATAGTAGCAGTGGTAAGATGTTGGGACTGCTTTTGGGACTGCTGTTGGGACAGCTTAATGTAGGCCCTAACAGTTTGTGGGCACCGTTTGACACCGTTAGAGTACAATTAATGTATTGTTTAGTGTTGTGTTGTGTAGTGGATTTGCTGACATGCATTTAAAAAAAAAAAAGAGTTTGCCCCACCAAGATTTACAGAGCATTCAGAAAATATTCAGACCCTTTGACTTTTTCCACATTTTGTTACGTTACAGCCTCATTCTAACATGTATTAAATCTTCCCACACTACCCCACAATGATAAAGCAAAAACATTTTTTTTTAAACATTTTGATAATTTATATTAACGTTTACATAAGTATTCAGACCCTTTACTCAGTACTTAAATGAAGCACCTTTGGCAGCGAATACAGCCTCGAGTCTTCTTGGGTATGATGCTACAAGTTTGGCACACATGTATTTGGGGAGTTTCTCCCATTCTTCTCTGCAGATTCTCTCAAACTCTGTCTGTTTGGATGGGTGTCAAGAAAATGTTGTTCTCATGTTCATTTTCCAATGCAATTAATACACTCTGTCGGTTTCTAAGATGTTAATACAACATCCTCATCGTCTAACAATGGGTCAAATTACCACCTTCTGAATTCTCAGATGGGTCATGGTGTATTTAGGAACATTGCTCCCACAATAAGAAAGCTCAGACCAATCAGCACTCCTGTAAAGCCCCACCCTTTCCCGGAGAACATATCCTCAGCTAGAGGCTAGCCCACACTTTCACTTCTATGAACAGGGATGACAAGACTGGGTTAGGGAATCTTCGTTAGAGAGAAAACCCCCAAACCTTATTGGTTTCGGTTCTCCTCCTAACACTGTGATTGTTCGACAGTGTCAGTGTGTCTTACCCTCCTGCAATGTGTGATATGCACCCAGGTAGCTCCTTCAGCTATTCTCAGCTATCCTGGCTGTCACCAGGAGTACTTGGCCCCTCCCAACGGGGCTGCTTCCCGTCTATTCTCCTCAGGGACTGGATTGAGTGAATCACCTTCCCCTGTAATTCACTTGTAGTGCATAAAATCTTGGACATACAGGTTCGGTTAACAAACAGTTTCTCATTTGTTCTTCAACTTCTATGCCTACTTGTTAGCTAGATTATTATTATTTTTTCATTCGTTTATTATCCAATAGGCCACAAAGTGTCCTATCCTAGGCCCCCCTAGGCCCTGTCCTATCCTAGGCCACTACTACCCAACAACTACCCTTTGATACCTGGCTCTGCCCAGGTAACAACCTTGCCGCATCTCTAAACAATGACTTAGGTAAGATTAGTAAATGATCCTTATGTCTGACATTATCATGTAGGAACGCCCCTTTCGTTCTCCACATGTCCAATTCTCCCTTGGGCGTCCGTTCATGTCTATCCTGTATCAATTTTCTGTCAAGTGTCTTATCTACTTTAAGAGTTATCTGTGCTGCTTTGTATGTTCTTAGATGTATATGTGCTTGTCTATTTAAACAGTAACCTTTCTCTCCTTTCTTATTTCACAGGCACTAGTCAATGCTACTCTTTCGACCTGATTGTGCAGAATAATTTCTGGGCAATGTTTCCATGTTTAACACCTTAGTTCCTGAAACCAACTAAGCTTTCATTCCCCTTTTTACTCCAAAATGTAAACGTACCATGCACTTCGCTAAATTTATAACGTATGTCAGTCAATCCATAAGAATAATAACATTTCAATGGGCACAATCGTAATTATCTCTTCGTTATTATTTAGAATTCATTAGATGTAGGTAATTGTCTCTTCTATGATTCAGCATTTTGAATACGACTCCATTCCCAATACGTTATTCCAGAGGGCTATTTAGGCAAGACAGCATATTCCAACGACATCGCCCCGCTATTATTTAGAATGGATTGGTCTTTCAATTTAACCTAAACAAGCTATTAAAACGTTCAGTTTCTATCCTAAACAAACACTAACTTACCGTATCTCTCCCGGCAAAACATATCAGCATTTGAATTATAATCAGAATACATTTTAGTCTATTGGTGCCAAGGTTGAGATACGAACCCTAGTCTCCCGAGTTGTAGGCAAAAGTTTTACTGCTGAACCACCAACGCTATTGAAATGATTGAGAAAAAAATAGCCTGTTATTTAACCCTCGACCTGCTGTTTCCCTTGACTATCTACACCTTTCTTTTGACTGTCTCTATATACTTTTACACAAATATAATCTTTATAGAACAAAAGGAACATTTGTTGTGTAACTGGGAGTCTCGTGAGTGAAAACATCCGAAGATCATCAGAGGTAAACGATTAATTTGATTGCTTTTCTGATTTTCGTGACCAAGCTACCTGATGCTAAGTGTACTTAATGTTTTATCGTGCGATCGATACATTTACTCAAACGCTTGGATTGCTTTCGCTGTAAAGCATAATTTCAAAATCTGACACGACAGCTGGATTAACAAAGGGCTAAGCTGTGTTTTCCTATATTGCACTTGTGAGTTCATGAATATAAATATTTATAGTAATATTTATTGAATGTAGCGCTATGCTATTCAGCGATTGTTGATGACACTTATCCCATTAGTGGGATTGCAGCCATAACAAGTTAATGTGTGTTTCTCCTTTCTGGAAACGTTATCTATAGAGTTGAATGTCGATCGGACATTAGGTCTCACCCGGACAACTACAAGCTATTACCCAGGGGTCGTAAATCCCTAGTTAACCTCCTATTTCATGTTGCGTCAGAGGACTTTTAAAGTTAACATCTCGTATCTCACTCCGCTATATTAGGCTTCCCTCACCTCCTTTTTGAACACTATCCATGTGTTGAATAGGTTTAAGTTATCCTGTCAGTTACTGTTTGTACAAAACAACCGTCCTATCTAACAACACCTATTTAGTATCCCTGCTTAATCTCGGGTATTCGGACCTCTGTTATTAAGTTTAGTTTTATTTATGGCAGTGCACCTTACCTCAGGTCATCGCGGACTTACTTGTTTGCTTGTCTACAAAGTAGAATTCCTGTGTGAATCTGTTTGGCATACTCAAGCTCCTATTATTGATAAATTCTAAGCATTTTAGAACATCAAATCAAAGATATCTTCAATTATTCCCCCCAAATCCGAGAATAAAGACTACTGACCTTGTCTTGCAGACTGGGAAAATCAATGTAGGTTGGATCTCATCACCATCTCTGTCATGTACCAGTTCACCACTGGCCTGAAATAAACCCTCAATTCAGAGCTCAGGTCTTTGTCTTACGGATCCTAGATCACCCGTGCACGGTTTTCAGCAGTTCCTTGGGACGACAGAGGCAGATTTTGAGATCCGGCTCGAAGGACCAATTGTCAAGAGAATTTTGTTCTCATGTTCATTTTCCAATGCAATTAATACACTCTGTCTGTTTCTAAGAATTTGTAAGGTTCTTATTTAAATTAAATGGACAGAGATCAGTCAGCTTAGCCAATAGCGTTTATTCTCGAGAGCTCTGCTCATAATACCATGTTCATTGGTTTATATACTTCACATTTCGTCATAAAGTTACCCTCCTCCTCTCAGATACAATGGCAATATAGTTCACAAGCCTTCTCACATTGTCTGCCACCTGTTAAACAATCTACTACAAGCCCAAGGTCTCTTCCCTCCCTGGGTGGGGACAGAATGTCCTGTAAGAAACACAGTATTCTAGCCGGTTTGACGATAGCTCCATTTGTTTCTAACAAGGAACAGAAAGTCCTTGTTCTAATTTTTGACTAGAACTACACATTATATTCAGTGTTTTGATTATAATAAGATTCATACATTCATACAGTGACAGGGTAGTATTCTGTTTAGTTATAGTTCTACGTTAAATGTATACATCATTTAGTCATTATTCATAACAATGGGGAGCTTTGCGGCATAGATATTTTCAGGTCTCACCAGAGACGTTTGATCGGGTTCAGGCTCTGGCTGGGCCACTCAAAGACATTCAGAGACTTGTCCCGAAGCCAACTCTTGCGTTGTCTTGGCTGTGTGCTTAGGGTTGTTGTCCTGTTGCAAGGTGAACCTTCGCCCCAGCCTGAGGTCCTGAACACTCTGGAGCAGGTTTTCATCATGGATCTCTCTGTACTTTGCTCCGTTCTTTGCCTCTATCCTGACTAGTCTCTCAGTCCATGCCGCTGAAAAACATCCTCACAACACGATGCTGCCTCCACCATGTTTCACCGTAGTGATGGTGCCAGATTTCCTGCAGATGTGATGCTTGGCATTCATGAAAAATAGTTAAATCTTGGTTTCATTAGACCAGAGAATCTTGATTCTCATGGTCTGAGAGTCTTTATGGGACTTTTGTCAAACTCCAAGTGGGCTGTCATGTGCTTTTTACTGAGGATTGGCTTTCGTCTGGCCACTCTACCATAAAGGCCTGATTGGTGGGATTGTGTCGAGGCACAGATCTGGGGAAGGGTCCCAAAGCATTTCTGCAGCATTGAAAGTCCCCAAGAACACAGTGGTCTGGTCTCCATGATTCTTAAATGGAAGAAGTTTGGAACCACCAATACTCTTCCTAGAGCTTGCCGCCTGGCTAAACTGATCAATCAGGAGAGAAGGGCTTTGGCCAGGCTGGTTTCCAAGATTCCGATGGTCACTCTCCCAGAGCTCTATAGTTACTCTGTGGAAATGGGAGAACCTGCCAGAAGGACAACAATCTCTGCAACCCTGTCTCGGAGCACAACGGACACTTCCTTCGACCCCAAGGCCTGGTTTTTGCTCTAATATGAACTGTCAACTGTGGGACCTTATATAGACAGGTGAGTGCTTTTCAAATCATATCCAATCAATTGAAACATCTCAAGGATGATCAATGGAAACAGGATGCACCTGAGCTCAATCTCAAGTCTCATAGAAAGGGTCTGAATACTTATGTAAATAAGGTATTTCTGTTTTTTATTTAGCATAAATTTGCAAACATTTCTAAAAGCCTGTTTTTGCTTTGTCATTATGGGGTATTGTGTGTGCTGTAGATTGCTGAGGAGTTTTATTATTTAATACATTTTAGAATAAGTCTGTAATGTAACTGTTAGATGAATTTAGTAACCATGTGTTCATTAACCAATTCAATGAAACTACTCCGTCTGTTATATCAGGATTTGTAGGATACTGATAGAAATGAAGACAGACAGAGGCCCAGTCTACAATAGTACAATAGTTAAATGTTTATTCACGGGAACGTTGTGGTCATAATACCATGTACATTGGTCTATATACCTCACGTTTTGTCATAAATGTCTCTCCTCCTCTCAGATACAATGGCAATATAGTTCACAAGCCTTCTCACATTGTCTGCCACCTGTTAAACAATCTACTACAAGCCCAAGGTCTCTCCCCTCCCTGGGTAGAGACAGAATGTCCTGTAAGAAACACAGTATTCCAGCCGGTCTGACGATAGCTCCATTCGTTTCTAACAAGGAACAGAAAGTCCTTGTTCTAATTCTTGACTAAAACTACACCTTATTTTCAGTATTATGATTATAATAAGATTCATACATTCATACAGTAACAGAGTAGTATTCTGTTTAGTTATAATTCTAAGCTAAATGTATACATAATTTAGTCATTATTCACAAAAATCCCTTAACAGTAACAAAATGTGGAAAAGTGAAGGGGTAAAATCACCTCTGACTACAATGATTATGTAATGTGATTTTTTTTAAATTAATGTTCACAACATGTAAATCACATTCTGATTACAAGCATAGTAAACATTTTCATAATACAGATTCAACAATCCCACATTCCGTTATATTGTACAAACACTACATAGACTTAAAACCTATGCATCTGTAATCAATCTTTAATGTCATCATGTGAATATAAATGTTATAATCATCTCTTTGAAATATACTTAAAGTGACATTTTTCAGGCAGAGGGCCAAAGGATGGCTAGGTGGTATGCTTGGGACCACCAACAGCTACAAACATTTTCCAAAGTGACAATCCTAATCTATCACCAAAAACAAAAACAGGGCATCACATGAATAGCGAAAAATCCATGTTATGTCTAGATCTTTCTCCGTCCATTGAGTTTATTCCGACAAGCCAGCAGAGCCCGACCACCTCACTTCTGAAACTGGGCTCCGAAAATGTCCTCATGGTACCTCTTCTGGATCTGCAAATAAAGAAAGAAACCATAAAAGCATGGTAAAACACTGTCCACTTACTACAGTATTGGAACTAGATTAAGAGGCATCATGGCATTCATATTAGTTTTCATATTAATGATTGAGAGGAAAGTGAACCAACCTTTAGTTGGGTCAGGTATTCTCCTGCCTGGGTGAGGGTGATGCCAAGCTGGCTGCTCAGAATCTCCTGTACTGCTAGAGTAACTCCCTGGGCCATGTTCACACCCCCACACACATAGAAGTGACCCTCCTTCTGGTGCAACACACTCAGCACCTCCTCTGCCATCCTCTCCCTCAGGACATCCTGGACATAGACCTGCTCACACACAGAGGCTAAATGTTAGGAATAGGAGGCACATTACAGGGAAATAGGAACAATTTTAAGCTTCAATCTTCCATTGAATCTCAAGCCAATCTGATTCAATCAAGCTTTTCAAACGCTCACTCAGTACATGATTTGTTTCAAAATGATGCAACAGTACCTTTGGGAGACCTGGCTGGCGGGAATATGCGTTGGTAACACTCTTCAGGACCCCTCGCCTTCTCATCTCCAGTGTCTCCTCTTTGTATAAATGGTCAGTCTCCGAACTCTGGCAGCCAAACACCAGGCTCATAGGACTTTCAGAGAACTCTGTCAAGACAAAACCGTAGCCTTTAAGGTCAGAGAGCTTGTATCAACAGACACACAGACAGGCACACAGACAGGCACACAGACAGGCACACAGACAGGCACACAGACAGGCACACAGACAGACAGGCACACACACTACCTGGGTGTTTCATGTCGTGTAGCCGTTGTTGCCAGAAGCTTCTGAAGGGCGCGATGCCACTGCCAGCCCCCACCAGAATGACTGGAGTGCTGGGCTCTGCTGGGAGGTGGAACCCACCTGAACTGTAAACAATAACACATAATCAGTTAGCTTCACTTTAAATAATAATCTCAATTAATTTGACTGGGGATAGGCTACAACCTAGCATTTTGTGCAATTGAAGAGTGTACCAGCCTAGTGACATACAGTATGTTACAATATGTTCTATACCTGTAGATAAAACATGGTACCAGGTCTCCTTTCTTGATGGTATCCAGCCAGGTGCTGCAGACCCCGTGGTGAAGAGGACCCTGTCCATCTAGTGTAAGACCATTACAGAAAAATACAGTACAGTTACATTCCCAACCAAGAGATAGCAGTTCAAATTCCTTTCAAAGCATTTGATAACTGCTGTATTGTCATTTCTAAGTTGATTTGCCCTGTCCTGTACCTTGGATGAGAGTGTTTACTGAATGTAAAAAAAAATGTCAAATCTAATGTTCTGTACCTTGTGTGTGATAGTTGAGCACTGTCAGAGTGAGATGTAGCTCGTTGGGGTGGAGCTGAGGGGAGGAGCTGATGGAGTAGAGGCGGGGCTTGAGCAGAGGTAGCTGGCTGAGGAGGAAGGCTGCAGAGAGTTCTAAAGACGGGAACTCCTCCAGGACTTCCAGGAAGTTGGGAACACGGAACATCTTCCAGGTCGTGTACTCCTGAGAGTCCTGACGGCAAATGAAGACAGAAGCTAAATAACTTGCAAAATATCTGTTGATATAATTTTTTGGAAAGTGCATAGGCTTACACAATGATTTTGACATTTTCTTCAATTCCAATAGGTAGTATGTCAAAACCTCTTCTTTCATGATATATTTCATTTTTATTTCAAAGACAATAATGAACACTAGTCCTGGAGACAAACAGAAGTTACCTTTGCCAAGGTCAGTAGACGCTGTCGGTGCCCTTCCTGTTTCGCCAACTGAGAGAGCTTGTGGAGGAGGTTCTGAGAGGGGGGCGTGGTCACATCCAGGAAGTAGGTGAGTGCCTGAGACAAAGGGCATGCTGGGATGCGTCCAACAGTCTGCCAGTTTTTCTCATCATCTTTTGGGAAATAGAAATGCAGAGTAATCTTAATAGCGGCAATCTTTCGAAGACGTGTCTTCCTCACAAAACTTGGATTTTACCGTGGTTACCTCAATCAGCACCATTATTAATGAATAGTGTTGTACCTCGGCAGGTGTCAGAACGGTATTCCAGTCGTAGGCACTGGTTTGTTGGGGGCGTATGGGGAAGGAACTTTAGGATGCCAGCCACCAGTTGAGGGAGATTCCCTGGGAAAACACCAACATGGTCTCCTGGAGCAAAGTTCATGACCTCTGCACTTCTCTCCCTCTCCAACTCCACCAAAATGGTGGACCGGCTAGAAACAAGAATGACAATGCTGAATTAAACCCTGTCAAAATTGAGTCCTGTCAAAAACATTGAAAGAATTGCAATAATAACATGCTAGATGACAAGAACTGAACCTTGAATGGGGGCTCTGTAGATTATGTTTGCTCTTCAGTTTCATAGGGAAGACAGTTTTAGAGTGAATGGCTGAAAGTGCTGTAAAAGAGACAATGAAAATCATCACATACAACTGGCTGACTGAAATACAAGACTAGTTTATAATGCTTTATATTGCTACACCAGTCCCTTGTCAAATGTCCATCCCCTGGTCCATGTGTAGTACCTGTGATGCGGTCCTGGGGGCAGCTCTCCTCTGCTACGCGGTGTCTCAGTGGGTCCCAGGCCTCGCAGAATCGCTCTGCCCCAGGGAGCTGCAGACTCAGCTGTCCCTGGATCTTGAACTCCTTATAAGCATCCTGGAAGCAGAGAAAGGGTCCTTAGGCTCAATGATTCAAAACACTACGTAGATCAATATGATATGCAAATGCTTGTGAGAGTAAAGATCATAACAGGTCTTTTTTGTAATGATACTTGAGCATATACTGTAGTAGACATACCAGGAGTATGTTAATATGTATGCTATAAAATATACTGCAAACAGGATCGTCGACACATAGCTAAGATCCACTTTTAAGAGTGTGACATCCTTCCTTGTCTGCCTACCTTGAGAGCGGTGAGAGCCCAGGCAGAGAAGGCCTCCTCCTGTCCGTTCAGTTCATCCCCCTCTCCAGTGGGGGTCACCCGCTCTGCCCCGAGCTCCTCCAGCTTGGCATCCACGGCATGGGCGAAAGCACAGAACTGTGGGTACATCCTCGAGCCCAGCCCAAACACACAGTACCTGGGGGAGGAGAGGGGAGATAAGACCAGTTTCAAAACTAAAGAGGTGTCTGAGAAACTGCAACTTCATCAAATTAGTACATCTTAAAGGTATGTACGTGCCTTCAGAAAGTATTCAGTCCCCTTGACTTTTTCCACATTTTGTTAGGTTACAGCCTTATTCTAAAATGATTAAATAGAGGGGGGAAAAAAAACTATCTACACGCAATACTCCATAATGACAAAGCAAAAACTGTTTATTTTTTTGTGCTAATTTATCACATTTACATAAGTATTCAGACCCTTTACTCAGTACTTTGTTGAAGCACCTTTGATAGCAATTACAACCTTGAGTCTTCTTGGGTATGATGCTTCAATCTTGGCACACCTGTATTTGGGGAGTTTCTCCCATTCTTCTCTGTAGATCCTCCCAAGCTCGGTCAGGTTGGATGGGTCGCGTTGCTGCATAGCTGTTTTCAGGTCTCTCCAGAGATGTTCAATCGGGTTCTAACTCTGGCTGGGCCACTCAAGAACATTCAGAGACTTGTCCCGAAGCCAGTCCTGCGTTGTCGTGGCTGTGTGCTTAGGGTCATTGTAATATTGGAAGGTTAACTTTTCCCCAGTCTGAGGTCTTGAGCGCTCTGGAGCAGGTTTTCATCAAGGATCTCTCTGTTCTTTGCTCTGTTCATCTTTCCCTCGATCCTGACTAGTCTCCCAGTTCCTGCTGCTGAAAAACACCCCTACAGCATGATGCTGCCACCACCATGCTTCACCGTAGGAATGGTGCCAGGTTTCCTTCTGACGTGACGCTTGGCATTCAGGCCAAAGAGTTGAATCTTGGTTTCATCAGACCAGATAATCTTGTTTCTCATGGTCTGAGAGTCTTTAGCTGCAGAGATGGTTGTCCTTCTGGAAGGTTCTCCCATCTCCACAGAGAAATTCTAGAGCTCTGTCAGAGTGATCATCGGGTTCTTAGTCACCACCCTGACCAAGGCCCTTCTCCCCTGATTGCTCAGTTCAGCCGGGCGGCCAGCTCTAGGAAGAGTATTGGTGGTTCCAAACTTCTTCCATTTAAGAATGATGGAGGCCACTGTGTTCTTGGGGACCTTCAATGCTGCCAAAATGTTTTGGTACCCTTCCCCAGAACTGTACCTCGACACAATCTTGTCTCGGAGCTCTACGGACAATTCCTCCGACCTCATGGCTTGGTTTTTGCTTTGACATGCACTGTCAACTGTGGAACCTTATATTGACATGTGTGTGCCTTTCCAAATCATGTCCAAACAATTGATTTTACCACAGGTGAACTCCATGGATGATCAATGGAAACAGGATGCACATGACCTCAATTTCAAGTCTCATAACAAAGGGTCTGAATACTTATGTAAACAAGTTATTTCTGCATTTCTTTTTTTGTTGTTGCAAAAAAGTCTTAAAACCTGTTTTTTCTTAGTCATTATTGGGTATTGTACGTAGATTGCTGAGGATTAAAAAATATATAAATAATTTAGAATAAGGCTAGAACGTAACAAAATGTGGAAAAAGTCAAGGGGGTCTGATTCCAAAGGCACTCTACATGTACAGCCCAATATGGAGAGGACAATGCAGAGAGAAATGCTTGAGATACTACTTACCTTAACTTGTTCCTGAGATACTGCAAGGAGAAAAGCTGTTTCTTAAAACTCTAGAGAAAGAAATATTAACATGTGTTGAATATTGAGACATTACATTTTATAAATGTGGGGGAAAATACTTGTTAATATCTTCAAAATAATACAGAAACACAAAAACACACCTCTCCATTTCCAGGGGAGTCTCCATTCCCAAAGGTGCTAGTTACCACAACAAGAAGGCTCTCCTGTTCCATGTCACTGAAGTTATAGTCCTCCATACAGAGCAACTTTAAAGACATACAGAGCAGCTTCAGTTAACTTTGTAAACATTCTGGGCAATTTTGAGGACATTAGTGACTTAAGACATCAGATTGTACATTATACAAGCATTATACATTATACAAGCACATCTACTTGCTAACTCCCCGTTATGTGTTCTGCAAATTAACTCTTACTGAGCTCAATATAGTCCTCACATACATATAGATTCCAATTAAACTAGAGTTTTACATTTATTCACAGTGGTTAACACACACAAATGCCCTGAAGCACATTAGACTGAGGCAGTAAGCCCTCTATCAGCCTTAATATATATGAGATAGATCTCCTACCCTGGAGTTGAAGGCACCGTTTAGCATGGAGTTCAGTCTCTGGGCCAATGTCTGTGATTTCCCTGTTTCAGTAGCGTACAGAACAGTGCAACGCACCCTTTTAGCCAGCACTCTGCTCATGAGGGTGGAAGAAAAGAGCGCCGCCCTATAGGAAGGAACCAGACATGAATGATAATACTTTGTAATGCATTATGAGCATGGCTTAGCTCAACCTCAACCATTATGTGCATTTACAATGGCTGGCGAAAGTTTTCACCCCCCTTGGCATTTTTCCTTTTTTGTTGCCTTACAACCTGGATTTAAAATAGATTTTGGGAAGGTTTGTATAATTTGATTTACACAACCTATTTGAAGATGCAAAATATTTATTGTGAAACAAACAAGAAATAAGTCAATACTTTGTAGAGCCACCTTTTGCAGCAATTACAGTTGCAAGTCTCTTGGGGTATGTCTCTATAAGCTTGGCACATCTAGCCACTGGGATTTTTGCCCATTCTTCAAGGCAAAACTGCTCCAGCTCCTCCAAGTTGGATGGGTTCCGCTGGTGTACAGCAATCTTTAAGTCATACCACAGCTTTTCAATTGGATTGAGGTCTGGGCTTTGACTGGGCCATTCCAAGACATTTAAATGTTTCCCCTTAAACCACTCGAGTGTTGCTTTAGCAGTGTGCTTAGGGTCATTGTCCTGCTGGAAGGTGAACCTCCATCCCAGTCTCAAATCTCTGGAAGACTGAAACAGGTTTTACTCAAGGATTTCTGTATTTAGCGCCATCCATCATTACTTCAATTCTGACCAATTTCCCAGTCCCTTCCGCCGAAAAACATCCCCACAGCATGATGCTGCCACCACCATGGGTTTGTGCCAGACATAGCATTTTCCTTGATGGCAAAAAAGCTCAATTTTAGTCTCATCTGACCAGAGTACCTTCTTCCATATGTTTGGGGAGTCTCCCACATGCCTTTTATTTTTTCTTTAAGCAATGGCTTTTTTCTGGCCACTCTTCCGTAAAGCCCAGCTCTGTGGAGTGTACGGCTTAAAGTGGTCCTATGGACAGATACTCCAATCTCCGCTGTGGAGCATTGCAGCTCCTTCAGGGTTATCTTTGGTCTCTTTGTTGCCTCTCTGATTAATACCCTCCTTGCCTGGTTCGTGAGTTTTGGTGGGAGGCCCTCTTGGCAGGTTTGTTGTGGTGCCATATTCTTTCCATTTTTTAATAATGGATTTAATGGTGCTTGATGTGATGTTCAAAGTTTAGGCTATTGTTTTATAACCCAACCCTGATCTGTACTACCCAACCCTGATCTGTCCACAATATTGTCCCTGACCTGTTTGGAGAGCGCCTTGGTCTTCATGGTGCCGCTTGCTTAGTGGTGTTGCAAACTCTGGGGCTTTTTAGAACAGGTGTATGTATACTGAGATCATCTGACAGATCATGTGACACTTAGATTACACACAGGTGGACTTTATTTAAGTAATTATGTGACTTCTGAAGGTAATTGGTTGCACCAGATGTTATTTAAGGACTTCATAGCAAAGGGGGAATACATATGCACGCACCACTTTTCATATATTTATTTATTTTTTGCATTTTTGAAAAAGTTATATTTTCATTTCGCCAATTTTGACTATTTTGCGTTTGTCCATTACATGAAATACAAAATAAAAATAAATTGAAATTACAGGTGCAATGCATCAAAATGGAGCGGCAGGGTAGCCTAGTGGTTAGTGTTGGACTAGTAACCAAATGGTTGCAAGTTCAAATCCCCGAGCTGACAAGGTAAAAATCTGTCGTTCTGCCCCTGAACAGGCAGTTAACCCACTGTTCCTAGGCCGTCATTGAAAATAAGAATTTGTTCTTAACTGACTTGCCTAGTTAAATAAAGGTAATACAAATAGGAAAAATGCCAAGGGGGATGAATACTTTTGCAAGGCACTGTATAGCTATGTCAATGATATGATTAGGACTGCACTATAATTTATAACTCATCATGAATGTGTTTATAAATCATCACAGATATGGTTGTCATAGTCCATGGAAGATTACCTGGCCACCGCTTTGAAGCTGATCTGTTGCTTCTTCAGGCACATCTCTCCATTTCTCCAGACATGGGTCATCCAGGGGTCAGGCTTTGAACAACAACAACAGTCACAGACGATCCTATAGCAACTGTCCTGTAATTCTGTAAGGTGAACCTTAACCAGATGAATTATATAGCATGCACAATACAGGATGGTGTCTCAGAACCTACCTGGTAGTAGAAGAAGGGAGAGAGGATGTAGTTGACCATCTCCTGGTGGAAGATGGGGGTGAGAGAGCCAGACATGGGAGGAACCAGCCAGGCCCAGTCTGCAGGGCAGCCGCCGCGCAGCCGGAACTCTGTCTCCAAGTGCTTCATGAAGGACTCGGCTGCAGAGTGGTGGTCTGTGATGGTTACCTTGTTCTTCTGCAGTGTACAGTAATGAGACAAAAGGAGTGCATTTATCTCAAGGAAAACTCCAGATGACGGCTGAACCATTGTCATTGTAGTGTAGCATCCTTTGGCAAAATAGCATTAATACTTTAATGCAGGGAAACTTAAATCAGTTTTATGTAAGTTCTCCCAGCATGTTACATGTGCAACCAGAGAGAAAACATTCTAGACCACCTTTACTCCACACACAGAGACGTGTACAAAGCTCTCCCTCACCCTCCATTAGCAAATCTGACCAGAACTCTATCTTCCTGATTCCTGATTCCTGCTTACAAGCAAAAACTAAAGCAGGTAGTACCAGTGACTCGCTCAATACGGAAGTGGTCAGATGACGCAGATGCTATGCTACAGGACTGTTTCGCTAGCACAGACTGGAATATGTTCTGGGATTCTTCCAATGGCATTGAGGAGTACACCACATCAGTCACTGGCTTCATCAATAAATGCATGGATGATGTCGTCCCTACAGTGACCATATGTACATAACCCAACCAGAAGCCATGGATTACAGGCAACATCCTCACTGAGCTAAAGGGTAGAGCTGCCGCTTTCGAACCCAGACGCTTAGAAGAAATCCCGCTATGCCCTCCAACAAACAGGCAAAGTGTCAATACAGGAATAAGATTGAATCCTACTACACCGGTGCCGATGCTCGTCGGAAGTGGCAGGGCTTGCAAACTCTTACGGACTACAACGGAAAGCACAGCCATGAGCTGCCCAGTGACGCAAGCCTACCAGATGAGCTGAATGACTTTGATTCGCGATTCGAGGCAAGCAACACTGAAGCATTCATGAGAGCAACAGCTGTTCCGGACGTCTTTCTGATCACGCCTTCTGTTGCCGATGTAAGACCTCTAAAAAGGTCAACATTCACAAGGCCGCAGGGCCAGACGGATTACCAGGACGTGTACTCTGAGCATGTGTTAAACCAGCTGGTAAGTGTCTTTACTGACATTTTCAACCTGTCCCTGACCGAGTCTGTAATACCAACATGTTTCAAACAGACCACCATAGTCCCTGTGCCCAAGAACACCAAGGTAACCAGCCTAAATGACTACTGACCCGCAGCACTCACGTCTGTAGTCATGAAGTGCTTTGAAAGGCTGGTCATGGCTCACATCAACACCATTATCCCAGACACCCTAGACCCACTCCAATTTGCATACTGCCCCAACAGATCCACAGATGACGCAATCTCTATTGCAATTCACACTGCCCTTCCCACCTGGACAAAAAGAAGACCTACGTGAGAATGCTGTTCATTGACTACAGCTCAGCATTCAACAACATAGTGCCTACAAAGCTCATCACTAAGCTAAGGACACTGGGACTAAACACTTCCCTTTGCAACTGGATCTTGGACTTCCTGATGGGCTGCCTACACACAGGTGGTAAAGGTAGGTAACAACACATCTTCCACGCTGATCCATAACATGGGGGCCCCTCAGGGGTGCGTGCTCAGTCCCCTCCTGTACTCCCTGTTCACCCATGACTGCATGGCTAAGCTCGACCCCAAAGCCATCATTAAGTTTGCTGACAACACAACAGTGGTTGTTATCCTGGACGTGTGGTGCCAGGATAACAACCTCTCCCTCAACATGATCAAGACAAAGGAGATGATTGTGGACTACAGGAAAAGGAGAACAGAGAACACCCCCATTCTCACCGACGGGGCTGTAGTAGAGCAGGTTGAGAGCTTCAAGTTCCTTGGCGTCCACATCACCAACGAACTGTCATAGTCCAAACACACCAAGACAGTCACACTACAATGCCTATTGCCCCTCAGGAGACTGAAGTGATTTGGCATAGGTCCTCAGATCCTCAAAAAGTTCTACAGCTGCACCGTCGATAGCATCCTGAATGGTTGCATCACTGCCTGGTATGGCAACTGCTCGGTCTCCGACCGCAAGGCACTACAGAGGGTAGTGCGTATGGCCCAGTACATAACTGAGGCCAAGCGTCCTGCCATCCAGGAACCCTATACCAGGCGGTGTCAGAGGAAGGTCCTAAACATTTCCAAAGACTCCAGCCACTCTAGTCGTAAAATGTTCTCTGCTACCGCACGGCAAGTGGTACCGGAGCGCAAAGTCTAGGTCCAAACTGCTTCTTAACAGCTTCTACCCCACTCCTGAACAGATAACCAAATGACAACCCGGACTATTTGCATTGACCCCCGATTTTTACACTGCTGCTACTCTGTTTAATTATCTATGCATAGTCACTTTACCTCTACCTACATGTACATATTACCTCAATTACTTCAACTAACCTGTGCCCCCGCACTTTAAGTCTGTACCAGTACCCCTGTATATTGCCTCGCTACTGTTATTTTAGTTTTGCTCTTTAATTATTGGTTATTTTTCTATTTTTGTCTTTTTTTCATTTTTATTTGTATTTATTTATTGTTTACTTCAGTTTATCTATGAAATACTTTCTTAACACATATTTTTTTCTTAAAACTGCATTGTTGTTTAAGGGCTTGTAAGTAAGCGTTTCACTGTAAGTCTACAATTGTACCTGTTGTATTCGGCGCATGTGACAAATTAAAATGGATTTGATTTGATTCGAAAATTGTAGGTATTTAAAAAAAATGTAACAAAACAGCAACAAGAACATAACTTGGGATTTCTACTGGTAATAACATCATTCAACAGGCACTCGTACATCTGAGCTATCTTTTTTGTAGGCAGGCGCATGGTAACAGTTGAATAAGATGAGAAAATAGAATAATATGCCTTTGGATTGGCCCTGTATATGTGAAGGTTACCTGGAAACTGTATATGACTGCAACATTGATGGTCACCAATGCCTGGTCCTTCCACAGTGAGGACAGCTTGTGTGTCTCCAGGCCCATCCTGCGACCCACTTCCTGTACGGACAGGAAGCCAAAACATTCTCATCCATTGCATCATTGTCAAGTCAGCCAGAAATGTGTTGCAGAAGCATGAAACAAGAAAACATTTTTAAACAGAAAATTAGATTTTTGGTTATTGCTGATGAGGTTTCCTCCTCCATTTCAAAACATATACTAATCCTGATGAGCACAACCCTGTGCTGTAGCCATGGTGATTACCTATGAAAGTGAGTCTTACCTCCAAGATGTTATAACGCTGATAGTCACAGAAATCCCTCACGCCAATCTCAGTGCCCATGTACCAGCCATTAAAGGGACAGGCTGGAAATTCAAGTCCACCAATCTCCATCAGCATGTTGGACACCGCAGGCAGAGCATACCACTTCAGTCCTAGGTCTTGGAACCACTTATGCCTAATGACAAAAGAGCAACACAATATATCTGATAATAATATATAAAAGAACATGCCCAAAAACACCACCACTAGGATAGATGTGGTTAGTTTCTGTAGTGAATCATTCAGTCCTCATTGTGACATCTTTTTCATACACAATGAGCACAATGAGTTACATACGCACAGTTGTGCTCACTCTACCAAAGGTGCTTGAGACACTTCACTCAATTCAGTATTGTGTCCAGTGAAACGAATGAAGGACCACTTTGGAGTGGTTAGACATTGAAATAAAAGAAAATGGTACAGGTCATTGGGCCCTCCTAGAGCTGGCTTTGGGAAACTATTTGGATAAAGGAATGTTGCCTTGCAGACAAGTTCTATAGAGCTCTTCACTCTCTCCCATTCAGCTCCGTTCCTCAAGAGCTCCAGACGGCTGATTTAAAAACAACCATTTTATAATTCAAGCTCTTGAGCAACTGTGGGCAATGGTTTGAATTTACCCAGGCAGCTACATAACACATTGACTTAATTAGATAACTACTACTTAAAAACATCACCATGGCTATGGAGGCGTGATGGTCTGAATCCTATGTATCTCTGATGAATGCAATCAATGGCAAATCTAGTATGGAATCAAACGGATTTGCATACACACGTGTCATAACATAACTGCTATGTAGTGGTATCATAACCAAGCAACATCTCTTTACCAATGAAAGTCATTGTATGTAGTGGAATAGCTATGATAACTCTGCAGGCTTGACCTTGTATTTGTTCTCAAAAGTGTGTTTAGATAACCATCCAATAGAAACCAAACAAGTCACTCACTGGGGGTGTTCCATGGAAACCTCCAGGATCAGGTGTGGAGGGATTTCATAAAGGTCTGGGTCCTCCCCGTTGACCTGCAGGACTAGTGGCAACACATCGAAGAGGCCGTATTGAGGTTTCCATCCAAGCTGGATACAGATCTTTAAGAACACAGGACAAAAGTAACTAACTTTTAAAAATGTATATTTTCAAATGAACACATACAGTATCTGAGCTCTATCTTAGATGTTTGAATGGACGTTATTGAAATAGCTGGGGTAGAGCATGGTGGCTATAGCTACTAGATATAGTACCTTAGTGAATTCTACACTGGATGGGTCTCCCTGGATACTGCCATCAGGCATCTGGTAACCTGCATACTTCAACAACTGGCTGTTCCACACCCGGAAATCATGCCCGTCTTCCTTTCTCGGAGGAAAGACGGTAATCGCAGACCTGAAATAAATAAGACACAAGAAGAAGATCTGTAATAACATATGGACAAACTAAAATACTCATGGAAGGACCTTGAAAAACTGTCCCTTAACAAAGTGAATGACCTATAGCAGGGTTCTGTAATGCTTGTCGTCTGGGGAAGGAGAAGAGGACCAAGGTGCAGCGTGGTAAGTGTTCATATTTTAAATATTTGAATGAACACTGAAAACAAAACAAACAACCAACGAACAGTCCTGTAAGGTGCAACACAACACTAAACAGAAAATAACCACCCACAAAACACAATGGAAAACAGGCTACCTAAATATGGTTCTCAATCAGGGACAACGAATGACAGCTGCCTCTGATTGAGAACCATACCAGGCCAAACACAGAAATAGAAAATCATAGACAAATGAACATAGACAACCCACCCAACTCACGCCCTGACCATACTAAAACAAAAGACAAAACAAAGGAACTAAGGTCAGAATGTAACAGGTTCCCCAATATGCAGCCCATGGGCAATTTTATTTGTTTTCTGAGGAAGAAATGTATAAATAGCCTAATCATTTTTGTTGTTGACATAAAAAACTAACATAGTCACTAGGAAATCAGCTCAAATCAGCTTAATGCATAAATAGAGAGGCATATGTGATCGTATCCCAATGTAATCAAGGTTTGAAATTATTCTGTTTTTCTCAAATACTATATCTGTTTGGGATTCTTACAGTCAATATGCAGAGTACAAATGATTTATAACTATGTTCTGGCCCCCCGACCATCCGCTCAAGGAAAAATCAGCCTATGGCTGAATGTAATTGAGGACCCCTGACCTACAGTATTGCCCTCACGGAGTAAAGGGTTGAAGGTTCAAGTCAAGGGCAAGAAATAACATGTGATACAGGTGTATTAGCAGAATGTATTTTACAATTGTAAATTTTTGTATTTTAGGAGACACTCTTATCCAGAGCAACTTACAGTTAGTGAATGATTTACAGTTAGTGGAACAAACCTGTAGTTTACATTTGACACATTTCTAACTTCACACAAAGTCAGTGGTGTAAAGTTCTTAAGTAAAAAATAATACGTAAATACTTAAGTTGCTTTTGGGGGTATCTGAGCTTTACTATTCATATTTTTGGCAACTTATACTTTAATTTCACTACATTCCTAAAGAAAATAATGTACTTTTTTATAATTTTACTTTTGATACTTAAGTAACGTTACATTTTAGTAATTCCATTTACTTTTGACACTTAAGTATATTTGAAACCAAATACTTTTACACTTTTACTCAAGTAGTATTTTATTTGGTGACTTTCCCTTTTACTTGAGTCATTTTATATCAAGTAATCTTAACTTTTACTCAAGTATGACAATTGAGTATCTTTTCCACCACTGCACTGAGTTGAGAGTTTTCCTTTGAAGAGATTGTCTTGGTGTTTTCTGCCCTCTCCTATGATCTCATACTCATAATAGGACTAGATTAAATCCGTGCGTCTAAAATGCACGCTATAGCCCGATTTAAATGGAAAGCCAATGTTGCAGTGTTCGTTGAGACTTCATTCACGTTAACGCTGCATATGATGGCTCAATAGAAAATGACCTTTCAATTACAATCGCGCTATAATGCGGATGTTCCACGCAGCGGATTTAATTTAGCCCCTTTTCTTTCTGTTTACCTTAGGTTTCCTCCATTTGTGGCAAACTGTAAGTGTTCGCACAGAAACTGGAACATTTCCTGAGTAGTCTTGCACTTTCTGGCATCAAACAGCTGCAGAACAATCCAAGAAACATGTATCATTAATTAGGTTAACCTACACATAGAACACACACGCCCATGATAATGCATGAAAAACACAAACAACAATAGATACTGAGATTGATACCCAATAGATAATGAGAAACATAAATGTATCTCTTCTGCCTTGTATGTTTTCTTACTTGTAAATTGGACCACTGAATCCTGCCGATGCATCTTGGGGCGTTCCTCCATGCTTGCCGAGCACCAAACGCTAATTCCTCAACAGTCAATTGATAGGTTCCTGTGGAATCTATCTCCATAGTAATTTCCTCCAATCTGGCGAGGTGGTGTTCAATTTTGGGGCTATGCATTTGGGATTAAATTAGGATATGTGTAAATCATGGAAAACAAACAAATAGTACAATATAGAGGGGATAAAATATTTTTCCATTACAAACCTTTTGTAAGGCCCACATAGATGCTTCATAAATTATCTTTAAACAAATTCGTACAATAGGCTATAAAGGCTAACTGGAGTAACTAGTTTCCCATACAGTCATAATTTATGAAGCATCTACGAAGGCCTTGTACAGTAAAGGGTTTATAAAGGCTCTTAAATGAACGACAGAAAATATAGGCTACAAACTATAAATGCCTATAAGGCATTAAACAATATTGCATTATTAACCAACAGTGTGTATTTGACAGATGCTACACTTAGTGGTGTCAGGCAATGGGTTGAACACATTTGGAATAATAATAATAATCGTCATCGTCTTTAGAGAATAATTACACTTATTACTTACATTTTGAAGGACTTGTAGTATTGGTTGATTAGGTCGATAGCCTGAGGTAGGATTTCAAGAGTAGAAACTTTGGGACCGCGCAATAGAGCCTTCGGAGTCATGACAGAACCTTCACAAACTTTTGATGTGCATGGTTGGTTCTGTATATGAAATAAAATAAGAGCGTTTCAATTAAAAGCCATTGCTTTATTTTATAGTGTTCAATCTTTTATGAAATAGAAAACACTACAATTCAGGCGCAGCTTCAAATTTTGAGCAAAATAGCTAAACAAATAAATTGCGGTACAATACCACGCCACACACAAAGCATCATAAACTGTAAACGCACCTTGACTGCCTGGTGGTGCAGCATGTCTTTGAGACTTGAGCCATCCTTCACGTTACGCACGGGTATAGAAAACGGACACCTGTTGGCTCTCGTTTCCCACTATTTGATGAACATCCAGGAGAAACGGGTTAAACTTATGTCGCTTGCTTTAAGCACATTTTCTACATTTATTTCGTCTGTAATCTCAATTCTTACCTTATTTGGTTTAGTCTGGTGAGACAGTTTGGTTTCATCATCCTGAAGCAGCTTCATCTTCATAATTGTAAAATAAATGCAGTTCATTATCATATTTGGAAATGCCATTTATCTAAATGATTCAAAATGTAAGTGCTTATAGGTTATTTTACTTTGAGTTAAATAATTTTAAGTTCATTGAGTAACAAACAAATATTAATATTTTGTTTGATTAAAGTAAAAAAACAAATGTTAAAGATAAAATGTGCTCAATAGCTTTCAGTGTTGTGGCATAAACTCTTAAAAACGTTCGAATTTAAATTATATAGTAATCCCGGTATGTATTCTTACCTTGAACTCAAGGTGAGGTGAGCATCAATTCCTCTCTGAAATTTTCCTCCGGAGTTTTTTCCATTTATACCTGCCTGTAACGAAACTTGGGCAGGCTTATAGGGACCTGCCCCTGTTGTGTTACAGGCAGGTAGACTATCATGAATTACAAATAACATTTTTGTGGCCAGCTTGTTTTTGAGGTAGGTCTAATTGAATCTGGCTTGGTTTCAACACATTGTTTGGCAATCCCCATTAGAAATTAAAGACTGTAACAAACAGGTGGGAAAAATCCCTTTAGAAATACAATATTGAATTCCCACAGATCTGTTGAGGCATTCATTAAATATGCAGTACATTCATTACATGACAAGACACAGCAGATGGATCAACGGAAATGCTGTGTTTTTGCAATAAATTGCATTTTTGTAAGACATTTCTCACATAATTTCATGTTTTCTAGTTTTGGATGACAACTGCAAAGCGTAGACATCAAATCAAAATAAAATGTTATTTGTCACATACGCCGAATACAAGCCCTTAACCAACAATGCAGTTCAAGAAATAGAGTTAAGAAAGTATTTACTAAATAAACTAAAGGAAAAGGGAAAATAAAAAAAGAGCACAATAAAATAATAAGAGTCTATATGCATGGGGTACCAGTACCGAGTCAATGTGCTGGGGTACAGGCAATGTAAATAGGCCACTGTGTAACAGAATATAACATCATAAAAAGGGTAAATCCACATGAATTCAATCACTTTTTGAAAGCATCCTTTCATTACAAGTTTGCCCTGTAATCAGGCCAGGGATGATGTCCAGATGTATGGTTGTTTCCCGGAGCATCGGGGAAATAGAGTTATGCGTTTGATGTTATGGAAAACAAGACATCTTCCTGGGTTGCATCACCTACATGTATGTACAAGGTATCAGGAAAGGGAGGGTGCATTTGAGAAAAGTATTTCCTGATTTGGAGCCAGGCTTGTACAAGGAAGCACTTGGGTGTCAAGTGCTTCTCTCACATTGGTTGCTAATTGCCTTACTCAATATTTAACTATGTGACGTGAGTACATTTTTGGAAAGGGATCAAGGAAGTTGGACAACATCTCATATCCCCATTCCTGAACTCTGAGAGTTATTCTGATCCAGCCTGATCACCTGCATCGTGTTGGTGTGTGAGTCAAGACTGAAGCATCTCCAGATGAGATATACCTGAAGGAAGACAAGAGAGCGGGAAAAAAAGCTTCCTTCTTATTGAAAATATACTGTACAGTCATCATGCTCCACAGAACAAGGTAGCGGTGGTATTTTATATATTGAAACTAGCTCAACCCCAATCGGTCTGTCAAAAGTTATACTCCTCTGAACTGTATTGTAACTAAAAAGTCAGACAAGTTGCACCCAAGTGCCTTCATTTATTTACCACTGTGTGCTCTGTATTGCTGTAATTATACATCTATACCAGTAAATAAAATGGTTGTTGCTGGAATATTCAGGTTTATTGTTTCAGGTTTATTGTTTCAGGTTTATTGTTTCAGGTTTATTGTTTCAGGTTTATTGTATTCAGGTTTATTGTTTCAGGTTTATTGTTTCAGGTTTATTGTTTCAGGTTTATTGTATTCAGGTTTATTGTTTCAGGTTTATTGTTTCAGGTTTATTGTATTCAGGTTTATTGTTTCAGGTTTATTGTTTCAGGTTTATTGTTTCAGGTTTATTGTTTCAGGTTTATTGTATTCAGGTTTATTGTTTCAGGTTTATTGTTTCAGGTTTATTGTTTCAGGTTTATTGTATTCAGGTTTATTGTTTCAGTTTTATTGTTTCAGGTTTATTGTTTCAGGTTTATTGTATTCAGGTTTATTGTTTCAGGTTTATTGTTTCAGGTTTATTGTTTCAGGTTTATTGTATTCAGGTTTATTGTATTCAGGTTTATTGTTTCAGGTTTATTGTATTCAGGTTTATTGTTTCAGGTTTATTGTATTCAGGTTTATTGTATTCAGGTTTATTGTATTCAGGTTTATTGTTTCAGGTTTATTGTTTCAGGTTTATTGTATTCAGGTTTATTGTTTCAGGTTTATTGTTTCAGGTTTATTGTATTCACATTTATTGTTTCAGGTTTATTGTATTCAGGTTTATTGTATTCAGGTTTATTGTTTCAGGTTTATTGTGTTCAGGTTTAAGTTATCTGTATGTATTGGTTGGCCTAAAAGATGTTACCATTGTACTGTATATCCACACTTTGTATAGGGTACCCAAGAACTGTAAGGATTCTTATTATATTTTTGTGATTGAATTCGTTTTTATTTGTATTAGTTTAAAATAGTTTTATTTAGTTTCATTTTGATAAAAACATGTTTTTATTTTTTTAAGTGTTAGGGACAGAAAGTATCCTATGCATGGGAGTTTGGGGGGGGGGGGGGGGGGGTGTCGTCCCTTCATGCCACTGAGGGAAAGTAATAAATACATAAGGTGATGGGCCAGGACAAAAGTTTGGTTCATTTTAAATTATCAATCAATCAATCCTAATGTGACTTGGATTTAAAAGGATAAGAGCCTAGACTGGTGCAAGAAATATGGTGGAAGGAAACTCTCGTTCATGTTTATTTTTATTTTATTTTTTATTTTACCTTTATTTAACCAGGTAGGCTAGTTGAGAACAAGTTCTCATTTACAACTGCGACCTGGCCAAGATAAAGCACAGCAATTCGATACATAAAACAACACAGAGTTACACATGGAATAAACAAAACATAGTCAATAAAACAGTAGAACAAAAGAAGACAAAAAGTCTATATACAGTGAGTGCAAATGAGGTAAGATAAGGGAGGTAGGCAATAAATAGGCCATGGTGGCGAAGTAATTACAATATAGCAATTAAACACTGGAATGGTAGATGTGCAGACGATGAATGTGCAAGTAGAGATACTGGGGTGCAAAGGAGCAAGATAAATAAATAAATAAATACTGTATGGGGATGAGGTAGGTAGATAGATGGGCTGTTTACAGATGGGCTATGTACAGGTGCAGTGATCTGTGAGATGCTCTGACAGCTGGTGCTTAAAGCCAGTGAGGGAGATATGAGTCTCCAGCTTCAGAGATTTTTGCAGTTCGTTCCAGTCATTGGCAGCAGAGAACTTGAAGGAAAGACGACCACAGGAGGAATTGGCTTTGGGGGTGACCAGTGAGATATACCTGCTGGAGCACGTGCTACTATGGTGATCAGTGAGCTGAGATAAGGCGGGGCTTTACCTAGCAGAGACTTGTAGATAACCTGTAGCCAGTGGGTTTGGCAACGAGTATGAAGCGAGGGCCAAATGGTGGGTAGTGTATGGGGCTTTGGTGACAAAACGGATGGCACTGTGATAGACTGCATCCAGTTTGTTGAATAGAGTGTTGGAGGCTATTTTATAGATGACATCACCGAAGTCGAGGATCGGCAGCATGAGTCAAGGATGCTTTGTTGCGATATAGGAAGCCAATTCTAGATTTGGGTTTATAGTTTTATGGGTTGCAACAATTTCGGCAGATCATTTTAGAAAGAGAGGGTCCAGATTGTCTAGCCCGGCTGATTTGTAGGGGTCCAGATTTTGCATCTCTTTCAGAACATCAGCTATCTGGATTTGGGAAAAGGAGAAATGGTGTGGGCTTTGGCGTGTTGCTGTGGAGGGTGCCGGGCTGTTGACCGGGGTAGAGGTAGCCAGGTGGAAAGCATGGCCAGCCGTAGAGAAATGCTTATTGAAATTCTCAATTATAGTGGATTTATCGGTGGTGACAGTGTTTCCTAGCCTCAGAGCAGTGAGCAGCTGGGAGGAGGTGCTCTTATTCTCCATGGACTTCAGTGTCCCAGAACCTTTTCAGTTAGTAATACAGGATGCAAATTTCTCTTTGAAAAAGCTAGCCTTAGCTAGCCTTAACTGCCTGTATATATTTGTTCCTAACTTCCCTGAAAAGTTGCATGTCACGGGGGCTATTTGATGCTAATGCAGAACGGCACAGGATATTTTTGTGCTGGTCAAGGGCAGACAGGTCTGGAGTGAACCAAGGACTATATTTATTCCTAGTTCTACATTTTTTGAGAGGGGCATGCTTATTTAAGATGGTGAGGAAGGCACTTTTAAAGAATAGCCAGGCATCATCTACTGATGGGATGAGGTCAATGTCATTCCAGGATAACCCAGCCAGGTCAATTAGAAAGGCCTGCTCGCAGAAGTGTTTTAGGGAGCGTTTGACAGTGATGAGGGGTGGTCGTTTGGTCGCAGACCCATTACGGATGCAGGCAATGAGGCAGTGATCGCTGAGATCTTGATTGAAAACAGCAGGAGTGTATTTGGAGGGCGAGTTAGTTAGGATGACATCTATGAGGGTGCCTGTGTTTACGGATTTGGAGTTGTACCTAGTAGGTTCATTGATCATTTGTGTGAGATTGAGGGCATCAAGCATGGAGTGTAGGATGGATGGGGTGTTAAGCATGTCCCAGTTTAGGTCACCTTGTAGCACGAGCTCAGAAGATTGATGGGGGGAAATCAATTCACATATGGTATTGAGGGCATAGCTGGGGGCAGAGGGAGGTCTATAGCAAGTGGCAACAGTGAGAGACTTGTTTCTAGAAAGGTTCATTTTTAGAAGTAGAAGCTCGAATTGTTTGGGTACAGACTTGGATAGTAATACAGAACTCTGCAGGCTATCTTTGCAGTAGATTGCAACACTGCCCCCTTTCGCAGTTCTATCTTGGCGGAAAATGTTATAGTTAGTGATGGAGATTTCAAGGTTCTTGGTGGTTTTTCTAAGCCAGGAATCAGACACGACTAAGACATCCGGGTTGGCAGAGTGTGCTAAAGCAGTGAGTAAAACAAACTTAGGGAGTAGGCTTCTAATGTTAACATGCACGAAACCAAGGCTTTTACAGTTACAGAAGTCAACAAATGAGAGCAGCTGGGGAGTGGAGCTAGGCACTGCAGGACCTGGATTAACCTCTACATCGCCAGAGGAACAGAGGAGAAGTAGGATAAGAGTATGTCTAAATGCTATACGAACTGGCTGTTTAGCACGTTCGTAACATAAAGTAAAAGGAGCAGGTTTCTGGGCACGATAGCATAGATTCAAGGCATAGTGTACAGACAAAGATAAGGTAGGAAGTGAGTACATTGGAGTTAAACCTAGGCATTGAGTAATGACGAGAGAGATATAGTCTCTAGAGACGTTTAAACCAGGTGATGTCACCACATATGTAGGAGGTGGAACAACATGGTTGGTTAAGGCATATTGAGCAGGGATAGAGGCTCTACAGTGAAATAAGTCAGTAATCACTAACCAGGACAGTAATGGATGAGGCATATTGATATTAGAGAGAGGCATGCGTAGCCAAGTGAACATATGGGTCCAGTAAGTGGTTGGGCTGACTGGGAACACGGCGATTCTGACAGTTAGCAGGCCGATGCTAACATGCTAACAGTTAGTAGGCCGGGGCTAAACAAGCTAGCAGTTAGCAGACCGGGGCTGGCAAGCTAGCAGTTAACAGACCAGGTTAGCAAGCAAGCAGTTAGCAGGGGCTAGCAGTTAGCAGACCAGGGCAGGCAAGCTAGCAATTAGTAGACCGGGGCTAGCAAGTTAGCCTTTGGGGGACGTCGTGATGGGGGTAAGTCTATTTTTGCCTCTTCGTGCGGTGACGTCGATAGACCAGTCGTGGAGTTAGTAGGGTTCCAAGTAGTTCTTGGTAGCTAGCAGGCCTAGCAGGTTAGCAGAATGGGCCTTCAGTGGGCTTCGCGCCTGAGGGGCCTGTTGGAATCCTCGGGCAGATAATGTCGGTATTCCAGTCTTAGAGGATCGGCGGGGTTCCGTGCCCCGTACCGGCAGTAGAAGGAGTCCGGATATTGTAGCCCAGGAGTGGGCTTCGGTGGTAGCACAGGAGCCCTGACCGGGCTAGCTTCAGGCTAATTGGTGCTTGCTCCGGGTTGGAAACGCTAGCCAGGAGTGGTCACCCGGGATTGCGGTTAGCTAGTTGCGAAGATCCAGATGAAATGTTCAGAGTTTGCGGTAGGAATCCGGGGATATGGAGAGAAATAGGTCCGTTATGCTCTGGTTTGAGTCACATTGTTCGAACTGGCTAGAGCTTTCCGAGCTCAAGGTTAGCTGATGACCGCTAGCAATGGTTTGCTAACTGATAGCTGGTAGGTAGTTAGCTGGCTAGCTTCAGTTGAGGGATTCAAGATCCGAAGTAAATAGAAATACTTTAGAAAAAAGCAGATCCACGCAACATTGGGTGATGGAATTTACGACCTCTGACCACAGCAGCCTAGTTGAAGGAGGCAAGGGGGAGGCAGGGAGAGGGGGATGGGGTTGCTATACCCAAAGAGGCCAACGTCATGACACAGGTATGCTAGATTAGGGTTGGAGTGAAAACCTACAGCACAGCAACCCTCCAGGAACAGGGTTGGAGAGCCCTGAATTAGAGGTTCAAGGATCCTGGGCCACACCAACACAGACATCAGAGGGTCAGAGGAAAGTAGAAAATTACAATGTTTATTTTAAATACAAATGATAATAATAAAATCTCTTTTAACATAGAACCCAGTCTAGTCCATTATGAGCTGTTCCAGGGTTTGCGACCGAATCTGCCGGGGTGTGGGAACTAAAAACTCAGTCCAGTCATTTGGGAGCGGCTAGAGAATATTTCATTTGGCAGACTCCAGTCCTGTTTTTTTCTCCAGTCACAAGCTTCCTCGAGCCCTCACTGCATGCAGATACTGAAATCAAAAAAGAGGAGGAAACCTCCAGTGAATTCCGTTTCTTGGAATTCTGTTGACTAATCACAAAAATGTTTAGTTGTCATACAAAGGCAGAGCGTTGAATGTTAATTACCTGTTCAGGTGCACTTTGAAGGATCCGTCCTTCAGAGATGCCTCATCACCTACGTCTTGCCTCAATCCCCTCTCGGTCTCCGGTGTCACCTTCCAAATCACCAACAAGTACACCACCCAGTCTAGGGAACAATCTGTACAGGTCAGGGATACAGACAGGGGTCCTCAGTACCACCATCTTAACCAATCGTTGGATCACATTCACACCAACTTGTGTGATTATTTTTACTTCCCTTTTCATAAAAGAAGACAAGCCCATCACAAACAGAAGAGTAGGACTTCCAGAGTTGTTGGTTGTCTGGACCTGTCGGACTGACTGTAGAAGATGACACGCTGCTGCAAGTGGTGGCTGCCTGCCAGGAAGGAGGCGGTCGACAGGGTTTCCACCCCCAAATCCAAGAGCCCTCGGGTGTGTCTGATAGTCTCTTTTTATAAGGGCTGTAGGAACGGCGTTAGCAAATAGCTTTAGAGGTAGTTAATGCAGAGTGAGGTGTCATCAGGAAACAGTTCAATATCCAAAGAAAGTTCATGCAAACAAATAGCCATCACACACAATCATGTAATACAATAGAAATAATCAACCTCATAGAAAGCACATGCAATATACAATAAATGTGAAAATACTGTTCACTCCGTTACTCTTCTCCCCCCTTTGTTTTTGGTGTCGTCCTGATTAGCCATGTTAAAGACAAGTATTTATTCCTTAGTGGCCTCTCACCTCTAGTTTGTTTTGCAGAGCGTCTAACTGGGGCTTGTTTCTCCTCTACCTCATCTGCTTCTGGGGCTAACCCTGGTGCTGCGGGCTGCTCAGCTGCCAGCTCAATTGGCTCTAGGGCTGTGGGCAAAAGACATACCGGAAACCACATAGGTCTACTCATCCCTCCCAATTCTTTCTACCTTCCCTGTGTCATGACGTTGGCCTCTTTGGGTATAGCAAGCCCATCCCCCTCTCCCTGCCTCCCCCTTGCCTCCTTCAACTAGGCTGCTGTGGTCAGAGGTCGTAAATTCCTGAGAAGACCTCATGGACACATAGTTATAGAGAGTAGTTTTTCATGGAGAACAAAGGAAATCCTTCCACCTCACAGAACTTGAGGTACGAACAAATTTCATGTTCCGGAGAAAGTATAAAAGATCGGTGAAGAATCCAGCTACGAACTGGTCCGTTTGTCACAACTTGGGAAGCTCATGGGAGACGGTGTGGCCACATTACCATAACGCTGTTTATATAATAGCCCCAGATATAAGGTTTACATCTAATTGTTGTACAAGATGAATGAGTGAGTATGATACTGTTTACACAATTTTACAATGTGATTTTGGACTGTTTAATGAAGGAAAACTCAAAAAGGGAATTGGATTTGAACTAAATCAGAGGACCGCCTCTGAGCCCAGTTAGGGTCAGACATCCTGGGACCGCCCATTTCTGCCATTCCGAATAAAATCCAACTTTGAAACATTATCACCAGACCATGTTTCTCTCAATCACGGGAGTACAAAGGTTGTAGACCATTGCTGAATCTTTTAACCATACCACGTGGTTAAACTCTTAGACTATCGATACCGACAGAATGAGAACAAGTCTTTGATATTAATTACTAGTCTGCAGTCACTTTGAACTATCCCCTATAACCAAGACAGAGAGGGAGAGAGAGACGGACAATTCTATGAAAGACACAAACTTTTCACCAGTGGTCAAGACGACACACTGAGCGTAAATATATATATTGATTGCAATTGTTCCCGAATGAGTGAGCATTCATGTGTAAATTATTAGCATTTCAATTGTTATAGTTATCACTTTGTAGTGACTTCTTAGTCGACCCCCACTTCCCCTTTTTTCTAACAAGCCGCCATGACGGTTTAGCCCACTAGGGCGCATCTTCCTATCATTACATTTACCTTGTTTGTTTGTTTGTTTATGCATTTCTGTGAATTACTTAGTTAGTAATAAATAAATGATTTAAGACAATTGATGTATCGATGACTCATAGTGAAGACTGGGTTCGTGCAGATAACCAACAATTTACGACGTTTGGAATGAGACTAACGTGAGGTAAAGTAAATCATTCATTCATTCGAAGACTAATCGATCAGATAAAATAATTTGTCATCTGAATATTTTTCCTTGGTGCCCCGAATTCCTAGTCAATTAGTTACGTGATTAATCAGTTGATCGTGTAATAACTAATTACAGTGAATCTTTGATAAAAACTATCAGTCTTCAGTTAATGATAGTAAAGACACAACATTTATGACACCCCGTTGCGAGGAATCTAATATAGAATTAGACTTTGCTGTGGAATTCTATATATCAATTGTACAAATAGAAGTGTACGGACAGACTGCGTTGTATACATTCAAATTGGTTGTATGTGTTTTCCCATTTGAAGAGGCTACAGTGCGCCTCCGGTAGTATTCTTTAGCGTAAGAGCAATGAGTGATAAATTCCAGATTTAGTCCGTTAGGCCAAACGGTACTATTTTCTGTCGGTCAATATTAACTTCTAGAGCCAGAAAGGTTAGAAATTAGAGGATAGATCTTCGGCATTCGAGCCAAAGTATTTCTGTCCGCCTACCACAGTAAACCAGTGTGGACTGACTAGAGGCATACCCGTTTTATGTACCGTGTCGCTCTGGTCAACATAACGCTAGCAAAGTATGCCGAATGGGTTAATGTGAGACGTCACTAGTAAACCCACCCTTTCCATAGTGAAAGGGACCCTATTTTGTGCTTAGAACGTGATAAAGCACGAGAGGCTAAGCTAACAGAGAGGGAACATTTTTCACTTCCTGTGTTCCGTTTAAATGATTTCAGCATTCAGCATCACTGGTGGTGAAGAGTTTAAGTCTTTACTGAAGACTCGTCTCTTCAGTGGGTCATATGATTGAGTGTGGTCTGGCCCAGGAGTGTGAAGGTGAACGGAAAGGCTCTGGAGCAACGAACCACCCTTGCTGTCTCTGCCTGGCCGGTTCCCCTCTTTCCACTGGGATTCTCTGCCTCTAACCCTATTACAGGGGCTGAGTCACTGGCTTACTGGTGCTCTTTCATGCCGTCCCTAGGAGGGGTGCATCACTTGAGTGGGTTGAGTCACTGATGTGATCTTCCTGTCTGGGTTGGCGCCCCCCCTTGGGTTGTGCCGTGGCGGAGATCTTTGTGGGCTATACTCGGCCTTGTCTCAGGATGGTAAGTTGGTGGTTGAAGATATCTCTCTAGTGGTGTGGGGGCTGTGCTTTGGCAAAGTGGGTGGGGTTATATCCTTCCTGTTTGGCCCTGTCCGGGGGTATCATCGGGATTAGGCCACAGTGTCTCCTGACCCCTCCTGTCTCAGCCTCCAGTATTTATGCTGCAGTAGTTTATGTGTCGGGGGGCTAGGGTCAGTTTGTTATATCTGGAGTACTTCTCCTGTCTTATCCGGTGTCCTGTGTGAATTTAAGTATGGTCTCTCTAATTCTCTCTTTCTCTCTTTCTTTCTCTCTCTCGGAGGACCTGAGCCCTAGGACCATGCCTCAGGACTACCTGGCATGATGACTCCTTGCTGTCCCCAGTCCACCTGGCCGTGCTGCTGCTCCAGTTTCAACTGTTCTGCCTGCGGCTATGGAATCATGACCTGTTCACCGGATGTGCTACCTGTCCCAGACCTATTATTTGACCATGCTGGTCCTTTATGAACATTTGAACATCTTGGCCATGTTCTGTTATAATCTACACCCGGCATAGCCAGAAGAGGACTGGCCACCCCTCATAGCCTGGTTCCTCTCTAGGTTTCTTCCTAGGTTTTGGCCTTTACAGGGAGTTTTTCCCAGCCAACGTGCTTCAACACCGGCATTGCTTGCTGTTTGGGGTTTTAGGCTGGGTTTCTGTACAGCACTTTGAGATATCAGCTGATGTATGAGGGGCTATATAAATACATTTGATTTGATTTGAATTTGATATGCTACAGGAACAACTCGATTTAGCCAAAATTAAACACGATGATGTCCACGCCAAACTAGATAAATCTGAAGAGTTATCTACAAACAGGAGCGCACAACTTGATAACATGCATGCAGTTCTGTTGAAAGTTACTCAAAGTAACACGGTTCTACACAAAATGCTACAGACCAAAGACGATCAGTTAATGAACACAATGACAAAGTTGGATGACAAATCAGCAGAACTCATTGAAGTCGCTGACCAAATGAATGATGAGAGAACTCAGGTGATGAAGATGGAAATATTGATTTCTAAGCAAGCGGAGGAAATCTCATCACTGAATCTCTCGCTCCGTACTCAAGACCTCTATCTGCAAACCATGACAGATAAGTTTGAGACCGAAAGGAGTGTCCAAAATCAGTACTCTAAGTGCTCAAGTGGACTCTGCAATGCAGCAGAATACCACCCTTAGGTACCATCTCGAGGAAGTCCAGAATGGTCACGCTCTACAGCGTGACTACCAATCCAGGCAACAGGGATTGTAGTCCTGTACTCACAGGAGTAAAGACAATAGGTTTCAGACCTTGCCTCCCTCATGTGACCCTCAGTCTTCTCTTCTTGGCCATTCGGCACTGAGTAATATTGTGCCTCTTGGCCAACAACAACAAGGCTTGGCCAACCCTCTCCGCCCGCTTGGCGCGGAATACCTTGACAAACTCATCAAGAATTTCCCCACCTTTGACCCCGTTCCAGGTCAGCCAAACGATACTGAGACGTTCCTAGCTGACATAGAGGACCCGTTGGATGGCTACCCGAATGCTACGGGTTCTGACAGGGTTTACCTGTTGAAGCAAACATCGAATAGACAAGTGACAAGGTTCATTCGTCTACAACAGCAACACTTGCTAAATGACTACGTTAAACTTGCCACAGCTTTGAAAGTAGAATTCAGTGGTGCTGCGACTCGGAAAAACGATAGCTCACTGGCTAACACCGTCAAACAAGCTCGGAACGAACACCCACAAGGTTACTATCATAGGCTTCGTTCAGCTTACTTTGGCCTACTCACTGAAACAGGCATGGAAGACCTGTTACCTTTTAAAGAAATGTTCCTGTTGAACATGTATCCTACCTTCATTACCTACTTGGGCCCTGCCACCCACGTTGGCTTGCCTATCTTGCAAGTACAGCTTTTGAGGCATCAAAAGTTCACAACGCTAAGGGCCCTGACCACTCAATTTCGAAATTTGACCAGGAGCACTCACTCCAGTTAGAGGGTGCATTATCAGGTATTGGAGCGTTGAGAGATGACGCGCAACAACAGTTTCTACCGCGAAACCATGATTCCAATAACCTCCGCGGTCTAAATAACTGCAAAGTACGTCACCATCAACACGACTACCGCTACAATCGACCTGTTCACTATGTTCCTGCACCCAACCCACAAAAAGTGTCAGAGCACAAGGGTAACAAAGGGTTGAAGGACGATCAAAACGTAGACCAATGTTCTCCAGAAGTTCCACTACGTGAAGAACTAAAGCGAGAACAATTTGTGAAAAGGGTAAAAGATAAGTCACAAGGACTTGTCGAGGAATTACCGGACACCAAGTCCGCAGGAATTAACACCCATAGCAAGGACGTTAAAGTTCTAATTTCTCCCGCTCTCATTCAAGACCCTATCCAGGGCCCGCTTGATCAAGAAACAAGCCCCCAGGCTTTGTCTATAGACTCTGATACAAAGGTTGCAAAGAAAAAGTTCAAACGCTTTGTTAAAGCCAAGCGCACTCAAAATCGGAAAAGTCAATCTGCTTCCACCTTGAACAGAAATGGCACATCACGTCGTTGCGAACGACCACTCCACTTTGTGGGGAATATGTCCACTAACCACAAATCTAAACGGCCATACCTGGAAACAGTCCTGAAGTACTTTTACTCAAGCCACAAGCTTCCTGGTGGAGGAGATACTGAAATTAAATAAGCGGAGGAAACCTCCAGTGAATGATATTTCTTGGAATTCTATCCACTAAATCACTTTTTAGGCTGAGTGTTTTGAATGTCACTTGATTGTTCAGGTGCTCTTCAAAGGATCCGTCCTTCAGTGAAGAGTCGGACTTCTGGAGTCATTGGTTGTCTGGACCTGCTGGGATGACGGGAGACGAGGACGCGCTGCTGCAGGAGCTGGCTGCCCACCAGGAAGGAGGCGGTCGACAGGGTTTCCACCCCCAAATCCAAGAGCCCTCGGGTGCGTCTGGTAGTCTCTTTTTATAGGGCTGTAGGAATGGCGTTAGCAAATGGCTTTGCAGGTAGTTAATGCAGTGGGAGGTGTCATCAGGAATTGTTTCCCCTTTTTCTCCCCAATTTCGTGGTATCCAATTGTTGTAGTAGCTACTATCTTGTCTCATCGCTACAACTCCCGTACGGGCTCGGAGGTTGAAAGTCATGCGTCCTCCGATACACAACCCAACCAGCCGCACTGCTTCTTAACACAGCGTGCATCCAACCCGGAAGCCAGCCGCACCAATGTGTCGGAGGCTACACCGTGCACCTGGCAACCTTGGTTAGCGCGCACTGCGCCCGGCCCGCCACAGGAGTCGCTGGTGCGGGATGAGACAAGGATATCCCTACCGGCCAAACCCTCCCTAACCCGGACGACGCTATGCCAATTGTGCGTCGCCCCACGGACCTCCCGGTCGCGGCCGGTTACGACAAAGCCTGGGCGCGAACCCAGGGACTCTGATGGCACAGCTGGCGCTGCAGTACAGTGCCCTTAACCACTGCGCCACCCGGGAGGCTTCATCAGGAAAGTTTGATTCAATGTTGAACAAAAGTCCATGCAATTAAATAGTCATCACACGTGATCATGCAGTACAATAGAAATAATCAAGCCCATAGAAAATAGCACACACAATTTTAAATATAGAATAAATATAAAAAGCACATGCAATATTAAATAAAATATTAAAATACTGTACTATTCACTCCGTGTCATAGCCAAGAACTGTCAAAAAGCACCTAGGTCAGGTTTTCCGAACCCTTTTCTCTTGCCCATTCAGACATTTCAAATTTTTGTTTTAACCCTAAACTGGCACACTTGATTCAATTAGTCAACTAATCATCAAGTCTTTGACTAATTGAATCAGGTGTGCCAGTTTAGGGTTAAAACAAACATTTGAAATGTCTGGGGGGGGGGGGGGGGGGACAAAGGAGAAGGTTGGGAAACCCTGACCTAGGCGATATGGCAGACACATGAACAACAGCCCCATTGATGAACAATAGCCCTATTGTTTCTTCAATCAATCGCCTTCTTTCAGTGGAAACATACTGTACAGTCATGCTCCACAGAACAACGTACAGGTGACATTTTGTTTTTCCTCAACGTCAATCGGTCCGTCAAAAGTTCAATGCCTCTGAACATTCAGGGCCGTTGTCTCACCGGTCTGGTACCTTCATTACACACCCCTCCGAATGTACGGTGCCTTCAGAAAGTATTCAGACCCATTGACTTTTTAAACATTTTGCTGTGTTACAAATCTGGATTAAAATGGATTTAATTGTCTTTTTTTTGTAAGCGATCTACACTAAATACTAACATTTGTAAAAAATAAAAAAAAATATCATGAAACATAAATGACTATCTTAGATAAGTATTCAACCCCAGAGTCAATACATGTCAGATTCACTTTTGGCAGTGATTACAGCTGTGACTCTTTCTGGGTAAGTCTCTAAGCTTTCCACACCTGGATTGTACAACATTTGCCCATTATTCTTTTCTACATTCTTTAAACTCTATCTAATTGGTGGTTGGTCATTGCTAGACAACCATTTGCAGGTCTTGCCATAGATTTAAGTCAAAACTGTAACTAGGCCACTCAGAAACATTGCCAGTCTTCTTGGTAAGCAACTCACGTATATATTTGGCCTTGTGCTTTGGGTTATTGTCCTGCTGAAAGGTGAATTCATATCCCAGTGCCTGTTGGAAAGCAGGTAACCAAGTTTTCCTCTAGGATTTTGCCTGTGCTTAGCTCCAATCCGTTTCTTTTTTATCCTGAAAAACTCCCCAGTCCTTAACGATTACAGTAGTAGTAGTAATTCTGTAAAGTTGGTTGCCAATCACAAAATAAAGTCCAACGGGGGCCTCCCGGGTGGCGCAGTGGTTAAGGGCGCTGTACTGCGCCAGCTGTGCCATCAGAGTCCTGGGTTCGCGCCCAGGCTCTGTCGTAACCGGCCGCGACCGGGAGGTCCGTGGGGCGACGCACAATTGGCCTAGCGTCGCCCGGGTTAGGGAGGGCTTGGTCGGTAGGGTTGTCCTTGTCTCATCGCGCACCAGCGACTCCTGTGGCGGGCTGGGCGCAGTGTACGCTAGCCAAGGTGGCCAGGTGCACGGTGTTTCCTCCGGCGCATTGGTGCGGCTGGCTTCCGGGTTGGATGTGCGCTGTGTTAAAGAAGCAGCGGCTTGGTTGGTTGTGTATCGGAGGACGCATGACTTTCAACCTTCGTCTCTCCCGAGACCGTACGGGAGTTGTAGCGATGAGACAAGATAGTAGCTACTACAACAATTGGATACTACGAAATTGGGGAGAAAAAGGGGTAAAACATGCAAAAAAAATAAAAATAAAGTCCAACAAAGAAAAATAAGCCTGAAGGAAGGAGGAGGGATGATGAGTAACGAATTTGGTTTACCGTTTTATCTGTGGATTAATTGTCGAAGTACCTTGTGCATTTCAGGTAAAATAGCAATAGTAATTTTTATCCCAGGACAAATTAGCTAGCAATAGCAAGCTAGCTAAATTGCCATAAATGTTTATATACAGTGCATTAGGAAAGTATTCAGACGACTTTTTCTACATTTTGTTTTGTTACAGCCTTGTTCTAAAAAAAAATGTATCAGCAAAATCTACACACAATACCCCATAATGACAAAGTGAAAACAGGTTTTTAGACATTTTTGAAAAATGTATAAAAAAATTCTAAACACAAATACCTTATTTATTCAGACGCTTTGCTATGAGACTCGAAATTGAGCTCAGGTGCATCCTGTTTCCATTGATCATCCTTGAGATGATTCTACAACTTGATTGGAGTCCACCTGTGGTAAATTCAATTCATTGGACATGATTTGGAAAGGCACACACCTGTCCATATAAGGTACCACAGTTGATAGTGCATGTCAGAGCAAGAACCCATTTTCTGTAGATCTCAGAGACAGCATAGTGCCGAGGCACAGATCTGGGAAATGGTACCAAAAAATGTCAGCAGCATTGAAGATCCCCAAGAACACAGTGGCTTCCATCATTCTTAAACGGAAGAAGTTTGGAACCACCAAGACTCTTCCAAGAGCTAGCCGCCCGGCCAAACTGAGCAATCGGAGGAGTAGGGACTTAGTCAGGGAGGTGACCAAGAACCCGATGGTCACTCTGACCCATTCAAAGCTTTAAATAACTCTACCTTTGCAGGCTGTTCTGGGATTGATTTGCACTTTTTGCACCAAAGTACGTTCATCTCTAGGAGACAGAACGCGACTCCTTCCTGAGCGGTATGAAGGCTGCGTGGTCCCATGGTGTTTATACTTGCGTACTATTGTTTGTACAGATGAACGTGGTACCTTCAGGCATTTGGAAATTGGTCCCAAGGATGAACCAGACTTGTGGAGGTCTAAAAAACATAATTCAGAGGTTGGAGAAAGTTGCATCCATAGTTTCTGTGTTTGGGCTCCGTGTTTTAAAAGCATTTGAAAATTAGGTGGATATCTAACGCTTGGCCACTGTTCTTTCGGCTTCATACTGCAACGTGGGTAATAACCACTACAGTTACGGTTATGTCGGAGTTAAAACAGGAGTTGAAACAGTTGTGTGAAGACTACCTTGAGCTAGTCGGGGCAGACCTTCAGTACTTTTCTCAGTAGTCCGTCTGGACCCGGGGCTTTGTGTGGCTTGAAATTTCACAAGCATTATGTGGCCACCTCATTCTCTGTTATCTGGACAGGAGAGGATTTGGGGATGCTGTCACAGATTTGTTCACATTCGTCTTTAAATTGAAAGTGTCAAATCTTTCATAAATCAGTTAAGGTAATTTACAAAGGATGAACAGTCTGTAATTTTAGTGTTGTCTCTTTTCCTTTCGCTTCCCATCATTGCATTATGCCCTTCCCATGGTCATCTTGGATTGCCTGTACAGAACCTCTGTTCCACTGTAAGAGGTGCGTGACTGGCTGCAGGGAAGTCAGGTGCAGGAGAGCAGAAATGGGTAACAACCGGAGCAGTTTAATTTAGGCAAAACAAACAACAAAATAAGGGTTTAAATAACCAGTCGAAACCCAGTTAGAAATGCACAACCCTTTACAACAAACAATTCCACACACGGACATGGGGGGAACAGATGGTGTGTGGGAAAACAAGACAAAACAAATAGAAAATGAAAGGTGGATTGGCGATGGCTAGAAAACCGGTGACATCGACCCCCGAACGTCGCCCTAACAAGGAGAGGAACTGACTTCGACGGAAGACATGACATCCACTTTATCCTTGAAGTCCTTTTTAGCTTTCCAAACTTTTGACCTGAATTAATTTTCTTTCTCCTTTACAGCATCTCATTTCAGGAAAAATCTAACTTTCTTTAATTGAAGTACATTTTCAAGTCCTTAGACACCCAGGGCTTTTTGTTGGGAAATACATTGACAGTTTTTTTTGTTAATAACAGTATACTCATAGAACTGGATGTATGATGTGAAGCTGTCTGTCAACTTGTGGGGATCCCTGCATGAGTCAAAGAACACCTCAGAGTGTGTCACATCAAAGCAGACCTTGAGCTCCTCCCTGCTTTTTGTCCATACCTGAATGGATTTCTCTTCAGGTTTTTCGCATTTCACCTTCTGCCTGTATCTCGGTAGGAGATGGATAACGTTATAGTCTGATTTCCCGATGGGTGCGCTGCACACTTCTTTGTATGCATCATCTACATTGCCATAACACTGGTTCAGGAAGCGAATTGAGCAAGTCGGACAGGTAACGTACTGTTGCAGAGTGTAGAGGTGCACGGGGAGGGAGAGCATATTCAAATGCCCAAGCACAAATACTGGCTGGTCATACAATCATTGAAATCGTCTGTAATCCTGTCAGCAGCTTCCTTAATGTTAGGTTCAGGCACATAGACCAGAATAATGGTAATCTGTACAATCTCGCATGGTAGATGTGCAGCGTGGCCTCATGCAGAGCTACACATCTCCTTCGCATAGAGGTGATCAGACTGTTAATTGTGGCCTGTGGAATGTTGTCCCACTCCCTTCAATGGCTGTGTGAAGTTGCTGGATAGTGGGGGGAACTGGAACACATACATGTCAATCCAGAGCATCCCAAACATGCTCAATGGGTGACATGTCCGGTGAGTATGTAGGCCATGGAAGAACTGGGACATATTCAGCTTCCAGTAATTGTGTACATATCCTTGCGAGATAGGGCTGTGCATTATCCGCCACCATGATAATGCTGAAATGAGGTGATGGCGGCGGATGAATGGCATGACAATGGGTCTCAGGATCGCACCATGGTATCTCGGTGCATTCAAATTGCCATAGATAAAATGGAATTGTGTTCGTTGTCCGTAGCTTATGCCTGCCCATACCATAACCCCACTGCCAACATGGGGCACTCTGTTTACATTGACATCAGCAAACTGCTTGCCCACACAACGCCATACATGTGGTCTGCGGTTGTGAGACCGGTTGGCCGTACTGCCAAATGACAAAGGCGGCTTAAGGTAGAGAAATTAACATTCTATTCTCTGGCAACAGCTCTGGTGGACATTTCTGCAGTCAGCATGCCTATTGTAAACTCCATCAAAAATATAGACATCTGTGGCATTGTGTGACAAAACGCCACATTTTAGAGTGCACTTTTAGTGTCCCCAGCACAAGGTGCACCTGAGTAATGATCATACTGTTTAATCAGCTTCTTGATATGCCACACCTGTCCCGTGGATCATGAAAAGGAGAAATGCTCACTAACAGGGATATAAACAAATCTGTGTTTATGGAACATTTCTGGGATCTTTTATTTCAGCTATTTCAGCTTATATTTTTGTTAAGTGTACATAGCCCCCCACCTATTGATTGATGTGATGTTGTTTTTTTCTCGATCTGCTCTAATGACAGTGTATCCATCAATGTTCACATCAATATTGTCCTGCTTGAGCCACATTTCTGTAAAGCAGATTAGATTGGATCTCCTCCTCTTCAAATGTAGCCTTTGCCGGTAACTCATCCAGTTTATTATTACATGACCGCACATTTGACAGGGTGATCATCAGGAACGGGGGATGGCTTCCCCGCCTCCACCTCCGTAGTCTATTCATAACACCACCTCGAGCCTTGTTTCTGCTTAGTTTCCCTTTTTGACTTTGTAGAACAACCCTCAGGCAAGGCAATGCTGTTTTGGAGAGTGTGAGCTTTATCTCAGAAAGAGAGATACTCACGGCAGTACGTGATGATGGTTCATTTACTCACTGACTCCATATAACCTCCGGTTGTGATTGTAAATTTTGTGTTGCATATTACAGCAGTTAGGATTAAGAGAGTCACACATGCCACATACAATCCACTTGGATTTAGACAAAACAAAACAAACTTGAGTGATATAACTATAAACAAACAAATCATGCAGGTAAGATCAGGGTCTGGCAGCAGTGCCGCGCCCCTAGTGTTTCCTCTCATGAGATGTTAATGCACAGTAAGAAAGTGTGACAAAAAAACTCTGGCAGTTTGACACTAAAAAGTATTACTATGCAGAGAAGCATGGAAAGAAGAGCCCAGGAGAGCAGTGTGAAACCAAAGAAGTACAAAGATACATGGACTTCTCTTAAATTTGTCACAGACTATTTTCTTTGTCTCCCCTATCCATCAATGCTAATGTGGGCTGTAATCTCTATAGTACAGAGCTTTATCTTAGCTGTATGTTTTTGTACCAGCAATGCAATGAAGGTGAAAGTGAGCTAATTAACAGCATGTGTTGCTATGTTTGAGGTAAGGACTAAAATAAATGACCATTCTATCAGCTATAAGAATAAAATGAATGATGACTGAAATATATTACCTTTTTCATATTTCAGAATGGAAGGCTAGGAACTCCATAAGAACAGTGGAGACGTAGTGAAGTCCAGAGTTAGGGATGTTAATCGAAACGGAATCTAAGGGAACAACAGGGAGGGGAAGAAACAGGGAGGGGAAGGAACAGCAACAGGGAGGGGAAGGAATAGGAACAGGGAGGGAAGGAACAGGGAGGGGAAGAACAGTTATGACATTGATGTTATTATGCAATTTGTATTTGAATTTATTAGAGATCCTCCATTAGCTTCTTCCGGGGGTCCAAACACATTCAGGCACTTACATCCCAAATGAAACAAAAGATGAAACAGTACATCATACAGCATAACAGTATTACACCCCTACATATGGGGCATTTGGAAAATATTCAGACCCCTTGACTTTTTCCACATTTTGTTATGTTACAGCCTTATTTTAAAATATATTCAATTGTTTTTTTCAAATTATTAAAAAATGTTCAACTGAAATATCACATTTACATAAGTATTCAGACCCTTTACTCAGTACTTTGTTTTTTGCACCTTTGACAGCTATTTTAGCCTCAAGTCTTCTTGGGTATGACGCTACAAGCTTGGCACACCTGTTTTTGGGGAGTTTCTCCCATTCCTCTCTGCAGATCCTCTCAAGCTCTGTCAGGTTGGACGGGAAGCGTTGCTGCACAGCTGTTTTCAGGTATCTCCAAAGATGTCAGATCAGGTTCAAGTCCAGGCTCTGGCTGGGCCACTCAAGGACAATCAGAGACTTGTCCCGAAGCCAGTCCTGCGTTGCCTTGGCTGTGTGCTTAGGGTCATTGTATTGTTGGAAGGTGAATATTTTCCCGAGTCTGAGGTCTTGAGCGCTCTGGAGCGGGTTTTCATCAAGGATCTCTATGTTCTTTGCTCTGTTCATCTTTCCCTCTATGCTGACTAGTCTCCCAGTCCCTGCCGCTAAGAAACATCCCCACAGCATGATACTGCCACCACCATGCTTCACAGTAAGGATGGTGCCAGGTGTCCTCCAGATGTGATGCTTGCCATACAGGCCAAAGAGTTCGATCTTGGTTTCATCAGACCAGAGACTTTTGTTTTTCATGGTCTGAGTCCTTTAGGTGCCATTTGGCAAACTCCAAGCTAAATGCCTTTTACTGAGAAATGGCTTCCATCTGGCCTGAATGGTGGAGTGCTGCAGAGATGGTTGTCCTTCTGGAAGGTTCTCCCATCTCCACAAAGGAACTCTGGAGCTCTATCAAAGTGACCATTGGGTTCTTGGTCATCTCTCTGACCAAGGCCTTTCTCCCCCGATTGCTCAGTTTAGCCGGGCAGCCAGCTCTAGGAAGAGTCTTGGTGGTTCTAAACTTCTTCCATTTAAGAACGATGGAGGCCACTGTGTTCTTGGGGATCTTCAATGCAGCAGAAATGTTTTGGTACCCTTCTCCAGGTCTGTGCCTCAACACAATCTACAACATTGTAGAATAATAGTGAAGACATCAAAACTAGGAAATAACATATGGAATCATGTAGTAACCAAAAAAGTGTTAAATCAAAATATATTTAGAATTTTGATTCTTCAAGTATCCACATTTTGCCTTGATGAAGCTTAGCACACTCTTGGCATTCTCTCAACCAGCTTCATGAGGTAGTCACCTGGAATGCTTTTCCAACAGTCTTGAAGGAGTTCCCACATATGCTGAGCACTTGTTGGCAGCTTTTCCTTCACTCTGCGGCCCAACTCATCCCAATTGGGTTGAGGTCGGTTGATTGTGGAGGCCAGGTCATCTGATGCAGCACTCTATCACTCTCCTTCTTGGTCAAATAGCCCTTACACAGCCTGGAGGTGTGTTTTGGGTCATTGTCCTGTTGAAAAACAAATGATAATCCCACTAAGCGCAAACCAGATGAGATTGCGTATAGCTGCAGAATGCTGTGGTAGCCATGCTGGTTAAGTATGCCTTGCATTCTAAATGAATTACCAACATTGTCATCAGCAAAGCACCCCCACACCATCTTCTCCATGCTTCATGTTGGTAACCACACATGCAGAGATCATCCGTTCATCAACTCTGCGTCTCACAAAGATACGGAGGTTGGAACCCAAAAATTTCAAATTTGGAGAAGGAGAGATTTCCACCGGTCTAATGTCCATTGGTCGTGTTTTTTGGTACAAGCAAGTCTCGTCTTCTTATCGGTGTCCTTTAGTAGTGGATTCTTTGCAGCAATTCGACCATGAAGGCCTGATTCACGCAGTCTCCTCTGAACAATTGTTGTTGAGATGTGTCTGTTACTTGAACTCTGTGAAGCATTTATTTGGGCTACAATCTGAGGTGCAGTTAAATGCCGATTTCTGAGGCTGGTAACTTAATGAACTTATCCTCTGCAGCAGACGTAACTTTGGGTCTTCCTTTCCTGTGGCGGTCCTCATGTGAGCCAGTTTCATCATAGCGCTTGATGGTTTTGCCACTGTACTTGAAGAAACGTTCAAAGTTCCGTATTGACTGACCTTCATGTCTTAAAGTAATGATACTTATTTGAGCTGTTCTTGCCATAATATGGACTTGGTCTTTTACCAAATAGGGCTATCGTCTGTATACCAACCCTACCTTGTCACAACACAACTGATTGGCTCAAACGCATTAATACTTAAAGAAATTCCACAAATTATCTTTTAACAACGCACACCTGTTAATTGAAATGCATTCCAGGTGACTACCTCCATGAATCTGGTTGAGAGAATGCCAAGAGTGTGCAAAGCTCTCATCAAGGTCAAGGGTGGCTACTTTGAAGAATCTCAAATATAAAATATATTTAGATTTGATAAGCACTTTTTTGGTTACTACATGATTCCATATGTTATTTCATCGTTTTGATGTCTTCACTATTATTCTACAATGTAGAAAATAGTAAACAAAGAAAACCCTTGGAATGAGTAAGTGTTAGGAATATCAATTATATCTTCACCAATTTCATTCTATTGTGGTGAAAAATTATATTAATACCTAAATAAAGCTGGACTGCATCACCACATGCCAATTCAACGTTTGAATTAGTACTTTTTCAAATGGGTTTTGCAGTCATCAAGCTTGGAATGTGGTTCCAACATTATTTAATAGGGAGCCTTCATATCATATTGAGTTTGGATATGTTAATCTGTTCTTGATTTACAAAACCATGTTTGGAGGGGTGGCTCAACACACCATGGCCACCAGCGGTATTGCATATATTGCAGAAATATGGGGGGGGGGGGGGGGGGGGGGTATATATATTGGGGGGGATTCCATGACCAAACATGGCTTGTTACAAAATAGTTTCTTCGAGCAACTTTCGAGCATGCTTTAAAAGGCAACGTCGATAGCGCGTTGGACTTCGGGCTAGAAGAAACTCTAGCATGCTCGAAGTTTCTATTGCTTCACGGTTTGAAAACAAGTGTAAGTATGTAAATGTTTATAAAAATTGTTATATTGATATTGGAGCATCTATAATCTAATAAATACTATGTTTAAACATTTTACACCTTTTATGTGACAATTCAACACCTATACCCATTACCCGCATATGGCCTAATGGCCATAACCGCACCTGCATTGCAATGGACTTCTGCACAGCATATTTCTGACAGGGATGCACAGAATTTCTCACCGCCTATCCAATTTGAGCAGCTGTGCCATGATTTGGCTTTCACCTTCAGAAAATACAGTATTATGCCGCAAGTAGCCAACAGAACCCATGCAGAAAAACGCACTTGTTGTCTCCATGCGCAAAACAGATCGCAAGTCAATGATGCCGGGGTAGCCTACAGAAAAATATGCAGTTAAGGTAATAAACGTAATAGCATGGTATACATAGGCCTATATGTTTTGTCGATATATATGTAGACCTATAATTTTATCTATAGGTACTCCTAGCCTATTATGCATTTAATAAACTTCCATATGAATACGCGCTTATTATCGCATAGGCCTATATTGCGCAATCCAAATTGACTGTCAGTCGGCCATCATGAACTCAACTGTAGTTTCCTGCAACAAATCAATCAATTAAACACTTTGGCCTAAAGTAGACGGTTTCTAGAAGTAATAAAATGTTAAGTAGACAGTGGTTTGCTGTTGTGCAGCTGCATGATGTCAAGCCGATGAAGTCGTCATCCTTTTTTCCCACGTTGCTTAGGCTACTTACTGCATCTTTCTCTGACTTCTTGTCTGTCTGCCATAACCATAAAATGTATTCTGGGTAAAGTAAAATGAGCCTCAAGCTCCCGCCTTTGCCTGTGCAACAGCGCGTTCAAAGCGTTCACCCGACACCCCTCACGCAGGTCCACTGATTTTTCGGAATCACTCTTTCAATGTGCCTTTTCATTGAATGTACAAAACATTAAGAACATCTTCTGTGACAGACTGACCAGGTGAAAGCTATGATTCATTATTGATGTCACTTGTTAATTCCACTTCAATCAGTGTACATGAAGGAAACAGGTTAAATACGATTTTTTAAGCCCTGAGACAATTGAGACGTGGATTGGGTATGTGTGCCATTCAGAGGGTGAATGGGCAAAACAAAATATTTCATCAGTTGAAACACAGACACTTGTTAGTGTTGAATGCATTTGTTTATTTACACCATTAACATAATTTGTCAACATATTGTGATATGGAATCAACTTGTAAAATACATTGAATTTGCAAAAATGTAGGTTTAACAGAGAAAGATAAATGACATAATTGTGATATGATACTATTAGGCTAAAGCATTTGCAAGAAGCTATCAAAAGCTATTGTTTCATTGCAGTTTGTTGACAAATTGATGAATGTTTGTGGGATTAATGTCCCCATCCCAACCAAAAATAGACGTTAAAGAATAGGACTAAGCCACTGGCTATCCAAGCTGTATACATCTCCCTCAAATGTTGATATTTGGTTTGCAACCAAACAATTCAATATTTATTTTGCAATACAGTAAATAGCCTAAAGTGAATGTAATCTTCCAAACATCCATGGCCACATTTCTGGGGTTACTGTAACTACAAATGTCTTCTTATGTGATCATAGAACACGTGCATGTTCAAGATAGCATGCAAATGTTGCAGGTCTGTGGAGATATTCACAATTTCTATAATAATCTGTGCAGAATCTAGAACAGCATTGAAACAAATCAAACTTTATTTGTCACATGCACTGAATACAACAAGTGTAGACCTTACCGTGAAATGCTTACTTATAAGCCCTGAGCCAACAGTGCAGTTCAAGAAGAGTTAAGAAAATATTTACCAAATAAACTAAAGTAAAAAAATAATAAAAAACAACACAATAATGAGGCTATTTACAGGGGGTACCGGTCCCGAGTTAGTGTGCGGGGGTACAGGTTAGTTGAGGTCATTTGTACATGTAGGTAGGGGTGAAGTGACTATACATAGATAATAAACAGCTAGTAGCAGCAGTGTACAAAACAAATGGAGGGGGGGTCAATGTAAATAGTCCGGTGGCCATTTTATTAATTGTTCAGCAGTCTTATGGCTTGGGGGTAGAAACTGTTAAGGAGCCTTTTGGTCACCATCAAATCAAAGTTTATTTGTCACGTGCGCCGAATACAACAGGTAGACCTTACAGTGAAATGCTAACTTACAGGCTCTAACCAATAGTGCAAAAATAATGTGTGTGTGTGTGTGCGTCTGTAGGTAAGTAAAGAAATAAAACAACAGTAAAAAGACATTTGAAAATAACTGTAAGGGTTTTCGTCCTCTTCTGAGGAGGAGGAGTAGGAAGGATCGGACCAATACGCAGCGTCGTAAGTGTTCGTCATATTTTTTATCAAAACTGAACACTACACAAACTGAAAACGAAACAGTTCTGTGTGGAAAACACAGACACAAAAAACAATCACCCACAACCAAAATGGGGAAAACAGGCTACCTAAGTATGATTCTCAATCAGAGACAACGATCGACAGCTGCCTCTGATTGAGAACCATACCAGGCCAAACACAGAAATACAACATAGAAAAAAGAACATAGACTACCCACCCCAACTCACCAAACTAACACAAAGACATAATAAAGGAACTAAGGTCAGAATGTGACAATAACAGTAGCATGGCTATATACAGACACTGGTTAGTCAGGCTTATTGAGGTAGTATGTACATGTAGGTATGGTTAAAGTGACTATGCATATATGATGAACAGAGAGTAGCAGTAGCGTAAAAAGAGGGTTTGCAGGTGGTGGGACACAATGCAGATAGCCGGTTAGCCAATGTGCAGGAGCACTGGTTGGTCGGGCCAATTGAGGTAGAATGTACGTGAATCTATAGTTAAAGTGACTATGCATATATGATAAACAGAGAGTAGCAGCAGCGTAAAAGAGGGGTTGGGGGAGGCACACAATGCAAATAGTCCAGGTAACCATTTGGTTACCTGTTCAGGAGTCTTTTGGCTTGGGGATAAAAACTGTTGAGAAGCCTTTTTGTCCTAGACTTTGTGCTCCGGTACAGCTTGCCGTGCGGTAGCATTGAAAACAGTCTATGACTAGGGTGACTGGAGTCTGACAATTTTATGGCCTTTCCTCTGACACTGCCTATTATATAGGGTCTGGATGTCAGGAAGCTTGGCCCCAGTGATGTACTGGGCCGTACGCACTACCCTCTGTAGCACCTTACTGTCAGATGCCGAGCAGTTGCCATACCAGGCGGTGGTGCAACCGGTTAGATTGCTCTCGATGGTGCAGCTGTATAACTTTTTTAGGACCTGGGGACCTATGCCAAATCTTTTCAGTTTCCTGAGGGGGAAAAGGTTTTGTCGTACCCTCTTCACGACTGTCTTGGTATGTTTGGACCATGATAGATCGTTAGTGATGTGGACGCCAAGGAACTTGAAGCTCTCAACCTGCTCTACTACAGCTCCGTTGATATTAATTAGGGTCTGTTGTCCAAAATCAGCTCCTTTGTCTTGATCACATTGAGGGAGAGGTTGTTGTCCTGGCACCACACTGCCTGTTCTCTGACCTCCTCCCTATAGGCTGTCTTATCGTTGTCGGTGATCAGGCCTACCACTGTTGTGTCGTCAGCAAACTTAATGATGATGTCGGAGTCGTGTTTGGCCACACAGTCGTGGGTCAACAGGAGTATAGGAGGGGACTAAGTACACACCCCGAGGGGCAAGAGTGTTGAGGATCAGCGTGGCAGACATATTGTTGCTTACCCTTACCACCTGGGGGCAGCCCATCAGGAAGTCCAGGATCCAGTTGCAGAGGGAAGTGTTTAGTCCCATGGTCTTTGTGAGCTTTGTGGGCACTATGGTGTTGAAAGCTGAGCTGTGGTCAATGAACAGCATTCTCACATAACCTTTTGTCCAGGTGGGAAAGGGCAGTGTGGAGTGCGATTGAGATTGCGTCATCTGTGGATCTGTTGGGGCAGTATGCGAATTGGAGTGGGTCTAGGGTATCCGGGGGGATGATGTTGATGTAAGCCACGAAAAGCCTTTCAAAGCACTTCATGGCTACCGACGTGAGTTCTACAGGGCGTTTTTCATTTAGGCAGGTTACCTTTGCTTTCTTGGGCACAGGGACTATAGTGGTCTGCTTGAAACATGTAGGCATTACAGACGTAGTCAGGGAGAGGTTGAAAATGTCAGTGAAGACACTTGCCAGTTGGTCCACGCATGCTTTGAGTACACGTCCTGGTAATACATCTGGCCCCGCGGCTTTGTGAATGTTGACCTGTTTAAAAGTTTTGCTACCAAGAGCGTTATCACATACAGCTGGTGCTCTTCTGCATGCGTCAGTGTTGCTTGCCTCGAAGTGAGCATAAAAGGCATTTAGCTCGTCTGGTAGGCTCGCGTCACTGGGCAGCTTGCGTCTGGGCTTCCCGTTGTAGTCCGTAATAGTTTTCAAGCCCTGCCACATCCGACAAGCTTCAGAGCCGGTGTAGTAGGATTCAATCTTAATCCTGTATTGACGCTTTGCTTGTTTGATGGTTCGTCTGAGGGCATAGCCGGATCTCTTATAGGCGTCCGGATTAGTGTCCCGCTTCTTGAAAGCGGCAGCTCAAGCCTTTAGCTCGATGCGGATGTTGCCTGTAATCCATGATTTCTGGTTGGGATATGTACGTACGATCACTGTGGGGACGTCGTCATCGATGCACTTATTGATGAAGCCGATGACTGAGGTGGTATACTCCTCAATGCCATTGGATGAATACCGGAACATATTTCAGCATCCGTGTGATCTGAGCACTTCCGTATTGAGCGAGTCACTGGTACTTCCTGCTTTAGTTTTTGCTTGTTAGCAGGAATCAGGAGGATAGAATTATGGTCGGATTTGCCAAATGGAGGGCTTGGGAGAACTTTCTATGCATCTCTGTGTGGAGTTAATGTGGTCTAGAGTTTTTTTTCCATTTGCACATGTGTTTGCACATGTGACATGCTGGTAAAAATGTGGTAAAACTGATTTAAGTTTGCCTGCATTAAAGTCCCCAGGCCACTAGGAGCGCCACTTGGTTGAGCATTTTCTTGTTTGCTTATGGCCATAGAGTTGGTTGAGTGTGGTCTTAGTGCCGAGTCATCGGTCTGTGGTGGTAAATAGACGGCTACGTATAATATAGATGAGAACTCTCTTGGTAGATAGCGTGGTCTACAGCTATAAAGTATTCTACCTCAGGCGAGCTATACCTCAAGACTTCTTTAATATTGGACATTGTGCATCAGCTGTTATTGACAAAAAAACACACCCACCCACCCCTCGTCTTCCCAGACGTAGCTTCTCTGTTTTGCCAGTGAACATCCCTTCAGCTCTATATTGTCCGTGTCATCATTCAGCCACGACTTCATGAAACACAGGATATTACATTTCTTAATGTCCCGTTGGTAGGACAATCGTAGGTCATCAATTTAATTTTCCAATGATTGCATGTTAGCAAGTAGAATTGATGGCAGTGGGAGTTTACTCGCTTGCCTACGGATTCTTAGAAGGCAGCCCGATCTGCGTCCTCTTTTCCCCCGTCTTTTCTTTACGCAAATGACGGGGATCTGGGCCTGTTCTCAGGAGAGCAGTATATCCTTCTTGTCGGACTCATTAAAGGAAAAAGCTTCTTCCAGTTCGTGGTGAATAATTGCTGTTCTGATGTCCAGAAGTTATTGTCAGTCATAAGAGACGGCCGCAGCAACATTATGTAAAAAATAAGTTACAAACAACACAAAGAACTAACAATAGCACAATTGGTCAGGAGCATGTAAAACGTCAGCCATTCTCTTCGGGCGCCATTTACCTTGAGTTCTTTCAAGAAGCAGCATCAGACAACTGTTGATAGTGGGGAGACATTACAAAAAACTGAAAGTTCAAGTGTGAGGTAGCATTATTACATCATCAGTAAATAACAACAGTAGGCCCATAAGCATGGCATAATGGCTATACACAGCACTGGGGAAGAACTACTTAAAGTGACTGATGATATTATAGCACTCAAGTTTATTACATCTACAGTATGATCGTGAGTTGTTCCTGACTGCTGCTGATGGCACAAATCAGTGTGTATGAGCACGCTAACCATTTATTATAATCTAAGTTTGTCAAGAAAATTTGTAAAGACAGTAAATGTTATACAGTACATACCAACTGTCTTGGGAACACTGGTCCAGTCAGTGGTGGTATTGAAAATATCTGTAAATAAAACACGACAAATAAGTTAATAGATGTGTCAGAATTGAACCATATTCATAAAAAAGTCAGATTTAAAAAAAAAAAATACTCCAGAGTGCATCCAGATTGTGTCATAATTGTCTGAAAGGGAGTCTATTCAAATTTACACTTGAGGACCAAAATACTTCTGGCTCGCATTCCTTCCTTCTAATCAGGTAAATGGGACACCAGATGTGTGAACTCTGGCCAATCTGTGACATACATAAATCTTTACATCCTGGTAGAAAACGTGTCTAAGTAGAAAATCCTCATCCAAGTACTTGAGGGCAATGGTCAGATTTAATGGTGATATCTAAAAAAAGATCCATTTGCATGCCTTCTTGCTGATCTGGGTTGCTGGATTGCCTTTGCTGTCCCTCTTCTTCCAACTCACAGTTGAAACCGGAGGTAGAAGGATTTTTCTCCTTTGGTCCTCCTTTCTCTAAACATTTAATCAAAAGTCAAGTAAAGTCATATGCTAATATGCTAGTATAGCTATATATCAACCTGTTAGCAAGCTACTGGTTTGATCGACACCAGATCCGGATGTGCGTGTGTGTGCGAAAACATGTCCCCACGTCTTTGTTTAGTGCCCTTACCATTGGACGATGTCCATTCGTCAGGTTTAGATGCCGAGGGATGAGAACATGTTGGTCACCTTGATTACTCAAATTTTGCTTGACCTGTGCACCTACGTTGTAAACTTTTATTCATAGGTTATGTTGTAGCAACCTCATGATGGGTATAGGGAACATTTGAGTTGGATGAATGGAATGTCAATCCAATATGCTGGAATAGAAATAAGGCCATGCGCATAAAAATAAAAAAAAATTAACGGCACCGACTGCCACTGGCACAGGGGCATGTGCCCCCTCAGATTTGTCCTGTCAAAAATATATAAATAATGATCTAGCCCAGGTAGGTTCCCAATCTCCCAACCTCATTACCAAGATGCCATTTCAGGCCATCAATCAAGTTAGAGTAGCTAGCTTGTCTAACTATCTTAGGTGTCATGCCTGCTGGCAAGGTTGGTAGACTTTAGAAAAGTAAGCAATAACTAAATGTACTGAATTAGAAATTCCTATCAATCTTTTACACATTTTAGCAGAGATGCAGAGAAGCATTTTTAGTTTCTTTAAAAAAAAAGAAAACAGTCGGGAGGATACAGACGGCTCCAGTATTGTTAGATATGCAGTAATATATACAAAAAATTTAACATAGAATTACGCATAATGACTATGACTCTAGATTGCAGGAAGAAGCTGTTTCAGGTGTTTGAAAAATGCTAAATTCGCCAACATACAGAAGAGGGGCATAGCCCCCCCTAAGGACCACCCCCAGCCATCCCCACATACTTTGTGCCCCCTCAGTGAATTGATGAACCCATTGATGAACAACAGCCCCATTGCCTCTTCTATTGATTGCCTACTTACAGTGGAAACGTACTGTATCACGTTCCACAGAACAATTTACAGGTGATATTTTGTTTTACTTGACTTAGCACCTTGTGCTTTACTTGCATAAAAAGGTTGGATGGAAACCTGGTTAATTAAGCAAGGTGGCTTGTAACTGCAAGTGTGATATATGGCCAATATACCACAGCTAAGGGCTGTGCCTGGATACAGCCCTTAGCTGTGGCATATTGGCCATATAACACAAACCCCCGAGGTGCAGTATTGCCATTAGAAACTGGTTACCAACGTAATGAGTTTTGTCATACCCGTGTTATTCTGTCTGATATACCATAGCTGTCAGCCAAGCATTCAGGGTTTGATCCACCCAGTTTATAATGAAGAGTTTGGCGTTCGCTATAAACTTGCAGTTACAAGCTGCCTCGAATTAACAGCGTTTGTACGATCAATATCCACCTTCATAACATGGATGAAGCCTGAGCTGGAATGGGCCATTACAAGTGTAGTCTTTCTTACACATATCGTTTCTTTGGTGTGCTTATCAATGCACAAGTCCCTTCCCCCCCCAACTCCTATGATCAAATACTTGTAAGCTAATATTAAGTCATGAAAGCTTTACTGCAAGTTAAGTTTCAAATGAATCAGTCTATGGTACAAATATATTTTTGGTATTTCCTCAAATATGGTACAGGTAATGAAGGGATGATGACACAAACTTTACAAGAGGGAGGGAATCAAATTTGATTGGAAACACATTAAACTTTATATTTTTATTTGGTACATGAAAACTTAACCAAAAAAGTACATTGATTTGTATCCTCAACAAGTGAATTTGGTGGAAAAATTGAAAAAAAATGCAGATTTTAGAATAGTCGCGTGAAAATCTTTGATCGAAACGTAGATAGCGTTATGGTTCACATACGATAAATACAGACTCCACATAACTCTCATCCTGCTACTCTATTGTAACATTGCCGGATATACAAACATATTTTTGTTGTAACAATAAATACACATTAGATCAACGTAAGTGGACAGCATGTGCAAATCTTGCTTTGAGGACTACACTTTTGTCAGTGTTTCCCAATCCTCTACTTCGGGACTACCATACAGCCCACATTTTGGTTCAAGCCCTGCACTAACATATCTGAATAAACAAATCAAACCACTTGACTAGGTGAATCAGGTGTGTAGTGCAGGACTAAAACACAAATGAGGACTGTTCGTTGGTCCCTCAGTAAAAATGTTGGCAAACATCACTTCTCTTATTGCTACATTGATTGATGTAGCTGTCCCTGGGATGTTTCTTGCATGGCAGAACAAGCAAAATCCTGTTTTGATCAAGGCTTGTTCCACATGGAAGTCCAATAGAGTCAGCAGTCTTGTCCTCTTATTTCACACATCTCATTTCTTATTATACTGGAAAACACAACAGATTGAGAACTTATCAAAGTTAGTCTTTCCACATACTGTTGTCTGATTTGTCAATTAAAATGAGTTTGAAAACAGCAAAGGCAATGCTCACTTTATCGAGAATCCAATCTGCATCTGATATAGCTCTTTGTATGATCAGTTGAATCCTCTCAGGATCGTCTTCGTCTGTGTGACTATTGTAACCCTAGTTTGATACAAAAAAAGCAAATTGTTGACCAAGTTTGGCCATTATAACCTAGCTCTTTGTAACATTTAATACCATCAGATATGTCTAAGTTATACACTACGTAGCCTATGCTGTAACAACTGTAATGGGCTACAATCAGACTGTACCTGTCTTATAGCATGTTGATAATGTTGCTGCATTGCACGGGTTGGCAATTGCTTGCAACATCTAAGAAGGTAACGGTACAGATGAACCGGTGTACGAACCAACTCAGCGCCTGGTAATGGGGGCATACTGCCCGTGCAGAATGACTTCCTCCTCAATATGCTCCTGTGAATAGCAGGACAATTAACTGGGCACATTTCAAGTAGTCTTAATTGCAGTCGCACATTGATATTGTCAGAGCTCACAACGCCTAAAGAAATGTTTAATGTTCCAAGAATAGCATTAACATGATGATCGATCGAGCAATCTGCTGAGAAACGCAGCCCGACTGCAAAAAAATACGATATGCAACGTTCCTGCCCTACAAGACGTTAATAAATTAGACGTGCTTGCCTCTTTGGAAGCGTATATCAATTCATTTTATGTGATCAATATCAATTGATTCTATCGTATAAGTTAACGATCTGATTCAGAATGTATGTTAAATTGTGACTGTAGACTTACAGGTAGCTTGCGGTTACTGTACTTCTCCACGAAACTGGTGGCAGACAGGGAACTTCCGTTTTTCTTTGAATTAGCCTACTGTTCAAAGTGAAGTAGCGTTATGTCCACTGTCATTTTTAAAACAATATTAGTTAGTAAATAAAGCCTTGTAAATGAATAGGCATGCGGTAAAACTGTAATAGGCAAGCATAAAAGTCGTCGATAAATCGAGGTCGAGTTATAAAATATTTGTGTACTCTTTAAACCAACACTGACGGAAACTTAGAACATATAAACAGTTCCTGACTGGATATGGATATTCTGTCAATGATATTTTCAATGTAGGAAATTCATTCGGAATACATTTTTTTTCATTCTAAAATATTCTAGATAAATATTCCATTCATAAATCAGAAAACATAGTGCACCATAATATTGGACTATGGAAATAACATGTCTTGAAGAAAACATAATGCAACAGGCTATAAACCTATTCTTAATTTAGCAATAATCTCTTCAGGAATCTAAACCTTGGAATAACCCAACACCCACAACATGTTGACACAGGTGCTTTCCACATACGTAACAACGCAAACCACAACACCCCCACTGAATAACAGCATAAATCATCTTGCTCTTCAACTGAAGCTTTCATCCTCAGGTTTTAGATGGCACTGTGCCATCTACAGAGAAAATCCTTCTCTGGTATCATAAAATACAATCCTAGTTTAATAGCTGTTTTGTGCAGTGTGAGGTGGTGATTGTGAGTCAACTTGACTGTCCGCACCCCAGTCCTGTTGGATGAGTCACAGGCGTCCAGCTGGTTTGCCACAAGCCCCTTGTTTCAGGGCACCTAGGCAAAGGTTTTCACAGTTCCGCTGTGTGTGCTGATGAATGGCCTCATTGTGAAGGGGAGAGAAAAACAGCAATGGAATGATAGAGACTGGCCACTGCAGGGAAACAAGAATCACCCCCGCCTGGCTGTCTGTGTGCCCTCTGCAGCGCTGCTGACACCTGACCCATCCACTCCATCAACACAGTCACTCCCACAGGATTCCCCTTTACCTCAGGTGAACACTCATGTTGCTGTCCCTTTTGACCCCCTGCCAGCCAAAATAAAAGGATTCTTGACAACAACCCTGATAATTGACATTTTCTAAGCTATGAAATGACCTTTGAATACAAGGGTACACTGTAATGAACAAAATGAAAAGTATGTGGTCTAATCTAAACATCTCCATGTTTTGCTTTGGGAACAACGCAGATGCTAATAGTGACTAGGAAATACCTGTTGTCTGTACTGACTAGACCACCATATGCAGTGGGGAGTCAAAGACTCAGCCCCCCTCCCCTGGCGGGGTCAGTGTTCAGAGCCTGGACTGACTTAAGCCCGAACAAATGTCTCTGGTGAGACCTTAAAATAGTTGTGCAGCGACACTGCCCATCCAACCTGACAGAGCTTGAGAGGATCTGCAGAGAAGAATAGGAGAAACTCACCAAATACAGGTGCGCCAAGCTTATAGCATTATACGTAAGACTCAATGCTGTAATCACTGTCTAAGGGGCTTCAACAAAGTACTGCGTATAGGGTCTGAATACTTATGTAAATGTGATATTTTAGATTTTTTTATTACTAAAAAACAGTTTTTGCTTTGGCATTGTGGGGTATTGTGTGTAGATTGAAGGAAAAAAAACATTTACGGTAATCAATTGTAGAAAAACATAAAATGTGGGAAAAAATCAAGGAGTCTGACTACTTTCCTGAAGGCACTGTGTGTGTGTGTGTGTGTGTGTGTGTGTGTGTGTGTGTGTGTGTGTGTGTGTGTGTGTGTGGTCACTATATAACACACCCACAGCTGCCCGCCCTTCCCCCACACACACCAACAACACAAGCACCCCCACACATACTTTACACTCATCACATGCTGCTGCTACTTTATTGGACTCATATTACTCTCTATCCTGATGCCTAGTCACTTTACCCTAGAGGTCTTCACCGATCCACTTGTATCCGAATACCATATGTTCATTACATATTGTATTCAACATTCTAGGTACGTTTTCATAATTTTCCTTCCATTCACAAACAAATATATTTATCTCACTGGAGAAAGCATCTGAGTGAGCAAAACAGCGCCCCTCTGTCTCCATGTGTAGGCCATCTATCTGATGCTGTCTGGTCATGAAGAGTATGACATTGTTGCCACCCTAGCATTGAATGCAAGGGAAGCCAGCGAGCATTTGGCCTCCCTTGATAAAAAAGGTATAAAATAATAGCCAATCAGCACTGAGCTAAACTGAGTGAGCTCACCTGTGAATGCTCCTGTGCACTAGAAGAAAAAGAAAGAAAAGTGTCAAGGGAAGCCAGATTGGATTTGGCTTCACTCAGATCTCTTCGCATCAAGAGAAATATGTCATTAAAAGAAACAACTTGAATTGTTTAATCTCATTGTGTTGTCCTCCGGTGGCTGGATGGCTAGCTAAAGTGGACCCTTTCCTAAATTAGCCATGAAATGGAGATAGGGATTTGGACTTGAATACTGGCCAATGATTATAACAGTGATTCTGATCCAACCGTAAATTGATACATTGTGTCCCCAGACTGAGAGGAAAGGAGTTCAATGTGTAGCTAGATGTAGAAGGCTAATGTTAACTAGCTAACGTCACCCATGAAAGGAAGTTAGGCTAGCGAGCAAGCATTTTAGCCAGGAAGTCTAGTACAACAAAAAATAAAACATGTACTGTATGACAGAGTCATAGGCCGGTTCGTCAACATGAAAGAAAGGATGGCGTTCGCATTTCTCTACAAGTAGAGTGAGAAAGTATGTTTTTTTCTATTTGAATGAATGCACACACACAAACTCAGTCTTGTATAGCTAACCTTGTGGATATACAATTTATTCCCATTCAAAATCCATTTTCCCTAACCCCTAAACATAGCTCCTAACCATAACCCTAATTCTAAACCTAAACCCCTACAAATAGCATTTTACCTTTTGGGGACTAACAAAATGTCCCCAGTTGGTCCAATTTTTGTTTGTTTACTATTCTTGTAGGGACTTCTGGTTCAGAAGTCCCCAAAAGTATAGTTAAACATGTCCACACACACATACACAAATCAGAACCATTGACACCCATATCATATTTAGCTTCTGTTGATTGGACTAAATTGTTTTTGGTATCTTTTAGTTGTCACTAGTATACTTAGCATATGTGATTTGATGATGTTATAATGGTGCTGGAATAGTGGAGGCAGCTCCTGATTTCTTTGTGACTCTCCGTGGTTCTAAATCTGTAGTTGTTTAGTAGGACACAAATATTAGAAACAGTAAGGATAACTAGTCAGTGGTCCAACTCAATGTATCTTCTGCATTCAATCCAACTTCTCTGAATTAGAGAATGCGGTGGACTTCCTTAAACAACATCCACGGCTTCAGCGCCGAGGGAATGGTGTGTTAACTGCCTTGCTCAGGAGTAGAACAACCAATTGTTACCTTGTCAGCGCAGGGATTCGATCCAGCCACCTTCCAGTTACCAGCCCAACACTCTAACCACTAGGCTACCTGCTGCTTGACCATATACCTGTTTGTTACATGAAATATACTTTGTGGACTTCACCTGACAGAGGTTACTCTCCAGTTTCATTATGAAAGAAAGGTGCAGTTGAATTTATTCTGCCACTGTCATATTGTCTCGGCCTTAGGCCTATATACCTGTACATCATGGTCACAAGGCGTATGAACTAACAGGTTATAGAGTAAACAATGCAATTATCACAGCACAAGTTGGAATTTGGTTATTTTCTTTCTGGCTTGGTTCCACAGTGATTTTATCTACGCACTGTGACAGGTACTGACGTTCTTTAAAAATCACATTTAATGAGTTTCACCACTGAACTTCAATTCTATACTTTTCTAAAGAACTGACATTTTTTCTAACGAACACAACCACATCCGAGGAGTCTATATTCAGATCTACATTCCTGTAAAGCTTAGAGACGATCTAATGTTAAATACTGTTGAAGTAATATGGCTACAGGTTCATCTGCCTCACCTTAAAGCCCATTCTTGTGGGAAGCTGCTATAGACCACCAAGTGCTAGCAGTCAGTATCTGGATAATATGTGTGAAATGCTTGATAATGTACGTGATATAAACAGAGAAGTATATTTTCAGGGTGATTTAAATATTGACTGGGTAACATCAAGCTGCCCACTCAGGAAAAACTTCAAACTGTAACCAGTGGCTGCAAAACTGGATCAGGTTGTCAGTCAACCTACCAGGGTAGTTACAAACAGCACAGGAATTAAATCATCTACATGTATTGACCCCATTTTTACTAACGCTGCAGATATTTGCTTTAAGCAGTATCCAAATCCATAGGATGTAGTGATCACAATATAATAGCCATATCGAGGAAAACCAAAGTTCCAAAGGCTATAGTGTGTAAGAGGTCATACAAGAAGTTTTGTAGTGATTCATATGTTGATGATGTAAAGAATATTTGCGGGTCTGTGGTGTAAAATGAGGAGCAACCAGATGCTCCACTTGACGCACCCACACACTATATACCACACCCACAGCCGCACCCCCTTCCTCCACACACACCAACAACACAAGCACCCCCACACATACTTTACACTCATCACATGCTGCTGCTACTTTATTGGATTCATATTACTCTCTATCCTGATGCCTAGTCACTTTACCCTAGAGGTCTTCACGGATCCACTTGTACCCGAATACCCGACACCCACTCCGGGACCTGATTGGGTCTGGATCCAGAATTCTAAATAACGTCATGGGTCTGGGTCGAATCTGATCTGATTGTCACGGGTATGTTTAATTTGAACTGACTTGTCCAGAAAGACTGATATGAATTTGAACAGGACTGCTGCAGCAGAGAGAAAGAACTTTATAATTTATGCTGCTGCTCTTTGCTTTTCACAAAAGGGGCGTGTGTAGCTTGTTGTTGGCCAACCATAAGGGGTGTGTGTAGCTTGTTGTTGGCCAACCATAAGGGGCGTGTGTAGCTTGTTGTTGGCCAACCATAAGTGGCTATGGACTACAGTCAGAGCCTCCTGGTGGGAAAAAAGTTAGCAGATATCTAAATCAATGGAAGATGGAATTAAAATGGAATATAAAAGTTAAAGGAGAAGGAGAGGCTACAACGACCAAAAGCCAACAGTTGGGCTGCTATTAATAGCTATGGCAGCTATTAGTCTACTATAGTGCGAGTCAGCTTGGTTGGTTGGGGTCTCTCCTCTCTCCCTCCCTGTTCCATGTCACTCACTCACACTCACAGTTGCCTATACAAACAGCACGGCCACTGCTAGACCGTCACCTCTACCTCCTCTCCCTTGCGCTTTTGTTACACCCCATGATCTATAATACATTCATTACATATTGTATTCAACATTCTAGGTACGTTTTCATAATTTTCCTTCCATTCACAAACAAATACATTTATCTCACTGGACAAAAGCATCTGAGTGAGCACAACAGTGCCCCTCTGTCTCTATGTGTAGGCCATCTATCTGATGCTTTCTGGTCATGAAGATTATGACATTCTTGCCACCGTAGCATTGAATGCAAGGGAAGCCAGCAAGCATTTGGCCTCCCTTGATAAAAAAAGTGTAAAATCATAGCCAATCAGCACTGAGCTAAACTGAGTGAGCTCACCTGTGAATGCTCCTGTGCACTAGAAGAAAAAAAAGAAGTGTCAAGGGAAGCCAGATTGGATTTGGCTTCACTCAGATCTCTTCGCATCAAGAGAAATGTCATTAAAAGAAACAACTTGAATTGTTTCATCTTGCTGTGTTGTCCTCCGGTGACTGGCAGGCTAGCTAAAGTGGACCCTTTCCTAAATTAGCCACGGATGGAGATAGGGATTTGGACTTGGATACTGGCCAATGATCATAACAGTGATTCTGATCCAACCGTAAATTGATACATTGTGTCCCCAGACTGAGAGGAAAGGAGTTCAATGTGTAGCTAGATGTAGAAGGCTAATGTTAACTAGCTAACGTCGCCCATGAAAGGAAGTTAGGCTAGCGAGCAAGCATTTTAGCCAGGAAGTCTAGTACAACAAAAAATAAAACATGTACTGTATGACAGAGTCATAGGCCGGTTCGTCAACATGAGAGAAAGGAGGAAGGCATTGGCATTTCTCATAAACGTAGAGTGAGCAAACATGTTTTTTTTTCTATTTGCATGAATGCACACACACATACTCAGTCTTGTATAGCTAACCTTGTGGGGATACAATTTTTTCCCATTCAAAAACCTGTTTTCCTAATCCCTAACCCTAGCTCCTAACCATAACCCTAATTCTAAACCTGAACCCCTACAAATAGCATTCTACCCATAGGCCGGTAGAGTGAGCAAACATGTTTTTTTCAATTTGCATGAACGCACGCACGCACACACACACACACACACACACACACACACACACACACACACACACACACACACACACACACACACACACACACACACACACACACACACACACACACACACACACACACACACACACACACACACACACACACACACACACACACACACACACACTCAGTCTTGTATAACCTACCTTGTGGATATACAATTTATTCCCATTCAAAATCATTTTTTCCCTAACCCCTAAACCTAGCTCCTAACAATACCCCTAATTCTAAACTTAAACCCGTACAAATAGCATTTTACCTTTTGGGGACTAACAAAATGTCCCCAGTTGGTCCAATTTTTGTTTGTTTACTATTCTTGTAGGGACTTCTGGTTCAGAAGTCCCCAAAAGTATAGTTAAACATGACCACACACACATACACAAATCAGAACCATTGACACCCATATCATATTTAGCTTCTGTTGATTGGACTAAATTGTTTTTGGTATCTTTTAGTTGTCACTAGTATACTTAGCATATGTGATTTGATGATGTTATAATGGTGCTGGAATAGTGGAGGCAGCTCCTGATTTCTTTGTGACTCTCCGTGGTTCTAAATCTGTAGTTGTTTAGTAGGACACAAATATTAGAAACAGTAAGGATACCTAGTCAGTGGTCCAACTCAATGTATCTTCTGCATTCAATCCAACCTCTCTGAATTAGAGAGGTGCGGGGAGCTGCCTTATACAACATCCACGGCTTCAGCGCCGAGGGAATGGTGTGTTAACTGCCTTGCTCAGGAGTAGAACAACCAATTGTTACCTTGTCAGCTCAGGGATTTGATCCAGCCACCTTCCAGTTACCAGCCCAACACTCTAACCACTAGGCTACCTGCTGCTTGACCATGTACCTGTTTGTTACATTAAATATACTTTGTGGACTTCACCAGACAGAGGTTACTCTCCAGTTTCGTTATGAAAGAAAGGTGCAGTTGAATTTATTCTGCCACTGTCATATTGTCTCGGCCTTAGGCCTATATACATCATGGTCATAAGGCGTATGAACTAACAGGTTATAGAGTAAACAACACAATTATCACAGCACAAGTTGGAATTTGGCCATTTTTGTTCTGGCTTGGTTCCCCAGTGATTTTATCTATGCACTGTGACTGGCGCTGACGTTCTTTAAAAGTCACATTTAATGAGTTTCACCACTGTACTTTAATTCTATACTTTTCTAAAGAACTTACATTTTTTCTAACGAACACAAGCACATCCGAGGAGTCTATATTCAGATCTACATTCCTGTAAAGCTTAGAGACGATCTAATGTTAAATACTGTTGAAGTAATATGGCTATAAAGCAGTATCCAAATCCATAGGATGTAGTGATCACAATATAATAGCCATATCTAGGAAAACCAAAGTTCCAAAGGCTGAGCCTAATATAGTGTATAAGAGGTCATACAAGAAGTTTTGTAGTGATTCATATGTTGATGATGTAAAGAACATTTTCAGGTTTGTGGTGTGTAATGAGGAGCACCCAGATGTTGCACTAGACGCATTTATGAAAATACTTATCACAGTTACTAATAAGCCCTTTAAGAAAATGACTGTAAAAGATGTTAAATGAGGAATTGAAAATTTGTATGGTTGAAAGGGATGAGGTAAAAGGTATGGCAATTAAGTCTGGCAGCCCAACTGATTGGAAAGTGAACTGCAAATTATTAAATAATTTTCAGTATAATGGGGGGGGGGTGTCACTAGTAGACTAAGCATAGGTGATTTGACAATGTTATAATGGTGCTGGAATAGTGGAGGCAGCTCTTGATTTCTTTGTGACTTGCGGTAAGTCTCCGTGGTTCTAAATCTGTAGTTGTTTAGTAGGACACAAATGTCGGAAACAATAAGGATACCTAGTCAGTGGTCCAACTGAATGTATCTTCTGCATTCAATCCAACCTCTTTGAATTAGAGAGGTGCGGGGGGCTGCCTTATACAACATCCACAGCTTCAGCACCCAGGTAACAGTGGGATATCTGCTCTGCTCAGGGGCAGAACAACCAATTGTTACCTTGTCAGCGCAGGGATTCGATCCAGCTACCTTCCAGTTACCAGCCCAACACTCTAACCACTAGGCTACCTGCTGCTTGACCATGTACCTGTTTGTTACATTAAATATACTTTGTGGACTTCACCTGACAGAGGTTACTCTCCAGTTTCATTATGAAAGAAAGGTGCAGTTGAATTTATTCTGCCACTGTCATATTGTCTCGGCCTTAGGCCTATATACCTGTACATCATGGTCACAAGGCGTATGAACTAACAGGTTATAGAGTAAACAACACAATTATCACAGCACAAGTTGGAATTTGGCCATTTTTGTTCTGGCTTGGTTCCCCATTGATTTTATCTACGCACTGTGACTGGCGCTGACGTTCTTTAAAAGTCACATTTAATGAGTTTCACCAATGTACTTCAATTCTATACTTTTCGAAAGAACTGACATTTTTTCTAACGAACACAAGCACATCTGAGGAGTCTATATTCAGATCTACATTCCTGTAAAGCTTAGAGACGATCTAATGTTAAATACTGTTGAAGTAATATGGCTACAGGTTCATCTGCCTCACCTTAAAGCCCATTCTTGCGGGAAGCTGCTATAGACCACCAAGTGCTAACAGTCAGTATCTGAATAATATGTGTGAAATGCTTGATAATGTACGTGATATAAACAGAGAAGTATATTTTCAGGGTGATTTGAATATTGAATGGGTAACATCAAGCTCCCCACTCAGGAAAAAACTTAAAACTGTAACCAGTGGCTGCAATACTGGATCAGGTTGTCAGTCAACCTACCAGGGTAGTTACAAACAGCACAGGAATTAAATCATCTACATGTATTGATCCCATTTTTACTAACGCTGCAGATATTTGCTTTAAGCAGTATCCAAATCCATAGGATGTAGTGATCACAATATAATAGCCATATCGAGGAAAACCAAAGTTCCAAAGGCTGGGCCTAATATAGTGTATAAGAGGTCATACAAGAAGTTTTGTAGTGATTCATATGTTGATGATGTAAAGAATATTTGCGGGTCTGTAGTGTAAAATGAGGAGCAACCAGATGCTCCACTTGACGCACCCACACACTATATACCACACCCACAGCCGCACCCCCTTCCTCCACACAAACCAACAACACAAGCACCCCCACACATACTTTACACTCATCACATGCTGCTGCTACTTTATTGGACTCATATTACTCTCTATCCTGATGCCTAGTCACTTTACCCTAGAGGTCTTCACGGATCCACTTGTACCCGAATACCCGACACCCACTCCGGGACCTGATTGGGTCTGGATCCAGAATTCTAAATAACGTCATGGGTCTGGGTCGAATCTGATCTGATTGTCACGGGTATGTTTAATTTGAACTGACTTGTCCAGAAAGACTGATATGAATTTGAACAGGACTGCTGCAGCAGAGAGAAAGAACTTTATAATTTATGCTGCTGCTCTTTGCTTTTCACAAAAGGGGCGTGTGTAGCTTGTTGTTGGCCAACCATAAGGGGTGTGTGTAGCTTGTTGTTGGCCAACCATAAGGGGCGTGTGTAGCTTGTTGTTGGCCAACCATAAGTGGCTATGGACTACAGTCAGAGCCTCCTGGTGGGAAAAAAGTTAGCAGATATCTAAATCAATGGAAGATGGAATTAAAATGGAATATAAAAGTTAAAGGAGAAGGAGAGGCTACAACGACCAAAAGCCAACAGTTGGGCTGCTATTAATAGCTATGGCAGCTATTAGTCTACTATAGTGCGAGTCAGCTTGGTTGGTTGGGGTCTCTCCTCTCTCCCTCCCTGTTCCATGTCACTCACTCACACTCACAGTTGCCTATACAAACAGCACGGCCACTGCTAGACCGTCACCTCTACCTCCTCTCCCTTGCGCTTTTGTTACACCCCATGATCTATAATACATTCATTACATATTGTATTCAACATTCTAGGTACGTTTTCATAATTTTCCTTCCATTCACAAACAAATACATTTATCTCACTGGACAAAAGCATCTGAGTGAGCACAACAGTGCCCCTCTGTCTCTATGTGTAGGCCATCTATCTGATGCTTTCTGGTCATGAAGATTATGACATTCTTGCCACCGTAGCATTGAATGCAAGGGAAGCCAGCAAGCATTTGGCCTCCCTTGATAAAAAAAGTGTAAAATCATAGCCAATCAGCACTGAGCTAAACTGAGTGAGCTCACCTGTGAATGCTCCTGTGCACTAGAAGAAAAAAAAAAAGTGTCAAGGGAAGCCAGATTGGATTTGGCTTCACTCAGATCTCTTCGCATCAAGAGAAATGTCATTAAAAGAAACAACTTGAATTGTTTCATCTTGCTGTGTTGTCCTCCGGTGACTGGCAGGCTAGCTAAAGTGGACCCTTTCCTAAATTAGCCACGGATGGAGATAGGGATTTGGACTTGGATACTGGCCAATGATCATAACAGTGATTCTGATCCAACCGTAAATTGATACATTGTGTCCCCAGACTGAGAGGAAAGGAGTTCAATGTGTAGCTAGATGTAGAAGGCTAATGTTAACTAGCTAACGTCGCCCATGAAAGGAAGTTAGGCTAGCGAGCAAGCATTTTAGCCAGGAAGTCTAGTACAACAAAAAATAAAACATGTACTGTATGACAGAGTCATAGGCCGGTTCGTCAACATGAGAGAAAGGAGGAAGGCATTGGCATTTCTCATAAACGTAGAGTGAGCAAACATGTTTTTTTTCTATTTGCATGAATGCACACACACATACTCAGTCTTGTATAGCTAACCTTGTGGGGATACAATTTTTTCCCATTCAAAAACCTGTTTTCCTAACCCCTAACCCTAGCTCCTAACCATAACCCTAATTCTAAACCTGAACCCCTACAAATAGCATTCTACCCATAGGCCGGTAGAGTGAGCAAACATGTTTTTTTCAATTTGCATGAACGCACGCACGCACACACACACACACACACACACACACACACACACACACACACACACACACACACACACACACACACACACACACACACACACACACACACACACACACACACACACACACTCAGTCTTGTATAACTAACCTTGTGGATATACAATTTATTCCCATTCAAAATCATTTTTTCCCTAACCCCTAAACCTAGCTCCTAACAATACCCCTAATTCTAAACTTAAACCCGTACAAATAGCATTTTACCTTTTGGGGACTAACAAAATGTCCCCAGTTGGTCCAATTTTTGTTTGTTTACTATTCTTGTAGGGACTTCTGGTTCAGAAGTCCCCAAAAGTATAGTTAAACATGACCACACACACATACACAAATCAGAACCATTGACAGCCACAAAATATTTAGCTTCTGTTGATTGGACTAAATTGTTTTTGGTATCTTTTAGTTGTCACTAGTATACTTAGCATATGTGATTTGATGATGTTATAATGGTGCTGGAATAGTGGAGGCAGCTCCTGATTTCTTTGTGAATCTCCGTGGTTCTAAATCTGTAGTTGTTTAGTAGGACACAAATGTCGGAAACAATAAGGATACCTAGTCAGTGGTCCAACTGAATGTATCTTCTGCATTCAATCCAACCTCTTTGAATTAGAGAGGTGCGGGGGGCTGCCTTATACAACATCCACAGCTTCAGCACCCAGGTAACAGTGGGATATCTGCTCTGCTCAGGGGCAGAACAACCAATTGTTACCTTGTCAGCGCAGGGATTCGATCCAGCTACCTTCCAGTTACCAGCCCAACACTCTAACCACTAGGCTACCTGCTGCTTGACCATGTACCTGTTTGTTACATGAAATATACTTTGTGGACTTCACCAGACAGAGGTTACTCTCCAGTTTCATTATGAAAGAAAGGTGCAGTTGAATTTATTCTGCCACTGTCATATTGTCTCGGCCTTAGGCCTATATACCTGTACATCATGGTCACAAGGCGTATGAACTAACAGGTTATAGAGTAAACAACACAATTATCACAGCACAAGTTGGAATTTGGCCATTTTTGTTCTGGCTTGGTTCCCCAGTGATTTTATCTACGCACTGTGACTGGCGCTGACGTTCTTTAAAAGTCACATTTAATGAGTTTCACCACTGTACTTCAATTCTATACTTTTCGAAAGAACTGACATTTTTTCTAACGAACACAAGCACATCTGAGGAGTCTATATTCAGATCTACATTCCTGTAAAGCTTAGAGACGATCTAATGTTAAATACTGTTGAAGTAATATGGCTACAGGTTCATCTGCCTCACTTTAAAGCCCATTCTTGCGGGAAGCTGCTATAGACCACCAAGTGCTAACAGTCAGTATCTGAATAATATGTGTGAAATGCTTGATAATGTACGTGATATAAACAGAGAAGTATATTTTCAGGGTGATTTAACTATTGACTGGGTAACATCAAGCTGCCCACTCAGGAAAAACTTCAAACTGTAACCAGTGGCTGCAATACTGGATCAGGTTGTCAGTCAACCTACCAGGGTAGTTACAAACAGCACAGGAATTAAATCATCTACATGTATTGATCCCATTTTTACTAACGCTGCAGATATTTGCTTTAAGCAGTATCCAAATCCATAGGATGTAGTGATCACAATATAATAGCCATATCGAGGAAAACCAAAGTTCCAAAGGCTATAGTGTATAAGAGGTCATACAAGAAGTTTTGTAGTGATTCATATGTTGATGATGTAAAGAATATTTGCGGGTCTGTGGTGTAAAATGAGGAGCAACCAGATGCTCCACTTGACGCACCCACACACTATATACCACACCCACAGCCGCACCCCCTTCCTCCACACACACCAACAACACAAGCACCCCCACACATACTTCATACTCATCACATGCTGCTGCTACTTTATTGGACTCATATTACTCTCTATCCTGATGCCTAGTCACTTTACCCTAGAGGTCTTCACGGATCCACTTGTACCCGAATACCCGACACCCACTCCGGGACCTGATTGGGTCTGGATCCAGAATTCTAAATAACGTCATGGGTCTGGGTCGAATCTGATCTGATTGTCACGGGTATGTTTAATTTGAACTGACTTGTCCAGAAAGACTGATATGAATTTGAACAGGACTGCTGCAGCAGAGAGAAAGAACTTTATAATTTATGCTGCTGCTCTTTGCTTTTCACAAAAGGGGCGTGTGTAGCTTGTTGTTGGCCAACCATAAGGGGTGTGTGTAGCTTGTTGTTGGCCAACCATAAGGGGCGTGTGTAGCTTGTTGTTGGCCAACCATAAGGGCAATGGACTACAGTCAGAGCCTCCTGGTGGGAAAAAAGTTAGCAGATATCTAAATCAATGGAAGATGGAATTAAAATGGAATATAAAAGTTAAAGGAGAAGGAGAGGCTACAACGACCAAAAGCCAACAGTTGGGCTGCTATTAATAGCTATGGCAGCTATTAGTCTACTATAGTGCGAGTCAGCTTGGTTGGTTGGGGTCTCTCCTCTCTCCCTCCCTGTTCCATGTCACTCACTCACACTCACAGTTGCCTATACAAACAGCACGGCCACTGCTAGACCGTCACCTCTACCTCCTCTCCCTTGCGCTTTTGTTACACCCCATGATCTATAATACATTCATTACATATTGTATTCAACATTCTAGGTACGTTTTCATAATTTTCCTTCCATTCACAAACAAATACATTTATCTCACTGGACAAAAGCATCTGAGTGAGCACAACAGTGCCCCTCTGTCTCCATGTGTAGGCCATCTATCTGATGCTTTCTGGTCATGAAGATTATGACATTCTTGCCACCGTAGCATTGAATGCAAGGGAAGCCAGCAAGCATTTGGCCTCCCTTGATAAAAAAAGTGTAAAATCATAGCCAATCAGCACTGAGCTAAACTGAGTGAGCTCACCTGTGAATGCTCCTGTGCACTAGAAGAAAAAAAAGAAGTGTCAAGGGAAGCCAGATTGGATTTGGCTTCACTCAGATCTCTTCGCATCAAGAGAAATGTCATTAAAAGAAACAACTTGAATTGTTTCATCTTGCTGTGTTGTCCTCCGGTGACTGGCAGGCTAGCTAAAGTGGACCCTTTCCTAAATTAGCCACGGATGGAGATAGGGATTTGGACTTGGATACTGGCCAATGATCATAACAGTGATTCTGATCCAACCGTAAATTGATACATTGTGTCCCCAGACTGAGAGGAAAGGAGTTCAATGTGTAGCTAGATGTAGAAGGCTAATGTTAACTAGCTAACGTCGCCCATGAAAGGAAGTTAGGCTAGCGAGCAAGCATTTTAGCCAGGAAGTCTAGTACAACAAAAAATAAAACATGTACTGTATGACAGAGTCATAGGCCGGTTCGTCAACATGAGAGAAAGGAGGAAGGCTTTGGCATTTCTCATAAACGTAGAGTGAGCAAACATGTTTTTTTTCTATTTGCATGAATGCACACACACATACTCAGTCTTGTATAGCTAACCTTGTGGGGATACAATTTTTTCCCATTCAAAAACCTGTTTTCCTAACCCCTAACCCTAGCTCCTAACCATAACCCTAATTCTAAACCTGAACCCCTACAAATAGCATTCTACCCATAGGCCGGTAGAGTGAGCAAACATGTTTTTTTCAATTTGTATGAACGCACGCACGCACACACACACACACACACACACACACACACACACACACACACACACACACACACACACACACACACACACACACACACACACACACACACACACACTGTCATGTACTGTCATGTTGTGTCTTGTCTCTGTCCTTTCCCTTCACCCTGTCTCCCTCTGCTGGTCGTTGTTAGGTTACCTTTTCTCCCCCTCTTTCCCCCAGCTGTGCCTTGTCTCCTCCTAACCACCTCGTCACCCCTTTTCCCACCTGTTCCCTTTTTCCCTCTGATTAGGTCCCTATATCTCTCTCTGTTTCTGCTCCTGTCTTTGTCGGATTCTTGTTTGTTGTGTTTCATGCCTGAACCAGACTGTCGTCATGTTTGCTGTAACCTTGTCTTGTCCTGTCGGAATCTGCCGGTCCGTCTGAGCCTACCTATGTTTGGTAATTAAAGAAGCTCTGTTTAAGTTAATTCGCTTTTGGGTCCTCATTCACGCACCGTAACAGAAGAATCCGACCAAGAATGGACCCAGCGACTTCGGATCCTCTCCACTCAGCCGTCGGGATCCAGGGAGCGATGCTAGGCAGACACGAGCAGGAATTGTCTGCTGCTCGACATGCCGTTGAGACCCTGGCCACCCAAGTCTCCAACCTCACAGAACAGGTTCACCATCTCCGCCTCGATCCACCGGCCACTTCCAGGGCTTTCGAATCTCCGGAGCCCAGAATCAATAACCCGCCGTGTTACTCTGGGGAGCCCACTGAATGCCGCTCGTTCCTCACCCAGAGTGATATTGTGTTTTCTCTCCAGCCCAACACTTACTCCAGGAGCACTGCTCGTGTCGCCTACGTCATATCTCTCCTTATTGGACGGGCTCGTGAGTGGGGCACGGCAATCTGGGAGGCAAGGGCTGAGTGTACTAACCAGTATCAGGACTTTAAGGAGGAGATGATACGGGTTTTTGATCGATCTGTTTTTGGGGAGGAGGCTTCCAGGGCCCTGTCTTCCCTATGTCAAGGTAATCGATCCATAACAGACTACTCTATTGAGTTTCGCACTCTTGCTGCCTCCAGTGGCTGGAACGAGCCGGCTTTGCTCGCTCGTTTTCTGGAGGGTCTCCGCGCAGAGGTAAAGGATGAGATTCTCTCCCGGGAGGTTCCTTCCAGCGTGGATTCCTTGATTGAACTCGCTATTCGCATTGAGCGACGGGTTGATCTTCGTCACCGAGCTCGTGGAAAGGAGCTCGCGTTCTCCGTTGCCCCCCTCTCCGCATCACTACCATCTTCCTCTGCCGGCTCGGGTGCTGAGCCCATGCAGCTGGGAGGTATCCGCATCTCGACTAAGGAGAGGGAACGGAGAATCACCAACCGCCTCTGTCTCTATTGCGGTTCCGCTGGTCATTTTGTCACTTCATGTCCAGTAAAGGGCCAGAGCTCGTCAGTAAGCGGAGGGCTACTGGTGAGCGCTACTACTCCTGTCTCTCCTTCAAGATCCTGCACTACCTTGTCGGTCCATCTACGCTGGACCGGTTCGTCAGCTTCCTGCAGTGCCTTAATAGACTCTGGGGCGGAGGGCTGTTTTATGGACGAGACCTGGGCTCGGGAACATGACATTCCTCTCAGACAGTTAAAGGAGCCCACGGCCTTGTTCGCCCTGGATGGTAGTCCTCTCCCCAGGATTCAGCGTGAGACGCTACCTTTAACCCTCACTGTTTCTGGTAATCATAGTGAAACCATTTCTTTTTTAATTTTTCGTTCACCTTTTACACCTGTTGTTTTGGGCCATCCCTGGCTAGTTTGTCATAATCCTTCCATTAATTGGTCTAGTAATTCTATCCTCTCCTGGAACGTCTCTTGTCATGTGAAATGTTTAATGTCTGCTATCCCTCCTGTTTCCTCTGTCTCTTCTTCACAGGAGGAGCCTGGTGATTTGACAGGGGTGCCGGAGGAATATCACGATCTGCGCACGGTGTTCAGTCGGTCCAGGGCCACCTCTCTTCCTCCACACCGGTCGTATGATTGTAGTATTGATCTCCTTCCGGGAACCACCCCCCCCCCCCCCGGGGTAGACTATACTCTCTGTCGGCTCCCGAACGTAAGGCTCTCGAAGATTATTTGTCTGTAGCTCTTGACGCCGGTACCATAGTCCCCTCCTCCTCTCCCGCCGGAGCGGGGTTTTTTTTTGTCAAGAAGAAGGACGGGTCTCTGCGCCCCTGCATAGATTATCGAGGGCTGAATGACATAACAGTGAAGAATCGTTATCCGCTTCCTCTTATGTCTTCAGCCTTCGAAATCCTGCAGGGAGCCAGGTTTTTCACTAAGTTGGACCTTCGTAACGCTTACCATCTCGTGCGCATCAGGGAGGGGGACGAGTGGAAGACGGCGTTTAACACTCCGTTAGGGCACTTTGAATACCGGGTTCTTCCTTTCGGCCTCGCTAACGCTCCAGCTGTCTTTCAGGCATTAGTCAATGATGTCCTGAGAGACATGCTGAACATCTTTGTTTTCGTTTACCTTGACGATATCCTGATTTTTTCACCGTCACTCCAGATTCATGTTCAGCACGTTCGACGTGTCCTCCAGCGCCTTTTAGAGAATTGTCTTTTTGTGAAGGCTGAGAAGTGCACTTTTCATGCCTCCTCCGTCACATTTCTCGGTTCTGTTATTTCCGCTGAAGGCATTAAGATGGATCCCGCTAAGGTCCAAGCTGTCATTGATTGGCCCGTCCCTAAGTCACGCGTCGAGCTGCAGCGCTTTCTCGGCTTCGCGAACTTCTATCGTCGTTTCATCCGTAATTTCGGTCAGGTGGCAGCTCCTCTCACAGCCCTTACTTCTGTCAAGACGTGCTTTAAGTGGTCCGTTTCCGCCCAGGGAGCTTTTGATCTCCTCAAGAATCGTTTTACATCCGCTCCTATCCTTGTTACACCTGACGTCTCTAGACAGTTCGTTGTCGAGGTTGACGCGTCAGAGGTGGGCGTGGGAGCCATTCTTTCTCAGCGCTCCCTCTCTGACGACAAGGTCCACCCATGCGCGTATTTTTCTCATCGCCTGTCGCCGTCGGAACGTAACTATGATGTGGGTAACCGCGAACTGCTCGCCATCCGGTTAGCCCTAGGCGAATGGCGACAGTGGTTGGAGGGGGCGACCGTTCCTTTTGTCGTTTGGACTGACCATAGGAACCTTGAGTACATCCGTTCTGCCAAACGACTTAATGCGCGTCAGGCGCGTTGGGCGCTGTTTTTCGCTCGTTTCGAGTTCGTGATTTCTTATCGTCCGGGCTCTAAGAACACCAAGCCTGATGCCTTGTCTCGTCTCTTCAGTTCTTCAGTAGCCTCCACTGACCCCGAGGGGATTCTCCCTGAGGGGCGTGTTGTCGGGTTGACTGTCTGGGGAATTGAGAGGCAGGTAAAGCAAGCGCTCACTCACACTCCGTCGCCGCGCGCTTGTCCTAGGAACCTTCTTTTCGTTCCCGTTCCTACTCGTCTGGCCGTTCTTCAGTGGGCTCACTCTGCCAAGTTAGCCGGCCACCCTGGCGTTCGGGGTACGCTTGCTTCCATTCGCCAGCGTTTTTGGTGGCCCACCCGGGAGCATGACGCGTCGTTTCGTGGCTGCTTGTTCGGTCTGCGCGCAGACTAAGTCCGGTAACTCTCCTCCTGCCGGCCGTCTCAGGCCGCTTCCTATTCCCTCTCGACCGTGGTCTCACATCGCCTTAGATTTTGTCACCGGACTGCCTTCGTCAGCGGGGAAGACTGTTATTCTTACGGTTGTCGATAGGTTCTCTAAGGCGGCTCATTTCATTCCCCTTGCTAAGCTTCCTTCTGCTAAAGAGACGGCACAAATCATCATCGAGAATGTTTTCAGAATTCATGGCCTTCCGTCAGACGTCGTTTCGGACAGAGGTCCGCAATTCACGTCTCAATTTTGGAGGGAGTTTTGCCGTTTGATTGGGGCTTCCGTCAGTCTCTCTTCCGGCTTTCACCCCCAGTCTAACGGTCAAGCAGAACGGGCCAATCAGACTATTGGTCGCATCTTACGCAGTCTTTCTTTTCGCAACCCTGCGTCTTGGTCAGAACAGCTCCCCTGGGCAGAATACGCCCACAACTCGCTTCCTTCGTCTGCGACCGGGCTATCTCCTTTTCAGAGTAGCCTCGGGTACCAGCCTCCGCTGTTCTCATCTCAGTTCGCCGAGTCCAGCGTCCCCTCCGCTCAGGCTTTTGTCCAACGTTGCGAGCGCACCTGGAAGAGGGTCAGGTCTGCACTTTGCCGTTATAGGACGCAGACTGTGAGGGCTGCTAATAAGCGTAGAACTAAGAGTCCTAGATATTGTCGCGGTCAGAGAGTTTGGCTCTCCACTCAGAACCTTCCCCTTAAGACGGCTTCTCGCAAGTTGACCCCGCGGTTCATTGGTCCGTTCCGTATTTCTCGGGTCATTAATCCTGTCGCAGTTCGACTTCTTCTTCCGCGATACCTTCGTCGCGTCCACCCGGTCTTCCATGTCTCCTGCATCAAGCCCGTCCTTCGCGCCCCCGCTCGTCTTCCCCCCCCCCCCCCCATCCTTGTCGAGGGCGCACCCATCTACAGGGTCCGTAGAATTTTGGACATGCGTCCTCGGGGCCGTGGTCACCAGTACCTCGTAGATTGGGAGGGGTACGGTCCTGAGGAGAGGAGTTGGGTTCCCTCTCGGGACGTGCTGGACCGTGCGCTGATCGAGGATTTCCTCCGTTGCCGCCAGGTTTCCTCCTCGAGTGCGCCAGGAGGCGCTCGGTGAGTGGGAGGGTACTGTCATGTACTGTCATGTTGTGTCTTGTCTCTGTCCTTTCCCTTCACCCTGTCTCCCTCTGCTGGTCGTTGTTAGGTTACCTTTTCTCCCCCTCTTTCCCCCAGCTGTGCCTTGTCTCCTCCTAACCACCTCGTCACCCCTTTTCCCACCTGTTCCCTTTTTCCCTCTGATTAGGTCCCTATATCTCTCTCTGTTTCTGCTCCTGTCTTTGTCGGATTCTTGTTTGTTGTGTTTCATGCCTGAACCAGACTGTCGTCATGTTTGCTGTAACCTTGTCTTGTCCTGTCGGAATCTGCCGGTCCGTCTGAGCCTACCTATGTTTGGTAATTAAAGAAGCTCTGTTTAAGTTAATTCGCTTTTGGGTCCTCATTCACGCACCGTAACACACACACACACACTCAGTCTTGTATAACTAACCTTGTGGATATACAATTTATTCCCATTCAAAATCATTTTTTCCCTAACCCCTAAACCTAGCTCCTAACAATACCCCTAATTCTAAACTTAAACCCGTACAAATAGCATTTTACCTTTTGGGGACTAACAAAATGTCCCCAGTTGGTCCAATTTTTGTTTGTTTACTATTCTTGTAGGGACTTCTGGTTCAGAAGTCCCCAAAAGTATAGTTAAACATGACCACACACACATACACAAATCAGAACCATTGACAGCCACAAAATATTTAGCTTCTGTTGATTGGACTAAATTGTTTTTGGTATCTTTTAGTTGTCACTAGTATACTTAGCATATGTGATTTGATGATGTTATAATGGTGCTGGAATAGTGGAGGCAGCTCCTGATTTCTTTGTGAATCTCCGTGGTTCTAAATCTGTAGTTGTTTAGTAGGACACAAATGTTAGAAACAGTAAGGATACCTAGTCAGTGGTCCAACTGAATGTATCTTCTGCATTCAATCCAACCTCTCTGAATTAGAGAGGTGCGGGGGGCTGCCTTATACAACATCCACGGCTTCAGCACCCAGGTAACGGTGGAATATCTGCTCTGCTCAGGGGCAGAACAACCAATTGTTACCTTGTCAGCGCAGGGATTCGATCCAGCCACCTTCCAGTTACCAGCCCAACACTCTAACCACTAGGCTACCTGCTGCTTGACCATATACCTGTTTGTTACATGAAATATACTTTGTGGACTTCACCAGACAGAGGTTACTCTCCAGTTTCATTATGAAAGAAAGGTGCAGTTGAATTTATTCTGCCACTGTCATATTGTCTCGGCCTTAGGCCTATATACCTGTACATCATGGTCACAAGGCGTATGAACTAACAGGTTATAGAGCAAACAATGCAATTATCACAGCACAAGTTGGAATTTGGTTATTTTCTTTCTGGCTTGGTTCCACAGTGATTTTATCTACGCACTGTGACAGGTACTGATGTTCTTTAAAAATCACATTTAATGAGTTTCACCACTGAACTTCAATTCTATACTTTTCTAAAGAACTGACATTTTTTCTAACGAACACAACCACATCCGAGGAGTCTATATTCAGATCTACATTCCTGTAAAGCTTAGAGACGATCTAATGTTAAATACTGTTGAAGTAATATGGCTACAGGTTCATCTGCCTCACCTTAAAGCCCATTCTTGTGGGAAGCTGCTATAGACCACCAAGTGCTAGCAGTCAGTATCTGGATAATATGTGTGAAATGCTTGATAATGTACGTGATATAAACAGAGAAGTATATTTTCAGGGTGATTTAAATATTGACTGGGTAACATCAAGCTGCCCACTCAGGAAAAACTTCAAACTGTAACCAGTGGCTGCAATACTGGATCAGGTTGTCAGTCAACCTACCAGGGTAGTTACAAACAGCACAGGAATTAAATAATCTACATGTATTGATCCCATTTTTACTAACGCTGCAGATATTTGCTTTAAGCAGTATCCAAATCCATAGGATGTAGTGATCACAATATAATAGCCATATCGAGGAAAACCAAAGTTCCAAAGGCTGGGCCTAATATAGTGTATAAGAGGTCATACAATAAGTTTTGTAGTGATTAATATGTTGATGATGTAAAGAACATTTGCTGCTCTGTGGTGTGTAATGAGGAGCAACCAGACACTGCAATTGACTCATTTATGAAACTATTTATTCCAGTTACTAATAAGCATGCACCCATTAAGAAAATGACTGTAAAAGCTGTTAAATCCCCTTGGATTGATGGGGAATTGAAAAATTGTATGGTTGAAAGGGATGAGGCAAAAGGTATGGCAATTAAGTCTGGCAGCCCAACTGATTGGCAAACATACTGCTAATGAAGAAATCATGTTACTAAACTAAATAAAAAGATACTACACTATTAAACAAAGATAAATTATATAATGAATGATAGTAAAAAGCTTTGGGGCTTTTGACATATTGATCATAGTCTGCTGCTGAAAAACATTTGTTATGGCTTTACACCCCCTGCTATAATGTGGAGAAAGAGTTACTTGTCTAACATTAATCACAGAGGGTGTTCTTTAATGGAGCTTATCAAATATAATCCAGTTAGAATCAGGAATTTCCTAGGGTAGCTGTTTACGCCCCTTGCCTTTTCACTTTTTACTAACGACATGCCACTGACTTTGAGCTGCAGTTAGTTTCAGAGTGGGTGGAAAGGAATATGTTAGCCCTAAATATTTCTAAAACTAAAAGCATTGTATTTGGAACAAAACACTCACTAAACACTAAACATCATCTAAACTTTGTAATAAATAATGTGGAAATTGAGCATGTTGAGATGACTAACTGCTTAGAGTTAGATTGTAAACTGTCATGGTCAAAACATATTGGTGCAGTAGTAGCTAATAAGATGGGGAGAAGTCTGTCCATAATATAGCGATGCTCTGCCTTCTTAACAACACTATCAACAAGGCAGGTCCTATTGGCCCTAGTTTTGTCGCACCTAGACTACTGTTCAGTCGTGTGGTCAGGTGCCACAAAAAAGGGCTTATGAAAATTGCAATTGGCTCAGAACAGGACAGCACAGCTGGCCCTTGGATGTACATAGAGAGCTAATATTTATAACATGCATGTCAATCTCTCCTGGCTGAAAGTTGAGGAGAGATTGACTTCATCACCACTTTTATTTATGAGAGGTATTGACATGTTGAATTCACCGAACTGTCTGTCTAAACTACTGGCACACAGCTCGGACACCCATGCATACCCCACAATACATGCCACAAGAGGTCTCTTCACAGTCCCCAAGTCCAGAACAGACTATGGGAGGCACACATTACTACATAGAGCCATGACTACATGGAACTCTATTCCATATTAACTAACTAATGCAAGCAGTAAAATTAGATTTAAAGTAGTAGCAGAGTACCTATCCAAAGTGCCTGCCCAATATCAGTTGTAGAGTACAAGTTAGTCCCCCTCTCTCACAGCACCACCATCCATATTTCTGTCTGCTTTGTTATAATTTTACACATCTAAAATTAGCATTGGAGATATATTTGAAATATTAGTTGTTAGTATTGAATGAAAGGACTAACAAATACCTACATATATATAGCATTACGATTTGGCACTGATTATTAAAAAATATATGCCCTTTTTTATAGTGGGAGTGTGACTCCATTAGCACATGGCTTTTCCCAGTGTCATTGGTTTGAAGTTATGTCAATCACGAAGGGGAAATGCTCCACCTGTCAAATTGAAAGGTGACCAGAGAGTAAGGAGATATCTGTGGGGGAGACATGACGAGGAGGTCCAGGGGGGAATGCGGCTTCTGGGCTTAGCAATGTTCCCTGCAAGCTCGATCTCAACACAAGCTTAATTATTTTGTGTTGAGTTCAGCTTGTGTAAACCTGCCGGATGTAAAAGCATTTGCAGAAATGCTTAAGATTAAAACTGCTCACATTCTTATGTTGAGAACATTTAACTCTGTTATCATTAACAGAGGTAAAAGAAAAGGTCACGGATGCTGAGTGTCCATTAAATATATATTTATTTGCATATTGAACTACTTGCTAATATGCTTTCTTTAAGAAATGTTCAAGTTTTTAGAACAGATACTTTCTTATATATATATATAAAAAAACAGATTTACATGAATTAAATCCTTTAATAAATCTTTTTTTTTTACAGATTAAAACTTTTAAATTGTCCAATTATTATCATATAAAAAGGGTCATGTTTATAATGTCCATACTGGAGACGTCATTTGCTGTGGGAATAAAAAGGGGAAAACTTCGTGCTTACAGAGCAACACTATGTTTAAACCATCATAACTTTTTACAGGATACAGGTAAACATTTTTCATTTATTTACATTCATTTAACCTTTATTTAACTAGGCAAGTCAGTTAAGAACAAATTCTTATTTACAATGACTGCCTAGCTCAGCAAAACCCTACCTTAACCCGGATGAAGTGTACTCCAGAAAGGACATAAATAATTGAATTGATGTAGATGCAAACCATCACATGACTGTCACCATCAAATCAAAGTTTATTTGTCACGTGCGCTGAATACAACAGGTGTTGACCTTACAGTGAAATGCTAACTTACAGGCTCTAACCAATAGTGCCAAAAAAAGTCTGTGTGTGTGTAGGTAAGTAAAGAAATAAAACAACAGTAAAAAGACATTTGAAAATAACAGTAGCAAGGCTATATACAGACACCGGTTAGTCAGGCTTAATGAGGTAGTATGTACATGAATGTATAGTTAAAGTGACTATGCATATATGATAAACAGAGAGTAGCAGCAGCGTAAAAGAGGGGTTGGGGGAGTCACACAATGCAAATAGTCCGGGTAATCATTTGGTTACCTGTTCAGGAGTCTTATGGCTTGGGGGTAAAAACTGTTGAGAAGCCTTTTTGTCCTAGACTTGGCACTCCGGTACCGCTTGCCATGCGGCAGTAGAGAGAACACTCTATGACTGGGGTGGCTGGGGTCTTTGACAATTTTTAGAGCCTTCCTCTGACACCGCCTGGTGTAGAGGTCCTGGATGGCAGGCAGCTTTGCCGCAGTGATGTACTGGCCGTACGCACTCCCCTCTGAAGTGCCTTGCGGTCGTAGGCCGAGCAATTGCCGTCTCTGATCTCCTCACTATAGGCTGTCTCGTCGTTGTCGGTGATCATGCCTACCACTGTTGTGTCGTCTGCAAACTTAATGGTGTTGGAGTCGTGCCTGGCCATGCAGTCGTGGGTGAACAGGGAGTACATTAGGTGAGCATGCACCCCTGGGGAGCTCCAGTGTTGAGGATCAGCCTGGCAGATGTTTTGATACCTACCCAAAACCCATCAGTGTAATTTATTTATCCAACACAAAATTTAATTTCAACCAGCTTTGTCCTTGGGGGTCATGAATGGGTTAAGACTTTTGGTAAACTTCTGATAAGATAATCGGACGATACATTATTATAATACATGCCTAACAACTGAATTTGTCTTCGTATTAATATTTTCCCAAAACAAACTATGCCAATCCCCACCCCTCATGCACTTATCTTATCTCACAACATTAGACCTGTTAAAACTCTAATCCATCAAGGTCTCACTGTTATGAATCCAATAACCAGACTACAGATATTGTTGGACTCTCTTTGTCTAATGGTCCTTGGCCTAATTACATGGTCTGTAACCTGAATGAATGTGTGCATCTTTTGTCAGCATACAGTTTGTGCCTAAGGAGACAGCAACCTTCCAGGGCCAGCTCGGTCTCTCTTGACCTCATGGTCAGCCAGTCCAATCAGATGGTGACTAAACATGTACAAAAAGGAAAAATACAAAAAGACATGCCCAAACTAAAGATTCAAAAGCCAAACGAAAGGCCTTATGGCCACCAAACAAACCCAACAGCCTCACGGCTTGCCAACTGGTACACTGGTTGAATATCACCCTAATTGGCAGCGCCTGATTTGTTTATCCACCATGTTCAACACCTGGATAAGGTTGCTGCTGCCCCCTAGGGGACTGGAGTGTGGAAGTATATCCTGGACGGTGTTTGTCTACGTCCTAACACAAACCTTGTACCTACAAGTCTTACATTCCATCACCTTTCTCTCTCCAACCCTGCTGGAAAAACCAATTTGACCAACTGAAGCTGGTGACCAGTTTGACCATCCTCAATACCATATTATAGCCTAGAATTAAAAAAATCTCCTACACGTGGATTTATTTGTCCCTTTAAGGAGGGTTTAACATTTGATCTATAATAATTATATTATGCTCTAGTATCCTCCAGACCTATTCAATGAATAAGCAACTATAGCTTCAAACAATGTTCAACATTCTTTATTTTTCTCAAGAAATTGTCTTCATTTACTGCTTCAGACATAAAGTATCATAGACAATAAGGTGTGTTGTGGTTGGACTTGCACAGAGCACCTCTCATATGGACAATAATTGAGATTCTGTCTATATTGATATACACTTGCCCTCAATGGAACATAAAAGGGTCAAATACAATGTGAAAGCAATGTGTGATTTGATTGTATATCAGTGTGCTCACAAGTTTTGGAATTGCTTAGACTGTTAAAGCTAATGTACTCCAGTGGGTGGCAGTAAAACTCATGAAATAATCACACAATTTTACATTTTGGTCATTTAGCAGATACTTCTTACTGTAAGTTGCTTTGGATAAGAGTAAGTCGAACCTCCAACCTTGGCCTTGCAAGATCAATGCTTACCAACTGAGCAACACAAGACAACACAATCAACCAGAATGAAATCAGACATTATGTATAATACATGATGTACATAACAGTCTAGGTCTATACTGAAGTTGGAAGAAGAATAACAAGAGCCACAGCACTGAAGTTCTTTAAAATGCCACATTTAATGAGTTTCACCACTGTACTTCAAATCTACACTGTTAGAGACCGGACATTTTTCCCAACACACACTTGAGCACATCCGAGGATTCATTTCCGGTCTCAACTTCACATTGTCTTTTAAGGTCCTTGTAAGCAGAGCTTTATAGATATATTTATCATAAATTGTATTCAAATTACATTACCTCTGAGTATAAACTTCAAATGTCTTATAAAAATGTGTGACAGCACAAGTAGTACCTATCCAAATTTTGCCCAAATATCAGTTGCAGAGTTCAAGTTCGTCTCTCTCACAGCACCACCATCATATTTCTGTCTGCTTTGTTATTATTTGTGTATCTAAAAATTTGTATCAGTGGGTTTTTGTACTTCATTTCAACACAAAATCTCTTCACACACAGATATTACACAGGGAGACGGGGAGGGTCATAGCCTATCAAATATATGACTCAACGTCAACTAACAGTCTGGAATTGCTTGGCTATTGATAGGGTATTTTAATACAATGACATGATGAATCCTACCTCTGGCAAATTTAAAATAGTTTTTCAAATGAGTGAAAAAGAAAACTAGCTGTTTTTTTATATATACAGTGCCTTGCGAAATATTCGGCCCCCTTGAACTTTGCGACCTTTTGCCACATTTCAGGCTTCAAACATAAAGATATAAAACCATATTTTTTTGTGAAGAATCAACAACAAGTGGGACACAATCATGAAGTGGAACGACATTTATTGGATATTTCAAACTTTTTTAACAAATCAAAAACTGAAAAATTGGGCGTGCAAAATTATTCAGCCCCTTTACTTTCAGTGCAGCAAACTCTCTCCAGAAGTTCAGTGAGGATCTCTGAATGATCCAATGTTGACCTAAATGACTAATGATGATAAATACAATCCACCTGTGTGTAATCAAGTCTCCGTATAAATGCACCTGCACTGTGATAGTCTCAGAGGTCCGTTAAAAGCGCAGAGAGCATCATGAAGAACAAGGAACACACCAGGCAGGTCCGAGATACTGTTGTGAAGAAGTTTAAAGCCGGATTTGGATACAAAAAGATTTCCCAAGCTTTAAACATCCCAAGGAGCACTGTGCAAGCGATAATATTGAAATGGAAGGAGTATCAGACCACTGCACATCTACCAAGACCTGGCCGTCCCTCTAAACTTTCAGCTCATACAAGGAGAAGACTGATCAGAGATGCAGCCAAGAGGCCCATGATCACTCTGGATGAACTGCAGAGATCTACAGCTGAGGTGGGAGACTCTGTCCATAGGACAACAATCAGTCGTATATTGCACAAATCTGGCCTTTATGGAAGAGTGGCAAGAAGAAAGCCATTTCTTAAAGATATCCATAAAAAGTGTTGTTTAAAGTTTGCCACAAGCCACCTGGGAGACACACCAAACATGTGGAAGAAGGTGCTCTGGTCAGATGAAACCAAAATTGAACTTTTTGGCAACAATGCAAAACGTTATGTTTGGCGTAAAAGCAACACAGCTGAACACACCATCCCCACTGTGGTGGTGGCAACATGGTGGTGGCAACATCATGGTTTGGGCCTGCTTTTCTTCAGCAGGGACAGGGAAGATGGTTAAAATTGATGGGAAGATGGATGGAGCCAAATACAGGACCATTCTGGAAGAAAACCTGATGGAGTCTGCAAAAGACCTGAGACTGGGACGGAGATTTGTCTTCAAACAAGAAAATGATCCAAAACATAAAGCAAAATCTACAATGGAATGGTTCAAAAATAAACATGTCCAGGTGTTAGAATGGCCAAGTCAAAGTCCAGACCTGAATCCAATCGAGAATCTGTGGAAAGAACTGAAAACTGCTGTTCACAAATGCTCTCCATCCAACCTCACTGAGCTCGAGCTGTTTTGCAAGGAGGAATGGGAAAAAATGTCAGTCTCTCGATGTGCAAAACTGACAGAGACATACCCCAAGCGACTTACAGCTGTAATCGCAGCAAAAGGTGGCGCTACAAAGTATTAACTTAAGGGGGCTGAATAATTTTGCACGCCCAATTTTTCAGTTTTTGATTTGTTAAAAAAGTTTGAAATATCCAATAAATGTCGTTCCACTTCATGATTGTGTCCCACTTGTTGTTGATTCTTCACAAAAAAATACAGTTTTATATCTTTATGTTTGAAGCCTGAAATGTGGCAAAAGGTCGCAAAGTTCAAGGGGGCCGAATACTTTCGCAAGGCACTGTATATATATATATATATAAAAGCTGTAAGGGACATTCAAGTTTTATTTTTAATTCTACACATGAAATGATACATTTGTGGAGGTAAACAAACCAAGTAATAGAGCTCAAGAGGTAGAGAGCAACATTGTAATTCTTTATATACATATACACACAATAGTAAAGTGTTTCTCTAAGGTAGAAATAATAATAAGAAAAAAGCCTTGTACTTCAATATAGCCACAGCTCTGCAGTACACACAAGACACAATTAACATAATTGGTTATGTGTTTTTTCATTTGTTTTCTGAATCATTTTTTGGGGGATTATTTATGTCTTCTACACGCTCGTGTACAGGGGAAAACATAAAAAAAGGCCAAATAAAATATATACATTTATAGTCTCAAAAAGTCTCAAAAATAAAATAAAATGCACAGCCCTAAAAATGTGCAGGCTAATACACCTATACAGCAGTATTGTTTTGAGTTTATTTATTTATATTTTTCCTCCATTGTAGATTTAGTTTGAAATCCATTTGTTTTTCACCTATTGACATATCATATTCCATTGACTGAAATAAATAGAAAATAATCATCTAAAAATATATGAAATAGTTTTCTTCTGCAAGTGTATTTTATTGTGTAGGTGACATGAAACATCGCTATGGGGAGTGAGGCTTAAAGTAGACCTGATATTACTGGCTAAATTATTAATTGACCTTATTAATTGATGGGAATAGCTATCTCTTTGACACCATTCCCTTGATAAGGTGACACCCCCTCACCAAAGAAAGTCACTGTAGTTAGTTAAACATATTCATTTGCACGTGACAGGACACACGCATAAGCAACACGCACACACCCCACTTGTTGGGACCCTATGGAATAAATCAGCATCTTCCAGAAATGGCAGCATCCCCCTATCATCAAACATCTATATTAAAAAAAATCTTGGTTTCACTTTCTCTTCAGAATAATTAAATGATTTTGGTTTGGCTGATCTTCGTATGATTTCGCTTGTCTGTCTTTAACTAGGTATGTATTGACAGAACATGGACATGCAGTGTATGGTAGGACTATATATTCAGAAGACATGGCAGGGGAACCAGTGAATATCTGTATCCCTTACACTCTTAACATGCCTGTTCATATGGTACAGGACGTTCAACAGCAGATTACTTGAATTCGGTCTCTCAGAGTCTCCAGAGAGAAAACGCAACGACCAAGTAGCACCCCAACATGGCCTTCTTGTTCCTGTAGCACAAAATCTGTGCTGAATACCACAATGTCAATATGTACCCTAAACTACTTTCTCTCTGTCCCCCGTCATGTTACTGTACCCAGAGCGGAGGATCTCTTCAGCTCTCAGTGGCGCTTCTTTCCCACTAATAGTCTATTCTTTGATGCAACCACATTCCAGGGCTACCACATTTTACCCAGCTAATACTGACACAGCACCATACTTCCACATGCCCATATTTGGGTTAGTCATGCGAGTATGTGTGCCGGGTGAGGGGTTCTCGCCATATGTATCGCAACCAAGTGGCATGCAGAGCACACATCTCTTCACAAATACTAACTTCTAACCCGGGGGACAGCAGGCATAGAACAAACAGCAATATTAGCAGGATTTTTGGGGGGGACAAAACAAACAATGAAACCCTCTGACTAAACTGTTTAACAGTACACCACAAATAAATAAAAAGCATCATCTCTAATTGAACGTTATGATTTCTGAGGGAGAGGGGTTAACTAGCATGAGCAGGGAGTGTCTTAAATCCTGTGCTATATATAAAAAGAACACCCTTTCCAAAACGCGTCGCCCTCCTTTAATAAATAAGTGATGACTATGTATGTATGGAAGTGGATGGGAGCTGTACGTTGCCCTCTGGGACTGCAGGCAGAGACTACGAGGACTCTCTGCAGCATACTGTCTCATCCCTGGCTTTACACACACACTTTCAAGCCCACGAGGTTGGCCCTTATACCAGCTCTGCACAATGCACACGTGTGTGTGCATCCATTTGTGGCTTTGCATCTACAGAGCAGTGTGGGCAGACACTTGCATACATAGCACACTGTAAAAGTCCCTCCATAACCCAGTCAGCAGTGGTTGGTTGGGTTCATTTTAAAACTTCATAGTTAGTATTACAGTATACACACAGTGGACATTGCTAGTCCTAGACTCCAGTGAAATGCTACACAGGTTGGGGTTTCTTCTTGTTGTCCTCAGTAGTCCAGCGCGGGGCCGGATCGTGGCACAGACAGCAGCTATTCCCACACCAGGGGGGACGGGGGCATCTCAGAGGGCTGGGCCACAGTGGAACTGTCAGGGAGAGACGGGGGAGAGAGAGAAACATTGAGGGAGACGAGTGAAAGAAAGAACAAAAGAGGAGACAGAAATAGATGAGGGGACAGGGAGAGATGGAAAGATATGGTCAGTCACTGGCACTGCCGCACCACCACTTTCTGTTTAATGAGCAGCATGCATCTACTGCAGAGGACCTGCAGAAAAAGCTATTAACTATTGCACCAAATCCTTCACAATAACTCTCAGCATGTTGGCTGGCAGGCTGGAGGAAGGAGGAAAACTCCCAAATCAGATGTTTTAGGCCGGTAATAACAAACTACAAGGAGAAAGAGACTTTTATTGGTTGACAGTGAGGAAAGCTGGCCAATGCAATGGACTGTTACTGTTCTCATTGTGACACAGAAGGACACAGGTATCAAGGTGTGGCAGGTAGATTATGGTAAGGGAAGGTAAGCGTACATGCTCACAGGACCAGGTCAAGTAGGGTCAATGTCATCTAACAAGCTATCAAGTTTCTAAGAAGTGGCTAGCTTTCAAACTACTGTAGATTAAGTACAAAAATCCAAACAATTAAGAATCTGGTGGTATCCACCGGCAAAGGCTTCTAGTCTTACCTGATAAAGCTTTTGAAAGCGGCTGACTGGGGGTTGATGCAGAGCGGCACTCTGTTCCCCTTCTGCTGTTCCAGGATGAACTGGTGAATGATCTCTGTTAAAGACAGAGATAGAGTCAGACTCAGGGAGATGGACAGAACACATTCTTTACAGTTTCAAAGTAAGCCTTTTAACCGGGGCTAACTTACTGTGTTATACAGTATTTAGGGCTTGTTTTAATTTGATAAAGAGCTATTTTGAAGTGTGGATTTTCACTTATAAACACATGGTATGTACAGTTGAAGTCAGAAGTTTACATACACCTTAGCCAAATACATTTAAACTCAGTTTTTCACAATTCCTGACATTTAATCCAAGTAAAAATTCCCTGTCTTAGGTCAGTTAGGATCACCACTTTATTTTAAGAATGTGAAATAGTAGAGAGAATTATTTATTTCAGCATTTATTTATTTCCTTGCTGAGTGGCCTTTCAGGTTATGTCGATATAGGACTTGTTTTACTGTGGATATAGATACTTTTCTACCTGTTTCCTCCAGCATCTTCACAAGGTCCTTTGCTGTTGTTCTGGGATTGATTTGCACTTTTCGCACCATGCTACGTTCATCTCTAGGAGACAGAACTCATCTCCTTCCTGAACAGTATGACGGCTGCATGGTCCCATGGTGTGTACAGATGAACGTGGTACCTTCAGGCGTTTGGAAATTGCTCCCAAGGATGAACCAGACTTGTGGAGGTCTACAATTTTTTTCTGAGGTCTTGGCTGATTTCTTCCCATGATGTCAAGCAAAGACGCACTGAGTTTGAAGGGAGGCCTTGAAATACATCCACAGGTACACCTCCAATTTACTCAAATGATGTCAATTAGCCTCTCAGAAGCTTCTAAAGCCATGACATAATTTTCTGGAATTTTCCAAGCTGTTTAAAGGCACAGTCAACATAGTGTATGTAAACTTCTGACCCACTGGAATTGTGATACAGTGAATGATAAGTTAAATAATCTGTCTGTAAACAATTGTTGGAAAAATGACTTGTGTCATGCACAAAGTAGATGTCCTAACCGACTTACCAAAACTATATTTTGTTAACAAGAAATTTGTGGAGTGGTTGAAAAACTAGTTTTAATGACTCCAACCTAAGTGTATGTAAACTTTGACTGTAGCACGGGGCCAGGGCGATTTCTAAATACAACTGTGTTTAGAAATCGAGTGGCAAAATGGTAGTTGCATTATAATGATCTGATTATTTTACTTCATTGAGGTTCATTAAAACAAGCTTTGTTGTGTAGATACCACTTAGTACGAAGTAAATAGTTGAAATAAGTACCAGAGAGTACAATATCTGAAGTAAAAGTAAAATGCTATTCATTTTCCTTTGTTTTTGTCACAGGCCTACTCCAGGATATCTGGCATCTGCACTAAGGTATCAGATGTATTGAGCTATGCTTTGTCATTCATCACATTCCTGCAAACTCCAGCCATCTGTCATTTACTGCAGAGGAGGAAACTGTGATTGCATTACACAATTGACGACAAATCATAACATTTCAATCATTTTTACCAGTATGAGCATGCACATTTGTGTGTACAGTACATGTGCACACATCAAAGGCCTCTAAAGGCTAGCAACTAAAGTGGTGCACTAGAGTCCAGTGCAGCAGTTTGTCAACAGCTTGGAGCTAGCCAGCAGTTAGCCTACCACCAGGCAGAATGGCTAATCTCTCAGTGGAAATAAGGGGCAAGTGGATTGAGGGATGGGGGGTGAGGGGGTGGAGAAGAATGAGGGTGGGGAGGAAGAGGAGTAGGAGGGAGGGAAGAGAAGGGGGTGGGGAAAAGGAGGAGGAAGAGAAAATTAGGGAGAAAGGCCAGGTTTTTTCGACCCTCGACCAGAGTAAGCCTGCTTTTAGAAGACAGCATCACTAATACCTGCTGACAGAACAGGCCACCACTGATCTGGGTCTCCCCCTATGTAATGATCATGCTATTTAAACAGCTTCTTGATATGCCACACCTGTCAGGTGGATGGATTATCTTGGCAAAGGAGAAATGTTCACTAACAGGGATGTAAACACATTTTTGCATAACATTTGAGAGAAATAAGCTTTTCGTATGGAAGATTTCTGGGATCAGCTCATGAAACATGAGACCAACACTTTACATGTTGTGTTTATCTTTTTGTTCAGTACAAGATAACTCAAGAAATCTGTCATAAATGTTGACTTTTTGCAGAGGAGAACTTAGTCGTGTAATTTTACATCTAACTAAATGTTTGGTGCAGTATTTCTCAAAGAAAAAAATGTGCATGAAACGAGTCGTCTCATTGAAGAATCGACTTTATTGAAGAATCCCTACTATTGACCAATCACCAACGAAGGGGCGTAGACTTCGGCTACTTTCGAGAAAAACAATGTGGTGCCTGAACAGCTGAAAAAATCCTTCATGAAGTCTAAACTAACAAAAAAAAAATCACAAAATGTCATCATAATATATGCACGAACCCTTCTGAACGGTTTCGTCTGGGAAGCACGCAAACGCCTTAACACACAGAGGCATGATCTACACATGGTCTCAGGGTTGATTGGATTCAATTAGGACCTCAGGCGTCTGTAAAGCTGCCGGTTTCACAATAATCACAATATTAGGTTAAGACTTTCACCATGTACGCAATGGATGGATGTCTATCTATCACCCATTGAAACTAATTAGCTTTAGCTAAAGCTGCCTCTCTTTGCAAACTCAGTGGAAAAACAGAACCCAGTAACATGAAGGGGATAAAAACGGATGAGATAGATAGGCCTAAAACAGAGGATAAAACAATCAAAACAACAAAACTTGAAAGTGCTAATTCCCATAGTACAACTCTGCTGGTTGGTCGACAGACTCACCTTTGACCTGTCTGACGGAGGTCAGATTCTTCTCGAAGCCATCGTCGAACTTGGGGTTGGTGACGGGCTCGAATTCGCTGGTGTAGACGCGACCAGAGGAGGTGGTGTAGCAGCACTTACACATACAGGTGTGGTACCTCAGTCTGCCCTCATCCAGGTAGGGATGGGCCAGGGCATCCTTCGCTGAGATCCGTTTAGACTGGGGGAGGGCCAAACACACACTGATGTATACAGACTACACACACACACACTGATGTATACAGACTACACACACACACACACACTGATGTATACAGACTACACACACACACACACACACACACACACACTGATGTATACAGACTACACACACACACACTGATGTATACAGACTACACACACACACACACACACACACACACACACTGATGTATACAGACTACACACACACACTGATGTATACAGACTACACACACACACACACTGATGTATACAGACTACACACACACACTGATGTATACAGACTACACACACACACACACACACACACACACTGATGTATACAGACTACACACACACACACACTGATGTATACAGACTACACACACACACACACACACACACACACACACTGATGTATACAGACTACACACACACACACACTGATGTATACAGACTACACACACACACACACACACACACACTGATGTATACAGACTACACACACACACACTGATGTATACAGACTACACACACACACACTGATGTATACAGACTACACACACACACTGATGTATACAGACTACACACACACACACACACTGATGTATACAGACTACACACACACACACACACTGATGTATACAGACTACACACACACACTGATGTATACAGACTACACACACACACACTGATGTATACAGACTACACACACACACACACTGATGTATACAGACTACACACACACACACACTGATGTATACAGACTACACACACACACACACACTGATGTATACAGACTACACACACACACACTGATGTATACAGACTACACACACACACACACACTGATGTATACAGACTACACACACACACACACTGATGTATACAGACTACACACACACACACTGATGTATACAGACTACACACACACACTGATGTATACAGACTACACACACACACACACACACTGATGTATACAGACTACACACACACACACTGATGTATACAGACTACACACACACACTGATGTATACAGACTACACACACACACACACACACACACACTGATGTATACAGACTACACACACGGATGTATACAGACTACAGACTACACACACTGATGTATACAGACTACACACACACACACACTGATGTACACAGACTACACACACACACACACTGATGTACACAGACTACACACACACACACTGATGTACACAGACTACACACACACACACACTGATGTACACAGACTACACACACACACACGTACACAGACTACACACACACACTGATGTACACAGACTACACACACACACTGATGTATACAGACTACACACACACACTGATGTATACAGACTACACACACACACACTGATGTATACAGACTACACACACACACTGATGTATACAGACTACACACACACTGATGTACACAGACTACACACACACTGATGTACACAGACTACACACACACACAATGATGTATACAGACTACACACACACACACACACTGATGTATACAGACTACACACACACACACACACACTGATGTATACAGACTACACACACACTGATGTATACAGACTACACACACACTGATGTATACAGACTACACACACACTGATGTATACATACAGGACTATGAAATCCCTCCAAATCAAATGGTCTGTTTGATAAAGCATTTGCTGGCTCTCAAACAGCAGTCTACTGCACATTCTCTTCTCTTTCGAGGACACCCCACATTAAAACTAGACCTTGGAATCAAACCAAATCAGCCTCAACTGAATAACCATCTGACTAGTCAGCAATATCCCACTTAGATGTGCCAGATTGAAACGAGGGGGGAGAAATACTGCCCTCTGGTCTGGAAGAAGACACCCGAAAAAAAAGGTTGGCTTATTTCCACATTACAGATCTCAATGAGACAACCCTGTATACAGTAGGCCTCAATAACTCAATGCATTTGTCCACCATCATTACCATATGTCAGATTCCTCCTAATCTGTTAGTGACAGAGCCTCAGAATCATTACAGCACACATCTTATTTCCTCAGTCAGTCAGGAGATGCCAATAAACACAACCGCCTGTGTTCTGTCAACGCTAGATCCTAGTTGGGTTTCTGCACACACACACACACACACACACACACACACACACACACACACACACACACACACACACACACACACACACACACACACACACACACACACACACACACACGTTTGGTTTTAATCATCTCCTAAGTGTATGAATAAGTAAACGTGTGGGTCGGGGAGAGAAGATGGCATAGTTAATCAACCTCCCTTTGTTGAATAAGACAGTGAATAACCGTCAACTCGTCAACCTAACTCATGATAGGAGGATATTGTTGCAGGGCAGTAGGGTCAAGGCAGTGCACTTTAGGGGTTGGACTTGGAGACATATGCACTGGGGGAACAGTCTTACACTCTAGCTGTTCATCTTTCTGGATTGGCCACTGGCCAGAGGTGAAAGCCTGCCATTGAAGCAAACGTCGTTCAATCGAAAGCTGGATTGTTGATTAGTCAGTGACAGTGGTGTTTAGGGTTACCAGCACCTTCCACACGTTCCATTTGTTCAGGATGTAGTTGACTGTCCAGAAATGATGCAAAAACTGCAAAAACTGTCTTCGTACCATAAGGTATACTTGCACGTTTTAGGAAAATAAGATATGTTATTTAGACAGAAAGCCAAAAAGCTGCTTCAGTCTGGAAGCAGGAGCCAAAACTCTTGAGTAGTCTTTTTTACATCACTAGATATGGTGTCCAATCTGCAGGTCATTTAGCCTTTGAACCATTACTTGTAATGAGGATATTATTTTTGTTTATTTTCTTTGGTTAGGCAGAAATGGCATCCTATTACTGTGGAGTATAATGGTCTGTTTCCCAACAGGCAGGCAGACAGGCAGGCAGGCAGGCAGGCAGGCACACACTCTCTCTCTCGTTTACCAAAGCTTGTCGGGACACACAATTGATTCCCATTCAAAATCCAATTTTCCCTAACCCCAAAACCTAACCTTAACCCTAAACCTAACTACTAACCCCCCTAGAAATAGCCTTTTTCCTTGTGGGGACTAACAAAATGTCCCCAAGTAGGTCACATTTCTGTTTGTTTACTATTCTTGTGGAGGTTTCTGGTCCTCACAAGTACAGCTAAACATGACAACACAAAAACATACACAAACACTACTCACCGGATCGAATACAAGCATCCTGCACAGGAGGTGAACAGCTTCGTGGGTAGCCTGGCTGGACAGGGTGTACAGGACAGGAAGGGATGGCTGCAGAGACAGGAAATGACATACAGTCAGTCAAATAGTTACACGCACAGTCAATTTAACCAAATAAAGCTATTTCAATGCTGGCCTTGTTTTTATTACATGAGGATTAAAAAAAATGTGAAAACAGCTTGGATGATGATATCATGAACTGTACATTCAACATGACATTTTTGACATTCAGAAGAAGCATCTACCTGTGAAGGCAGTGTCAATGGTAGTACAGTTTTTGTACAGCAGTCAAGGGCTACTGCATACATATTGCAATGTGGCTTTAATTGAATTGAGTCCTACAGTAGATCTTATCTGTGGCATCAAAGCCAACCACAGCCAACGATTTTACATATCTCTCCTTCACCTCCAATGGTCTTCCACGCTGCCGCAAAAGGGATCCTTCAAATGATTGCCCCGCTGTGTGCTTATCTCTAAGAGTAGGTGGGCCCAAAAGTTATTTTTACACTCTAATTATCTTTCCTGCCCCATCTCTCTGTCTCTCTCTCTCTCTAACTCAACAAAGTTGATTGAAAAAGTCCATTGGTAATCACCTGTTTTCCCTGTTTAGGTTTTGCAGGTGCAAGCCCCAACTGGTGATTCACACTCTCCAGGAGATTACTTTCTGTTACAACACACACTTCTCTCTCCGATGTGTTTCAGGAGAGGGGGAGGAGAGGAGGAGGAGATGAGAGGGGGAGGAGGAGAGGTGAAGGAGAAGATAAGGTGAGGAGAGGGGGAGCAGAGGAGAGGGGGAGGAGGAGAGGTGAAGGAGAAGATAAGGTGAGGGGGAGGAGAGCAGAGGTTAGGGGGAGAAGAGCAGAGGAGAGGGGGTGCAGAGCAGAGGGGGAGGAGAGCAGAGGCGAGGGGGAGCAGAGCAGAGGAGAGGGGGAGCAGAGCAGAGGAGAGGGGGAGCAGAGCAGAGGAGAGGGGGAGCAGAGCAGAGGAGAGGGGGAGCAGAGCAGAGGAGAGGGGGAGCAGAGCAGAGGAGAGGGGGAGCAGAGCAGAGGAGAGGGGGAGCAGAGGAGAGGGGGAGCAGAGGAGAGGAGAGGGGGAGCAGAGCAGAGGAGAGGGGGAGCAGAGCAGAGGAGAGGGGGAGCAGAGGGGGAGGAGGGCAGGAGAGAGAGGGAGGTGAGGCTGGACTGGACCCCTGTCCCACTCCCTGTCCTGGCCCCATGCCGCCGCCCTGGGCACCACAAAATTAAACAAACAATGACTCAGGAAAAGACACTGATTGGTGATGTAATATCCATGGCGTTGTTTCAGACTAGACATCACTCAGAAACTCACACTGTGACAAACACTGTAAAGGAAGAGACTGTCTGAGAGGAAACGAAGGCTCTTTTTAAAGACAACATAGAGATATAGATGCATCTGTCTATCTGCTTACATGATACACTACATGACCAAAAGTATGTGGACACCTGCACATCGAACAGTAAGCCAGCGTTCCCTTTCTGATTTATGAGAAAAGAGAGAAAGAGGCTCCAGGTTGGTTTAGCTCTGCTCTCTTTTCTAGCCTTAGCACTAGGGACTTTACTCAGTGCGACACAGATGAGCTTCCTGTATGGTGAAACTCATGTGACCCCTACCCCCCCGGCATTCTATCTTCTCCTCAATCCCCCCAACACACAAACACCACACACTATGCCCAAAGACAGTACAGTATGAAGACACACTACCGGTCAAAAGTTTTAGAACACCTACTTACTCAAGGGTTTTTCTTTACTTTTACTATTTTTTACATTGTAGTATAAAATGAAAGCCATAAAAACTATGAAATAACACATATGGAATCATGTAGTAACCAAAAAAGTGTTAAACAAATCAAAATATATTTTATATTTGAGATTCTTTATAAATCTTCTTAAGGCTAGGGGGCAGTATTCGGAAGTTCGGATGACTGACGTGCCCAAAGTAAACTGCCTGTTACTCAGGCCCAGAAGCCAGGATATGCATATAATTGGTAGCATTGGATAGAAAACACTCTGAAGTTTGTAGAAATGTTTAAATAATGTATGAGACTATAGCACAATTGATATGGTAGGCGAAAATGCAAAGAAAAACAAAACATAATGGAAAGCTATGGGCCCTATGCAATTCTATCTCCCAGATATCAATTCCTATGGCTTCCACTAGATGTCAACAGTCTTTGTTCAAGGTTTCAGGCTGGTTTCTTCCAAAACGAGTAAGAATTTTGAGTTTTTATACAAAGAGTCTCAGGGGAAAATCAGTTTGTTCGCACGCGACAAAGAGGACGTGCGCATGCTAATTTTACATTTCTATTTAACATACTTCTTTCCATATGAAATATCATAGTTTATTTACATTTTAGGGTACCTGAGGATTGAATAGAAACAGAGTTTGCCTTGTTTGAACAAAGTTTAGCTTAGCTTTTCCACTACTAAAGGACAGGATTAATAAGAAGAGACTTTCTTGGGCCAAGAAACACAAGCAATGGACATTAGACTGGTGGAAATCTGTCCTTTGGTCTCTAGAGATTTTTGATTCCAACCGCCGTGTCTTTGTGAGACGCGGTGTGGGTGAACGGATGATCTCTGCATGTATTTCCCACCGTAAAGCATGGAGGAGGAGGTGTTATGTTGTGGGGGTGCTTTGCTGGTGACACTGTCTATGATTTATTTATAATTCAAGGCACACTTAACCAGCATGGCTACCACAGCATTCTGCAGCGATACACCATCCCATCTGGTTTGGGCTTCGTGGGACTATCATTTGTTATTCAACAGGACAATAACCCAATACACCTCCAGGCTGTCACATCCACCTGTGCTATTTTACAACAGGGGCAGCCAGGGCAAGCTGCCTGCCTCTCCCACACCCTCCCCTCAAACATTGCCCTCTCTCTCTGCCCCCATCAAATCAGCCCAGAGCACAACAAACAAGTTGTACATCACTCTGCCGTTCAACAACAAAGCATTCCCAGGCTACAGCAGGGCACTGTGAAAGGAAGAGTTGCACCTGGGGATGTATGGTGGTGTGGACAAGTGGATGTGATTCCACTGTTTACTCATGCAAACCTGCTGCTAACGCTAGCTAGCTAGACTCCTGGAGCTAAGAGATGAGACTGGTGAAAAATGGGATGGGCCGATAAAGATGTAGGTAATCACTTGAACAAACCGGCAGAGACTAGGGTCCAACCAACATGTCAACGCCATATCAGACTGTTCTGTACAAAGATCTGGAGAAAGGGGAAGGCGGGTTTATTTGGATTGTGTGTGTGTTGTGTGTGCTCCAGCAGCAGAGTGAAGTGTGTGAGTAGCAGCCTCTGGTAACTTCTCTTCCCAGATGGACAGCTCAGGTAACAGCAGACTGGCAGTGAGGCTTCCTGTTTCAGCAGAAAACCCTTCACTGTGCTTTGCCGTGGTTCGAGGGTAGAGCAGAGTGGTTGGGGGGGTGTGCGTGCGTGTTTGCATGAGAGAGAGCGAAAGAGAGGGAGTGACACATACACAGTGTGCGGGCATGCGTGAGTGTGGCGAGGGTGTGCTTAGCAGCTTTCAAGCCCTTCTCTGATTTCTAAACTCATTTGGCATGGGGTATTGACCTGTCTGAGCCTCCATATCAGGGTGGGTGAGGGCTAGCAACCTGGTGTGTTCTATTTTCCCCTCAAAACATGGTTATTTCATTAGACTATACGAGAACAAATCACTACTAAAGAATCTAAGGGCCGCATTCCTTCAAGTTCTCTATACATCTCATATGACTGGACCAGTTATTGCAGTCCTTTTCTGGATGACTCAGGGTGCATCCCAAGACTCTAATGCGGTGTCCTCTTCTCTTCTCCTCTCTCCTTCATCTACAGCTTGCTCTGAAAACAGAGTAGGGGTGAAGTGATATGGTGGATGACTACCTGGAATTTGCGCTTGCCCGTCCTGTTCTCTCACACCAGTACAGATGAAAGAGAGCAGGTGAGGACAGGAAGCTCCATTAGAGTAGTGAGAAGGAGAGGAAGCTCCATTAGAGTAACGAGGAGAGGAAGCTCCATTAGAGTAACGAGGAGAGGAAGCTTCATTAGAGTAACGAGGAGAGGAAGCTCCATTAGAGTAACGAGGAGAGGAAGCTCCATTAGAGTAATGAGGAGAGGAAGCTCCATTAGAGTAATGAGGAGAGGAAGCTTCATTGGAGTAATGAGGAGAGGAAGCTCCATTAGAGTAGTGAGAAGGAGAGGAAGCTCCATTAGAGTAGTGAGAAGGAGAGGAAGCTTCATTAGAGTAGTGAGAAGGAGAGGAAGCTCCATTAGAGTAGTGAGAAGGAGAGGAAGCGCTATTACAGTAGTGCGAAGCAGAGGAAGCGCCATTACAGTAGTGCGAAGCAGCGAGGACACGAGAGGAGAGGGAGCTCCATTAGATTAGTGAGAAGAAGAGGAGAGGAATCTACATTAGGTTAGTTCTACATTAGGTTAGTGAGAAGGAGATAAATCTACATTCGGTTAGTTCTACATCAGGCTAGTGAGAAGGAGAGAAATCTACATTAGGTTAGTGAGAAGAAGAGGAGAGGAGTCTACATTAGGTTAGTTCTACATTAGGTTAGTGGGAAGGAGATACATCTACATTAGGTTAGTGAGAAGGAGAGAAATCTACATTAGGTTAGTGAGACGAAGAGGAGAGGAATCTACATTAGGTTAGTAGGAAGGAGAGGAGAGGAATCTACATTAGGTTAGTTCTACATTAGGTTAGTGAGGAGAGAAATCTACATTAGGTTAGTGGGAAGGAGAGGAATCTACATTAGGTTAGTTCTACATTAGGTTAGTGAGAAGGAGAGGACAGAAATCTACATTAGTTTAGTTCTACATTAGGTTAGTGGGAAGGAGAGGACAGAAATCTAGATTAGGTTAGTTCTACATTAGGTTAGTGAGAAGGAGAGAAATCTACATTAGGTTAGTTCTACATTAGGTTAGTGAGAAGGAGAGAAATCTGCATTAGGTTAGTGAGAAGGAGAGGAATCTACATTAGGTTAGTGGGAAGGAGAGGACAGAAATCTAGATTAGGTTAGTTCTACATTAGGTTAGTGAGCAGGAGAGAAATCTACATTAGGTTAGTTCTACATTAGGTTAGTGAGAAGGAGAGAAATCTGCATTAGGTTAGTGAGAAGGAGAGGAATCTACATTAGGTTAGTTCTACATTAGGTTAGTGAGAAGGAGAGGAGAGAAATCTACATTAGGTTAGTTCTACATTAGGTTAGTGGGAAGGAGAGGAATCTTCATTAGTTTATTTCTATATTACGTTAGTGAGAAGGAGAGAAATCTACATTAGGTTAGTGAGAAGGAGAGAAATCTACATTAGGTTAGTTCTACATTAGGTTAGTTCTACATTACACGAGTGAGATAAAGAGAAATCTACATTAGTTTAGTTCTACATTACGTTAGTGAGAAGGAGAGAAATCTACATTTGTCACGACTTCCGCCGAAGTCGGCCCCTCTCCTTGTTCGGGTGGTGTTCGGCGGTCGACGTCACCGGCTTTCTAGTCCCCACCGATCCATGTTTCAGTTTAGTTTTGTTTTGTCTGTATTTCACACACCTGGTTTCAATTCCCATATCATGTTCCTTATTTAATCCTCTGGCATACATTTCTGTTCTGTCCGTGATTGTTGGTGTCTTTAGTGGTTGTTGTATGTGCTAGTGTGTATGTTTGTTCCTATTTGGAATTTTTGCTTGACTTTTTGAGTAAACTCCGTTGTGTTGCTCAAAACCTGTGTCCTGCGCCTGACTCCGCTACATCTCTGCACCCAATCGTTGACAACATTAGGTTAGTGAGAAGAAGAGGAGAGGAATCTACATTGGGTTAGTGAGAAGAAGAGGAGGAATCTACATTAGGTTAGTGAGAAGAAGAGGAGAGGAATCTACATTAGGTTAGTGAGAAGAAGAGGAGAGGAATCTACATTGGGTTAGTGAGAAGAAGAGGAGGAATCTACATTAGGTTAGTGAGAAGAAGAGGAGAGGAATCTACATTAGGTTAGTGAGAAGAAGAGGAGAGGAATCTACATTAGGTTAGGCAGAACCAGCCCGAGTGCCTGTACTTCTCTGTGGACGTTCTCGCTGTCTGGGAGACCAAACAGATGTAATGACGTTGCTGATGCAGCTCATAAAACCTTGTTTTTAAAAATGGCACTCGCTCCTCCTCCTGCCATGTTTCACTTCTCTCTTCCCCCCATCCTTCCTTCCCAAGCTCCAAAACCCCAGACCCCCATTGCGTAAAAAGGAACCCCTTCTTCCCTCTTCAAAGCTCCTTGGTCAAACTCTCACCCTCTCCTCTGCTCTCTCATCCTCCTCTCGCAGGTCCTTCACTTCCTCCAGAGGGAAAATAATGGGGGGGGGGGGGGGGGGTGAGAAGAGGGCAGGGGCTCTCTCTGATGCTTCATTCTCTCCACCTCTCTTATCTTCACAAAGAGCCTGTCCTCTTACGTGAATACGTAGCTCCCCAAACTCTCCACAAAAACTCCAAGAGTGTGTTGACCTCTGGCTGCATTTTGTATGCTTTGAACTTGCACCTGAAGGAACAGCTAAAACCAGGGCTTTTACAGAGATGTTATGTACTGAATGAGGTCAACTTGTGAATAATCATCCACAGAAAGATGCAAATCAGCCACTGAACAGCCAGCCACCCTGCAGGTAGAGCATGGTTGGTAGTAATGGGGGGAAAAAATCCATAGTTACATTACAGGATATTATTTTTGATGATATACTGTATCATATTGTTTTGACAATATCACAATATTATTTTTGTGCTAGTTTGCTGTACCTCCACCAAAACTCAAAGCTTGTTCTCCATATTATTTTAAACAGAGAGCCAATTTGTTTTCATGACTCTCTCGTCACTCTGCAGCAGACATATGGTGAGCAATATTTTTGCAACATCAAATCATAATAAATACACAGTATCAAATCGCAATACACATAGAATTGTGAGAATCAGGGAGAGGGGGTTCAGATGAACAGCCACCCTGCAAGTAGAGGACCAGCATGGTTGGTGGGGGTGTAAGATTAACCCCAGATGTTAATATATTTCCTACCACTGCATTTCTGTGAGCGTCATACACTTTTTCAGACTACCGTCAAGCCCCCCCCCCTCCAACTTCAACCGCAAGATGGCACAATGTGTCCTGGGACTGCACTGGTGGCAGGAAACATGATCCCTTTTGGCTCGGACCCCACCACCATCCTCCAACCCACACACCCACATCCCCCATCACTCCCCTACCCCTCCCTCTCCCTATGCTGTCCCTACCGGCCCCAGGTCTGTAATCTAAACGTCAGTCGATAGAAATGATTAAAACATCCTGCTCCACGCATTGCCTAGCCTGCAGGAGACACACACATGGGAGGGAGCGTCGAGTGACAAGGTCATCCAAATGTCAGCGTTTGCTTACAGTGATGGTGGGGGTGGGTGGTGGCCATGTGCATGTACACACACACACACACACACACACACACACAACACGGGGTAGGGAGATGGCAAGGAGGTATAAGAGTGGCCTGGCGTGTGGGTCGATGGGAGGCAGGGGGCAAAGCCACAGTGCTTGCTCTGTAGTTCCTGTTCCCTGCAGGATACCATCTGCCCAAATCAGACATGGAAGACGCACAGAACACACACCCAATACCAATCAACCATTGGCTGGTTACTGGCTATGTCATTCCTTTCACAGAGACCCGACCCACTTATACAAATCTGTCAAGCCTTAGTAATGAAGACATGAGCTCCAGAGGACTGTAGGATCACACTCACACACACCTGGGCTGTCCCCGACAAGACAAATCTTGGTGACTGAAAGTAATCAGTTCTTTCAACCAATTGATTGGTCGAAATGTTTAAACGTGTATTCTTCCATATACCGTATGTGTTTTAATAAAATCAACTATATACGCATTGAGCTTGTCTGATACTTTAAGCTGACTGTTGAAATAAGACACAAGAGAGAGCCAGATCTCTAGATAACCAGAGGGGGGAAAAATGAACCTGACCCAACCATTCTCCTCCCGCTCCTGCTGGCTTTCACAGATTCTGCCATAGCTCTTCTGAAGTTGCCGGTAATAGGCTACACGGGGAGTCGGCAGCCTTTCTCATGTGGAATGGCAATTTATTTAACAATTTCTACTGATCTGCGTGCCCGTTATGGTTTTCATATGCAGATTTTCGTGGAACAGTTTCATTTATTTATAATAATGTCTTCATATCTCAAAATCATTGTCATGTGGTTAATCAAAATACTATCTAAATGAAAATGATACAAACCTAAAAAGTAACTTCCATTGCCAACTATGTAAAAATAGCCTACATAAAGCCAACAAATAAAAACTGCAGCCTGCAGGTAGAAAATATCCTGCTAAAAATAAATATCCTATAAATAACATTGGCTAAGCTTGGCTTGTCTGCAATGAACTTGAATCATTGTATCAACTATTAACTTGGGTCCAGTCAGAAGCTTGCGCTAGCGAACTTGTAGCATTGGATCAAATATTCAGGGCCCTCAGAGTTTCCCGCGCCAGTGAGCTTGGGACAGACACAGCTGTAGGCTACTTGCAAAAGGGATAAGAAGCAGTGCTTGACTTGGGCCGGAGCTCACCAGAGCTGAGTACAGACACCTCAAATGTTCTACTGTTTGAGCTAGTGTTCCTCTTTTAATTGTTATTATTATTTTTTGTGTATTTTGCCCCCTTTTTCTCCCCAATTTCGTGATATCCAATTGCAATCTTGTCTCATTTCTGCAACTCCCCAACAGGCTTGGCCGAGGCGAAGGTCGAGTAATGCGTCCAGCCTAACCACGCTTCTTAAAACCCGCCCGCTTAACCCGGAAGCCAGCCACACCAATGTGACTGAGGAAACACTGTTCAACTGACAACAAGAGTCAGCCTGCAGGTGCCCGGCCCGTCACATGAAGTCGCTAGAGCGCGATGAGCCCCCTCCAGCCAAACCCTCCCCTAACCCAGACGATGCTGGGTCAATTGAGCACCGCCCTATGGGTCTCCCGGTCGCGGCCGGTTGTGACACAGCCTGCAGTGCCTTAGACTGCTGCGCCACTCGGGAGCCCCTGAGCTCCTGATCCTCGTACAGAATATTATATAAAATGTACTTTTAGCCTAGGTCTCCACAATGGATTAGTTCCCTGAGATGGGCACAAATATATACAGTACCAGCCAAAAGTGTGGACACACCTTTTCATTCAAGTGTTTTTCTTAATATGGACTATTTTCTTCATTGTAGAATAATAGTGGACATTAAAACTATGAAATAACACATATGGAATTATGTAGTAACCAAAAAAGTGTTAAACAAATCAAAATAGATTTTAGATTCTTCAAAGTAGCCACGCTTTGCTTTGATGACAGCGGTAACTATGAGGTAGTCCTACCTGGAATGCATTCATTTAATTAAAAGGTGTGCCTTGTTAAAAGTTAATTTGTAGAATTTCTTTCCTTCTTAATGCATTTGAGCCCATAAGTTGTGTTGTGATAAGGTAGGGTTGGTATACAGAAGATAGCCTTATTTGGTAAAAGACCAAGTCCATATTATGGCAAGAACAGCTCAAATAAGCATCATTATTTTAAGACACGAAGGTCAGTCAATACTAGAGGTCGACCGATTAATCGGAATGGCCGATTAATTAGGGCCGATTTCAAGTTTTCATAACAATCGGAAATCTGTATTTTTGGGCGCCGATTTTATTTAACTAGGCAAGAACACATTCTTATTTTCAAAGCCTAGGAACTGTGGGTTAACTGCCTTGTTCAGGGGCAGAACGACAGATTTTTACCTTGTCAGCTCGGGGGATCCAATCTTGCAACCTACAGTTAACTAGTCCAACGCTACAACCACCTGCCTCTCATTGCACTCCACGAGGAGCCTGCCTGTTACGCGAATGCAGTAGAAGCCAAGGTAAGTTGCTAGCTAGCATTAAACTTATCTTATAAAAAACAATCAATCAATCATAATCACTAGTTAAAACTACACATGGTTGATGATATTACTCGTTTATCAGGCGTGTTGTGTGTTGCATATAATCGATGCAACGCTGGGGGGTGATTTAACAAAAGCGCATTTGCGAAAAAAGCACAATCGTTGGACGGGTTAGCAGGCAAAATTAACCAGGTGAAATTGTGTCACTTCTCTTGCGTTCATTACACACAGAGTCAGTGTATATGCAACAGTTTGGGCCACCTAATTTGCCAGAATTTTACGTAATTATGACATAACATTGAAGGTTGTGCAATGTAACAGGAATATTTAGACTTATGGATGCCACCTGTTAGATAAAATATGGAACGGTTCCGTATTTCACTGAAAGAATAAACGTCTTGTTTTCGAGATGATAGTTTCCGGATTCGACCATATTAATGACCTAAGGCTCGTATTTCTGTGTGTTATGTTACAATTAAGACTATGATTTGATAGAGCAGCCTGACTGAGCGGTGGTAGGCACCAGCAGGCTCGTAAGCATTCATTCAAACAGCACTTCCGTGCATTTTGCCAGCAGCTCTTCGCTGTGCTTCAAGCATTGAGCTGTTTATGACTTCAAGCCTATCAACTCCAGAGATTAGGCTGGTGTAACTGAAGTGAAATGGCTAGCTAGTTAGCGGGGTGCGCGCTAATAGCGTTTCAAACGTCACTCGCTCTGAGACTTGGAGTGGTTGTTCCCATTGCTCTGCATGGGTATTGCTGCTTCGAGGGTGGCTGTTGTCGATGTGTTCCTGGTTCGAGCCCAGATAGGAGCGAGGAGAGGGACGGAAGCTATACTGTTACAATGGCAATACTAAAGTGCCTATAAGAACATCCAAAAGTCAAAGGTTAATGAAATACAAATGGAATAGAGACAAATAGTCCTATAATTCCTATAATAACTACAACCTAAAACTTCTTACCTGGGAAAATTGAAGACTCATGTTAAAAGGAACCACCAGCGCGCAGTGGTTAAGGGCGCTGTACTGCAGCGCCAGCTGTGCCACCAGAGACTCTGGGTTCGTGCCCAGGCTCTGTCGTAACCGGGAGGTCCGTGGGGCGGCGCACAATTGGCATAGCGTTGTCCGGGTTAGGGAGGGTTTGGCCGGTAGGGATATCCTTGTCTCATCGCGCACCAGCGACTCCTGTGGCGGGCCAGGCGCAGTGCACGCGAACCAAGGTTGCCAGGTGCGGGGTGTTTCCTCCGACACATTGGAGCGGCTGACTTCCGGGTTGGATGCACGCTGTGTTAAGAAGCAGTGCGGCTTGGTTGGGTTGTGTATCGGAGGACGCATGACTTTCAACCTTCGATTTTATTGATGTATTATATTAAGTTAAAATAAGTGTTCATTCAGTATTGTTGTAATTATCATTATTACAAATAAATGTAAAAAAAATTGGTATCGGTATCGGCGTTGAAAAATCATAATCAGGGGGACACGTCTGGCACTGCAGGATTTGAGTCCCTGGCGGCATAGTGTGTTACTGATGGTAGGCTTTGTTACTTTGGTCCCAGCTCTCTACAGGTCATTCACTAGGTCCCCCCATGTGGTTCTGGGATTTTTGCTCACTGTTCTTGTGATTTTGACCCCATGGGGTGAGATCTTGCGTGGAGCCCCAGATCGAGGGAGCCCCAGATCGAGGGAGATTATCAGTGGTCTTGTATGTCTTCCATTTCCTAATAAATGCTCCCACAGTTGATTTCTTCAAACCAAGCTGCCTATCTATTGCAGATTCAGTCTTTCCAGCCTGGTGCAGGTCTACAATTTCGTTTCTGGTGTCCTTTGACAGCTCTTTGGTCTTGGCCATAGTGGAGTTTGGAGTGTGACTGTTTGAGGTTGTGGACAGGTGTCTTTTATACTGATAACAAGTTCAAACAGGTACCATTAATACAGGTAACGAGTGGAGGAGAGAGGAGCTTCTTAAAGAAGAAGTTACAGGTCTGTGAGAGCCAGAAATCTTGCTTGTTTGTAGGTGACCAAATACTTATTTTCCACCATAATTGGCAAATAAATTCATAAAAAATCCTACAATGTGATTTTCTGGAATTTTTCTCTCATTTTGTCTGTCATAGTTGAAGTGTACCTATGATAAAAATTACAGGCCTCTCTCATCTTTTTAAGTGGGAGAACTTGCACAATTGGTGGCTGACTAAATACTTTTTTGCCCACTGTGTGTGTATGTATGTGTATATATATATATACACACACATACATAGTTGAAGTTGGAGTTTACAAACACTTAGGTTGGAGTCATTAAAACTCGTTTTTCAACCACTGCACAAATTTCTTGTTAACAAACTATAGTTTTGGCAAGTCGGTTAGGACATCTACTTTGTGCATGACACAATTCATTTTTCCACAATTGTTTACAGACATATTTTTATCTTATAATTCACTGTATCACAATTCCAGTGGGTCAGACGTTTACATACACTAAGTTGACTGTGCCTTTAAACAGCTTGAAAAATTCCAGAAAATTATGTCATACCTTTAGAAGCTTCTGATAGGCTAATTGACATAATTTGAGTCAATTGGAGGTGTACTTGTGGATGTATTTCAAGGCCTACCTTCAAACTCAGTGCCTCTTTGCTTGACATCATGGGGAAATCAAAAGAAATCAGCCAAGACCTCAGAAAAAAAATTGTCGACCTCTACAAGTCTGGTTCATCCTTGGGAGCAATTTCCAAATGCCTGAAGGTACCACGTTCATCTGTACAAACAATAGTACGCAAGTATATACACCATGGGACCACGCAGGTGTCATACCGCTCAGAAAGGAGACGCGTTCTGTCTCCTAGAGATGAACGTACTTTGGTGCGAAAAGTGCAAATCAATCCCAGAACAGCAGCAAAGGACCTTCAAGATGCTGGAGGAAAGAGGTACCAAAGTATCTACATCCACAGTAAAACAATTCCTATACCGACATATCCTGAAAGGCTGCTCAGCAAGGAAGAAGCCACTGCTGTAAATCCGCCATGAAAATGCCTGACTACGGCTTGCAACTGCACATGGGGACAACAATCATACTTTTTTGAAGAAATGCCCTCTGGTCTGATGAAACAAAAAGAGCTGTTTGGCCATAATGATCCTTGTTATGTTTGGAGGAAAAAGGGGGAGGCTTGCAAGCCGAGGAAACACTATCCCAACCGTGAAGCTCGGGGGTGGCAGCAACATGTTGTGGGGGTGCTTTGCTGCAAGAGGGACCGATGCACTTTACAAAATAGAGGACGGAAAATTAGGTGGATATATTGGATATATTGAAGCAACATCTCAAGACATTTGTCAGGAAGTTAAAGCTTGGTCGCAAATGGGTCTTCCAAATGGACAATGACCCCAAGCATACTTCCAAAGTGGTGGCAAAATGGCTTAAGGACAACAAAGTCAAGGTATTGGAGTGGCCATAACAAAGCCCTGACCTCAATCCTGTAGAAAATGTCTGGGCAGAACTGAAAAAGCGTGTGCGAGCAAGGAGGCCTACAAGTCTGACTCGGTTACACCAGCTCTGTCAGGAGGAATGGGCCAAAATTCTCCCAACTTATTGTGGGAAGCTACCCGAAATGTTTGACCCAAGTTACACAATTTAAAGGCAATGCTACCAAATACTAATTCAGTGTTTTGTAAACTTCTGACCCACTTGGAATGTGATGAAAGAAATAAAAGCTGAAATAAATAATGATATCACTATTATTCTGACATTTCACAATCTTAAAATAAAGTGGTGATCCTAACTGCCCTAAGACAGACAATTTTATGTCAGGAATTGTGAAAAACTGAGTTTAAATGCATTTGGCTAAGGTGTATGTAAACTTCCGACTTCAACTGTACGTACATGCATGCATACATACATACAGTTGCTACTGCTCGACAAACAAAATATTGGTCGAACAACAGCCTATCAACCAAACAATCGACCAGTCGACTAATTGGGGTCAGCCCTAACACACACACAAACAGCTGTATCTTTTCTCAGTAAGTTGTGAAACCTATGTTCTTTAAATAACTAGAGTCAATACAAAAGTCAATGAAACACAGAGGTGGAACAAAACCTCAACAAAACACCATCTTTCTGTCCAAGAGGACCATTCATCACTGACTCCTGTAATTTGTAGGACTTCTGAAAACCTTGCTCAGGAGACTCATCTTCTGTCCTGCTCCAGAAAACATACACCGCTCATCTGTGTTCCTACCTGTTTGTGTGGTCCTCTGAGGATGTGGGCCCTGGCCCCCTCACACGCCGTCCTCATGGCCTCCAGAGAGGGAGTTCCCAGCAGGTCCGTGATCAGATCCAGCTTCAACACAGAAGAACACCATGCAGCATATGTTACTGTACTTGAGACATGCATGCATGAACGCACTCATGCAAACACACGCTATGGCACATATGCAGTAAAGGTAAAGTAGTTGAGAGAGGCAGGCTAAGTAAATGACTCCAGGGAGCTGTACTGTATGTATTTTGTTTACTGACGTATTGCTCCAGAATACAATTTTGCAGTGTATTGTGAACCTACAGTATCTGTGAACACGTCATTTTAGACATGAGCCATTTGTGTCGATATCAGAAGTGAAAGGGAGTAGTGTGTGCTGAGACATAAAACTGCATAAAACTGCATTCATCCCTGCATTCATCCCTCCCCAGCTCCCCCCTCCCCACATGTCACCTGTATTTTAGTTTTTTTTACCCCACCTGGCCCACCACAAGAAGTCGCTAGAGCGCAATGCCCCCCTGGCCAAACCCTCCCCTAACCCAAACAACACTGGGCCAATTTTGCACCTCCTCATGGGTCTCCCGGTCGCTGTCGGCTGGGACACAGCCTGGGATCGAACCCAGGTCTGTAGTGACGCCTCTAGCAATGCAAAAACAGTGCCTTAGACCGCTGTGCCAATCGGGAGGCAACATGTCATTTCTGAAAGGGATGTAAATGAGGCAGGACCAGAGCCCAAGGTCTGGAGAGACACGGACACTAAAGATTCAAGGAAACTCTGTTCTGTTTTCAAATACAAACTTGATCTCTGAAAGCTCTGCTCAAGCTGAAAGTGCTCAGTGAAGTCTCCAGACTAACACAACTAAGGATAGCGAATACCTTTTTTTCTTATAAAATAAGCCCAGAAATGCTCTGCACTGAATACTAGATCAGCAAGTATTCCATGTCAGATCAACATGTCCCCAGTGTTTACAGTATTGGTTACCTGCTGGATGGGGCTTTGTGCCTGGAACAGGATGCGTCGGCCCAGTAGCTCGGCGAAGATGCATCCTATAGACCAAATGTCGATGGCGTTGGAGTAATGGTGGCTGCCCATGAGGATCTCTGGCGCACGGTAATACTGGGTCACCACCTCCTGAGTCATGTGACGAGACTCGTCAAGCTCCTCCACCCGCGCCAGCCCAAAGTCACAGATCTGGAGAGGGATGAAGGCAGAGAACATGTTCACATTAATACATCCATCAATACCAATATTCAAATAGACTAGTCCTCCCAACCCAACCTAACTCAAGGTTCAGATGCATGCAGCTTCTTGTAAGATACACCATTTATTATTTGGCAGCTTACTGTGACTGTTCTGCGTCAATTGTTACATAACTGAATGAGAACATCGTCTGATATGTCTAAAGACACAAAAGAAAGGAATACTTGGATTGTTCATAAACGGACTAACAAGCTGCTCCGAATTTCTTTGTTCCCTCATCTCTTTTCCCCCCAAACTCTTCAAGGGATGAGCAGCTTTTTCAGAAATGCATGGCACATCACTAATTATATTTTCCAATGAAAACACTCACTGAAGTTGATTTACCAACGTCTTCTATGGTGTCCCTACAGGAACACACTTCTGTCTCGCCCCCCTCTCAATTTATTTTTGTTGCTCTGTTAGCTAAATATACATTCTGGTCAGAATGACAGGAAGTGAAGGATTGGGGAGCCACATTAGTGTCACACTGCTACGGGTCACATTACTCCAGACGATTGCTCCCCACCAGCTTGTACACAACTAAATCAAACTGCTTGAGTAGCTGATGCTGCTGAGGGAGATTTTTGGAAGGGGATATTTATCAGAAATTAAATGACCGCCTCTCTAAAATAATGGCAGACTTGGTAGAGAAGGAACACAGTGATATCATGGGCAGACAGCACCCAATCATGTGCAGGGAGCCTCACAGAGGCAGGCAGGGATGGGGTTTTCTGAAAATAGCCCAGAATGTGTAGGGAAGGATTTGGGGAAATTAGAATTAGGAACTAAATTAGTAAATGTCTGCTAGAGACAATCTGTTCTCCAGAGTAAGCCAGAGAATCACTGTCCTCCACCCTCTCCTCACTTTCTCGCTCTCTCTCCCCCACCTGTGGACTAGCACCCCTCCCAGTTGTCTGTGAGGGAGGAGGGGGAGCTAAGGGTAGAATAAGCCCAGGCAGGGCCTCCATTACTAGACCCCAGGATGAAGATTTAGGTGTCAGGAGCCCAGCATCATGTATTGTAGAAATCCCACTGGGGCATCAGACCCCCAGTAACACAGGCTACAGAGACTCTGGGCGCCAGACAGCAAGTGAGAGCAGGAGTCAGGAATGTGTGTGTGTGTGTGTGTGTGTGTGTGTGTGTGTGTGTGTGTGTGTGTGTGTGTGTGTGTGTGTGTGTGTGTGTGTGTGTGTGTGTGTGTGTGTGTGTATTTCAGATACTGTACTTCCACAGAGCAGATTCCAACCCCAAGTTGACCTCATAAATATCATAGTTTAGATCTCAGTTGAGTAATACATGTCATCACAGGAGGATTCAGATGTTAGATAGTAGAGGACAGTAGATTGACCTTAAGCACACAGTTGCTGTTGACCAGGAGGTTGCCAGGTTTGATGTCTCGATGTAGGATGCCAGCTGAGTGCAGGTACTTCAGTCCTACAGACAAAACACATGCCGGGAAGGATTCAGTTCCTTGTGTGAAGGTCCCACCCCGTTTTTTATCATGACGATTCAAACTGATATGTGTGTGAATATCACGTTTTAATGTTTGCAATGTGATCTGGGAGTGTGTGAGCGTGTCGGAGAGGTCTTACCTCGGAGGATCTGATAGAGAAACACTTTGACGTGGTCTGAGCTGAGGGGCTGAGGTGACACGATGATCTTATGGAGGTCACTCTGCATCAGTTCTGTCACCACATAGCTGGACGAAGAGTGGTCAAGGAAAACAACACCACAAAGACTACACAAATATTCAGCAGAGAAGAGCTAGCTAGGTAGTGAAGAGGGGTTAATGGAAGTAAGTGGGAATGGGTAGAGGAAAGACTATTCACAGTGTCTGTTCTGTTACATTCTAACCTACATAAAATGTTGCCAACCTAAATGGATGTTACTGACAGAGGTTGTTCCAATTCCTCAGCAAGTAGCAGCAGTACGGTATCGATCCATTGTCACAATGGGCTCCTGCTGTGAGTTTTAATAGACCTCTATGGTGGGATCTCTATTTCCTTTCTTTCTGCCCCTTTCACACTCTCCTGGGAAAGACATTCAGGCAGCCCTGTTTTGCTCTCCCTCCTCAGTCATTCTGGCAGGGTAGACACATAATACATTACACGTGGCATACCTGAACCACAGCGCATAGAAACGTCTCTGATAGATAGAAACAACTTAATCCTGCCATCTAGCACTGTCAGCAGGCAGGCCAACTCCCAGAGCACACAGGCAGCCCAGCCCAGCCGTGTGTGTGTGTGTGTGTGTGTGTGTGAGAGGGAGAGAGAGAGTGAGAATGATTAGAGCCGAGTGTGCGACACTGCCTCATCGATCCTCCACAGCTCAGGCAGGGACTTTAACAAAAGCGCGCGCGCACCCACACACACACTTCATCAATAAAGATGGAATTAAGCTACTTGTGGCATGAAATCAGAAGAGGAACAGAAAAGGCCGTGCACACACACCCACACCAGGAAGGTTGAGGCTACATACCCGCTCGTGCACACGCCTGAAACACACTCACACACAGCCGCAGCCAGTTGGAGAAGGCTGAGGACACTGGGTGCCTTGTGCTCCGTTGGGTCCTCGCCTCCCTGCAGACCCCCCCATGTCAGCTGCTCAACAACTCCCACTCTTTTACAGACATTTTTTGTTAGCTGACGCCAATGGCGACAGCTAGACCTCCTGGGGTCTGACACATAACGAAAAATACATTACAGAAAAAAACACTTTACAATTTACATACATTTTAAAACAATAACATAGACATTACAGACATACACAATTTCAGTGCATTCGGTAACTATTCAGAGCCCTTTTTCCACATTGTTATGAAATACTTTTTCTAAAATGGATAAATATAAAATGTTCCTCAGCAATCTTCACACAATGCCCCATAATAACAAAGCAAAAACTGTTCTTTAGAAAAAGTAACAAATGTATAAAAAATATATATGGAAATATCGTATTTACATAAGTATTCAAACCCTTTGCTATGAGACTCAATAATTGAGCTCAGGTGCATCCTGTTTCCATTGATCATCCTTGATGTTTCTACAACTTGGAGTCCACCTGCGGTACATTCAATTGATTGGACAGGATTTGGAAAGGCATACACCGGTCTATATAAAAGGTCCCACAGTTGACAGTGCATGTCAGAACAAAAATAACAAAAAGTCAAGAGGTAGAAGGAATTGTCTGTAGAGCTCCGAGACAGGATTGTGTCGAGGCACAGATCTGGGGAAGGGTACCAAAAGATTTCTGCATTGAAGGTCCCCAAGAACACAGTGGCCTCCATCATTCTTAAATGGAAGTTTGGAACCACCAGGACTCTTCCTAGAGCTGGCCGCCTGGCCAGACTAAGCAATCAAGGGAGAAGGGCCTTGGTCAGGGAAGTGACCAAGAACCTGATGGTCACTTTGACAGAGCTCCAGAGTTCCTCTGTGGAGATGGGAGAAGGACAACCATTTCTGCAGCACTCCACCAATAAGGCCTTTACGGTAGAGTGCCAGACGTATGCCACTCCTCGGTAAAAGGCACAACAGCCTACTTGGAGTTCGCCAAAAGGTACCTAAAGGATTCTCATACCATGAGAAACAAGATTCTCTGGTCTGATGAAACCAAGATTGAATTCTTTGGCCTGAATGCCAAGAGTCACGTCTGGAGGAAATCTGGCACCATCCCTATTGTGAAGCATAGTGGTGGCAGCATCATGCTATGGGGATGTTTTTCAGTGGCAGGGACTGGGAGACTAGTCAGGATCGAGAGAAAGATGAATGGAGCAAAGTACAGAGAGATCCTTATGAAAACCTGCTCCAGAGTGCTCACCTTCCAACAGGACAGCGACCCTAAGCACACAGCCAAGACAATGCAGGAGTGGCTTCAGGGAAAAATCTCTGAATGTTCTTGACTGGCCCAGCCAGAGCCCGGACTTGAACCCGATCGAACATCTCTGGAGAGACCTGAAAATAGCTGTGCAGCGACGCTCCCCATCCAACCTGACATAGCTTGAGAGGATCCGCAGAGAGGAATGGGAGAAACTCCCATTGAAGCATGCTGCCAAACGTGCTTCAACAAAGTACTGAGTAAAGGGTCTGAATACTTATATAACTGATATTTCTAAAAACCTGTTTTTGCCTTGGAATAAGGCTGTAACGTAACAAAATGTGGAAAAAGTCAAGGGACTGAATACTTTCTGAATGCACTGTACATACATATACTATACTACATATACATGTGCCTTAACCCGTCACCCCTCGTCTTATCACTCACCTCACACACACACACACTCCCCCCTCTATCACAAGGCCTCTCCCTTACATACTACGATCCCATCCCCTCTGCTAGCGTCTCTCACACATGGAGAAGATAAGTGCCAACCGGACACACCACAGTGGAGAACATGAGGCCCAGGGGCCGACCCATCTATCTGGCCTCGGCACAGCTCCCGATGCTTCCTTTCTGCTTGATAAAACGAAACGCTTAATTACCACTCAGCGTCTCACCGACAGCACTGTGTGCATGTCTACTTCAGCAAGAGACATGCACGGTTTAGCCTTAAACATTTATTAATAATTCATGTGTTACATTGGTCTAAATTTAGAGCCAAGCCAAATTGGGAGCAAATTGCATTTCGCTATGCATCCATGTCATCTCAAAGTGACAATGACTAATAACGACAACATATATTTTCCATAATAGTTGTAAAATCCCACGCAATAGGTATTCTGACAATCCATGGATGAAACAACTCATTGCCAATTGCAATTTGCCAAATTGTCAGGAAATAACCCAGCAAAGCCCAGGAGTCCCTTAATTGTATCAGTGACAAGGCAGGGAACAGATTACTTTTGTCCTGCCTCTAATACTGTATAATTATCCTCACGCAAATCATCTGCATGCTTGATTCCTCCACTGAAATGCAAACTACACTCTTTCCTCTGAGTCCCATGCTCGCTCGGTGGTGGTTGACTCGCTCTCTCTGCTGTGGTGACAATAACAAGGCTCTCTCTTTCTCCGGGTAAAAAGGCATGCCCTGATGGTGAGTGAGCGAGCGAGCGAGGGCGAGAACACCAGCCACTGGGGCTCTGGACACCTCTAGTCATTCAGAGGAGTGATGGAGATGGAGCAGAGAAACATGTGAAGAGAGGAATGGTTTGGAATCTGGGGATCAGTTTCTGTTATAAAAATGGATTGTGTAATATATCCAGTATGACTGTGTGTATGGACTTTAGTTGGGTTAATCTGTGTAGGGTATGGCACCCCTGGCCTGCCCACCTGTGCGCAATCATTCCCCTTTTAACCATGTGACCTGGCACTGAACACACTCCCAGAGGGCTCTGGTTACCTGTTACTATGCCAACCAACACATCCAAGAAGTGGGAAGTGGCAGAGAGGCACCTGGGATCTGCTGTATGTCAGGGAGCCAAATCTCCCCCTCCCTGCATGACTAACCCACAGAAGAGAGGATGTGGAGCAAGAGGCAAAGTACTAATGTAAACACACGTTGGCAAGGTGAGGTAAGGGGAAACCTAAGAGACCTAAGAGTCCGCAATAGGCTGAGAGAGGCTGGACTGATGGCTTGTAGGCCTGTTGTAAGGCAGGTCCTCACAAGACATCACCAGCAATAACATCGCCTATGGGCACAAACCCATCGTCACTGGACCAGACAGGACTGGCAAAAAGTGCTCTTCACTGACGAGTCGCGGTTTTGTCTCACCAGGGGTGATGGTTGGATTCGCGTTTATAGTCAAAGGAATGAGCGTTACACCGAGGCCTGTACTTTGGAGAGAGATCGATTTGGAGGTGGAGGGTCCGTGATGGTCTGGGGCGGCGTGTCACAGCATCATCGGACTGAGCTTGTTGTTACTCTGTGCGTTACAGGGAAGACATCCTCCTCCCTCATATGGTACCCTTCCTGCAGACTCATCCTGACATGACACTCCAGCATGACAATGCCACCAGCCATGCTGCTCCTTCTGTGCATGATTTCCTGCAAGACAGGAATGGCAGTGTTCTGCCATGGCCAGCAAAGAACCTGGATCTCAATCCCATCGAGTACGTCTGGGACCTGTTGGATCGGAGGGTGAGGGCTAGGGACATTCCCCCCAGAAATGTCCAGGAACTTGCAGGTGCCTTGGTGGAAAAGTGGGGTAACATCTCACAGCAAGAACTGGCAAATCTGGTGCAGTCCATGAGGAGGAGATGCACTGCAGTACTTAATGCAGCTGATGGCCACACCAGATACTGACTGTTAATTTTGATATTGACTGCCCCCTTTGTCAGGGACACATTATTCCATTTGTTAGTCACATCTGTGGAACTTGTTCAGTTTATGTCTCAGTTGTTGAATCTTATGTTCATGTAAATATTTACACGTTAAGTTTGCTGAAAATAAACGCAGTTGACAGTGAGGACATTTCTTTTTTTGTTGAGTTCATATCGCTCGGTGCATTGGGATGAGTCATTTTGTTTTATGATGAAAAGTCAAGCACATCCATTTATTTCATAAAGCATCTGCAACGTCTTCCTGAATCCAAATGTACATTTAATCTAATTGCCTGTGAGAGTCTCTCCCTCCCTTATTGTTGCCGTGCATCAGGCTGTAATCATCACACCTTCCTGTGTGTCACGTTCTGACCTTAGTTCTGTTGTTATGTCTTGGTTTTAGTATGGTCAGGGCGTGAGTTGGGTGGGTTGTCTATGTTCCTTTTTCTTTGTTTTGGGATTTCTGTGTTTGGCCTGATATGGTTCTCAGAGGCAGCTGTCAATTGTTGTCCCTGATTGAGAACCATACTTAGGTAGCCTGGTTTCACTTTTGAAAGTTGTGGGTGATTGTTTCCTGTTGTAATGTTTGTTTCACATTTCAGGACTGTTTCGGTTTTCGTTTGTATCATTCACTTTGTTATTTTGTGTTCAGTTTAATAAACTAAAATGGACACTTACCACGCTGCACATTGGTCCGATCTCTCCTACTCCTCCTCAGAGGAGGATGAAAAAACCCGTTACACTGTGTCAGGAGCAGTTTAATCATTATCAGGCTGTAATCATCACGTCTTCCTGTGTCAGGAGCAGTTGAATCATTATCAGGCTGCACAGGCCTGGCTGTGTGTGTTTGTATAGAAGAGTGTATTCAGTTTAATATGCTACCTGATTAAAAACACCCCCTCTACATAATAACCAGCGTGTAGATCTGGGGAGATGACATTCATATTCCTGTTCTGACAGAGGAGACCAAGACGGAGAACAGACCAGCCTACAGTACTCTGCCGTGGGTGCTTAATAAACACATATGCATGCACAAACAGATACACACACACACACACAAAGACAGAAGGCGTATCAGACCTCTTGCTCCCCGCTCATTCATAAATGCACGCAAGCAACTTCAGCAGAGACCTTAATACTAAAATAGGTACAGTCACTTCCGGAACAGCAAATGACTCACTATATCTGACACATGGATGCAGTCAGTCCTGAGTCAAACACACCACACTACTCCGAGATAGAGAGCCTATTCAGATTAGCCACCCATTTCCAGACTCTGTATTTCAGCAGGATATTTTAAGGGGGGGTATTTATAGGAATTCGAAGAAATAGAAAGAGCAGTGGGCAACCAAACCTAAGCACGGTGATTTTGGATAGACTCAATATCCAAGTCATTTCCTGACAATGTGTAACTCCCCATAACATACTTCTCAAAAGCAGGCAGGCATGTGGTTTCCCTGAATGTGCTCTCTCTTTCTCTTGGTAGGTTGTGATAGCCCCATGCCATGTTACATTGAGGGCTATATACAGCCTGTTGTTGTGCCACTAATTCACTAGCCTTCCTTGATGTGTGTGTGTGTGTGTGTGTGTGTGTGGTAATGAACATAGGAGTGCCATGGAAAATATATGGAGACACGTTGGCTCAGATAACTCTGGAGATAACACTCAGGGGAAGACAGTGAAGTAATTGTTAGTCAGGACTAGTAAGGGTGTTGGTAGGTGGTAAAATGTTAACCTCTCAAATCAGGCTGGAAAATGAGATGAGGGGACGCTAACCCCCTGCAAAAGTACACCCAAGAAAAACAGCGTGCACACCAAAACCCACAGAGGAAATGCTTACAAGTTAGCAGAGCTACCGGCCTCAGCCCCTACCAGTTAGCAGAGCTACCGGCCTCAGCCCCTACCAGGGCTCTAAACTACGACCAATTAGGTGACATTTGTGATAATTTTTTCTGCGCGACCAAGCTCATCATTAAGCTCCGGACCCTGGGACTGAAAACCTCCCTCTGCAACTGGATCCTAGATTTCCTAACAGGCCGCACCCAGGTGGTGAGGGTAGAAAACAACACATCCGCCACGCTGACCCTCAACATGGGGTCTCTCGGGTGCGTGGTTAGTCCCCTCCTGTACTCTCTGTTCACCCAACCCCATCATTAAGTTTGCTGACGACACAACGGTGGTAGGCCTGATCACCAATGACGATAAGACAGCCTTTAGGGAGGAGGTCAGTGACCTGGCAGTCTGGTGCCAGGACACTGACCTTTCCCACAACGTCAGCAAGACAAAGGAGCTGATCGTGGACTATAGAAAACGGAAGGCTGAGCACACCCCCATCCACAGGACTGTAGTGGAGCCGGACGTTCCTCATATCCACATCACTAAGTATACATACAATGTCTGAGGCTGACGCATGCTGAACGTGGAACTAGAGAGAGCTCGGTTGTTTTTGAAAATTTCTGAAAAAGGTTTTTCTTGAGAAAACAAATATTTACTAGCCTACCTGTTTCATGTAGATCCCGTGACGTGGTTATCCTCAGTTTCTGGAACCACTACTATCTGTCTCGGGATACTGCCAAACCCTAAAAACCTGCTGCTTGGTAAAGTGGTTAGCTTAGCTGCTCGCTATGAAGCTAGCCAGGTTTCCTTGACAGTTTGAACACCGCCCTCGATACGGTTAGCCCTTGCGGCTGGTACTGCGGATAGTTCCGGGCTTGTGGCTGTTTAAATCCCAGCTGTTTGTTGCCGTTTCCGTCGGCCCTGAGAGCTGTGCTGGCTGGAACTGCGTTGAGTACCAGTGTTAGCCTACGCTGCTACCATGACAAAGAACAAAGCCTAAAATCTTTGAAATTGTTGCATGTTTAATTTAGATTTTTGTTCGGTGTAGAATGACTTTGTATGCGGATGATTAAACACTCTACATGTCAGTACCCAAAGCCAGTGAGCTCACTGAAATTATAAATAAGGAGTTGCAGTCAGTATAAAAATGGGGGATCAATAATAAACTGGTCATAAATAGAGCTAAAACTAAAAGCATTGTACTTGTTTTAAAACATTCTCTAAAACCTAAACCTGAACTGGAATTGTGTAGAAATGGTGTGACCATTGAGCAAGTTGAGTAAGCATAACATTGGATGGTCAATTATCATGGCCAAGTCATATTGACAAAGTCGTTGTGAAGACGGGGAGGGGTATGTCTGTTATAAAAAAAAATGTTAGGTATTCTTTACACAATTCAACTGTACTAGTCGTTCAAGCTCTGGTCTTGTCCCATCTTGATTACTCTCCGGTAATATGGTCAAGTGCAGCAAAGAAAGACCTAACAAAGCTGCAGCTGGTTCAAAACAGAAGCAGCACACCTTGCCATTAACTGCACATGCAGAACTAATATCAACAACATGCATGCCAGTCTTTCCTGGCTGAGGGTTGATGAGAGACTAACTGCAGCAAATCTTGTTTTTGTGAGAAATATTATTGTATTGACATTTCCAAACTGTCTGTATAATCAACTTACATACAGCTCTGAAAGACATACTTACCCTACCAGACATGCCGCTAGGAGTCTCTTCACAGTCCCCAAATCCAGAACGAATCCAGAACGAATTCAAGGCAACGCACTGTATTATATTATTATATAGAGCCCTGATCAACTCACTTCCACCTGAAATTACTCAAGCAACAGCATAATTTGTATATATAAAAAAAAACACCTCACCTAGTTATAATGTCTATGTTAATGATTTTAAATGCATCTAAACTGTAATGTGTATTTTTCTTTCTGCATTGTTGGAAGGGCCGTAAATAAGCATTTCCCTGTTTGTCTACACCTGTTGTTTATGAAGCATGTGACAAATACATTTGATTTGATAATAATTGTTGTAATGATAAGGCTTCACTGTACTGTTATTTCCAGTGGTGGAAAAAGTACTCAAATGTCATACTGTAGTAAAAGTAAAACATACCTTAACAGAAAATGACTCAAGTGAAAGTACAGATACCCCAAAAACGACTTATGTAGTACTTCAAAGTATTTTGACTTAAGTACTTCACACCACTGGTTATTTCCAAGCACCAAAAAGATATGCACCATTAATCCAGCAAAAACGGTTTGCTTCTAGCCCAACCAGGTCCAAATCTGACCCATATTACCGGGGCAACATTTTTGTCTTCCTATAGTGGATCGCCATGACTGCATTTTACATTGATAAACCATGTTGTGGGCAGTTCTAAAACTACTTGTACTTATTCAGTGATGTTACCTGGTGTTGTACTGGAAGGCCTACCGGCTTGCAGTGCTTCCTACTAGTTATCACGATAGGTAGCTAACGTGGCCTACATAAGAAATCATTCATATTGACAGCCATCTAGATGTGCCCTTGACCAAAATTGTCAACCAGTTTAACTTGAGGACCAGAATGTTGACCGCGGCGCCATACAAGTGGCAAAATAGTTGTCAAGAGATTTTTTATGTGCCAATTCTGTGGCACGTGGTTTATGAACTGACACATAAAACAATGCTTGCGAGTTTTTCAATTTAAATGATTATTACAAATTCTTGCCACAAACAGAATGTTATGTATTTGGGACATTCAACCATCGCAGCTCTGCAGATTTTGCTACGAGGATAAATAATTATTAGATCCCTTATTTTGGTTTTGCCCCCATGTAGCTTGTTTCTGGTCACAGGTTCAGGAATGGCTGATAAATCACAACATTTATCTAAAATTAACCCTACAAATAGCACTGTCGAGAGATTTGGAAAACCATAGTCAATCAATCAACAATATAACAATACTTTAGTAAAAATATTTATCTTTAACTTACAATCTGTAGATACTATGTAATTTGTCAGGTTCAGAATTTCTGTGAAACATCAAATTAGTCAGGTTCAGAATTTCTGTGAAACATCAAATTAGTCATGTTCAGAATTTCTGTGAAACATCAAATTAGTCATGTTCAGAATTTCTGTGAAACATCAAATTAGTCAGGTTCAGAATTTCTGTGAAACATCAAATTAGTCAGGTTCAGAATTTCTGTGAAACATCAAATTAGTCAGGTTCAGAATTTCTGTGAAACATCAAATTAGTCAGGTTCAGAATTTCTGTGAAACATCAAATTAGTCAGGTTCAGAATTTCTGTGAAACATCACAGCAGTTTAAAAATATATGGCACATGGAAATCATAAAGAGGGCAGTTTACAGGTATAGGTGTGATGGACTAGAGTAGCTGAGGGGCGGGTTTACGGAGATAGGTGTGATGGACTAGAGTAGCTGAGGGGTGGGTTTATGGAGATAAGTGGGATGGACTAAGAGTAGCTGAGGGGTGGGTTTATGGAGATAGGTGGGATGGACAGAGTAGCTGAGTGGTGGGTTTATGGAGATAGGTGGGATGGACAGAGTAGCTGAGGGGTGGGTTTACAGAGATAGGTGGGATGGACAGAGTAGCTGAGGGGTGGGTTTACAGAGATAGGTGGGATGGACAGAGTAGCTGAGGGGTGGGTTTACAGAGATAGGTGGGATGGACAGAGTAGCTGAGGGGTGGGTTTATGGAGATAGGTGGGATGGACAGAGTAGCTGAGGGGAGAGTTTATGGAGATAGGTGGGATGGACAGAGTAGCTGAGTGGTGGGTTTATGGAGATAGGTGGGATGGACAGAGTAGCTGAGGGGTGGGTTTACAGAGATAGGTGGGATGGACAGAGTAGCTGAGGGGTGGGTTTACAGAGATAGGTGGGATGGACAGAGTAGCTGAGGGGTGGGTTTACAGAGATAGGTGGGATGGACAGAGTAGCTGAGGGGTGGGTTTATGGAGATAGGTGGGATGGACAGAGTAGCTGAGGGGAGAGTTTATGGAGATAGGTGGGATGGACAGAGTAGCTGAGTGGTGGGTTTATGGAGATAGGTGGGATGGACAGAGTAGCTGAGGGGTGGGTTTATGGAGATAGGTGGGATGGACTAAGAGTAGCTGAGGGGTGGGTTTACAGAGATAGGTGGGATGGACAGAGTAGCTGAGGGGTGGGTTTACAGAGATAGGTGGGATGGACAGAGTAGCTGAGGGGTGGGTTTACAGAGATAGGTGGGATGGACTAAGAGTAGCTGAGGGGTGGGTTTACAGAGATAGGTGGGATGGACTAAGAGTAGCTTAGGGGTGGGTTTACAGAGATAGGTGGGATGGACAGAGTAGCTGAGGGGTGGGTTTATGGAGATAGGTGGGATGGACAGAGTAGCTGAGGGGAGAGTTTATGGAGATAGGTAGGATGGACAGAGTAGCTGAGGGGTGGGTTTATGGAGATAGGTGGGATGGACAGAGTAGCTGAGGGGTGGGTTTATGGAGATAGGTGGGATGGACAGAGTAGCTGAGGGGTGGGTTTAAAAGCTCATGTTCTATAATAGTTATACATTGGTGTTTAGTCATAAGTACCATCTAAGTACCATGTAATGTAACTACCGTAAAAAAAAGTAAAATGTGTCCAGAATGAGCATGTAACAAAAGAAAAAGCTGTAAAATTAAGTTTATTTTTGTCCCCCCAAAAATTTGATAATGAAACCGAAGAAAAAGAACACAGCTTAATCAACACTGTCCAACCTATAGCAGAGCACTTTCCACACACCCACTCCTTTCCACACGCCCACTACTTACCTTTTTGACACACCACTTTCCCATACTCAGGTCGCTTAATTGGGATGCAGCTAACATCTTCTCCATCTCAACAAGAAAATTGTGCTTTTACACAATGTAAAAACCTTATATTCTGCTAATTACTTTGTAATTTCAATGACAGGTATTCATACCAACATTTTAGTTTTTCTAATAAATTAATGTCTTTACGGTATTACATATTAGTTTCTAGGGCACAACAATATAGGCTGTATCTAAATCAATAAAAAAAATAGTATTTTCTGATGCTCCTAAATTTCATGTGGTGCTCCTAACTTTTTTAAGTTGGGAAAACCAGTGCTACCAATTATTTTTTAACATTTTATTTAGAGCCCTGACCCCTACACACTCATGCATCCGTAATGGCAGCCTTCTTCCTTCGCAGGATGCAAGCAGCAGCAGAGTAGTGTGTTTCTGTCAATAAAGGCTCCTCAGAGGAGGAAGGGGACAACCATGCTCCTCAGTGAATTTCATAAAAGGTAAATTGTAAAACATTTAAAAAGTAAACCTTTTTAGATAAAACTATACTAAATATATTCACGTCACCAAACAATTGATTAAAACATACTGTTTGCAATGAAGGTCTACAGTAGCCTCAACAGCACTCCGTAGGGTAGCACCATGGTGGAGCCGGAGGACAGCTAGCTTCCATCCTCCTCTGAGTACATCAACTTCAATACAAAACATAGGAGGCTCATGGTTCTCATCCCCTTCCATGGACTTACACAGTAATTATGACAACTTCCGGAGGACGTCCTCCAACCTTTCAGAGCTCTTGCAGCATGAACTGATATTTTTTGCATCCAATCAAAGGATAAAATTAATCAATCTAGTACTGAAAGCATAAGTTATAGCTAGCTAGCACTGCAGTGCATAAAATGTGATGAGTAGTTGACTCAGAGAGAGAAATACAATAGTTGAACAGTTTTAAACAAATACATTGTTTTTTTTCACTTTCATTTTTACTTACTTAGCTAGAAAATGCAGCTAGCTAGTTTAGCCTACTCAAACACCCTGTTCAAAAAGAGGGATGCTATGTTAGCTAGCTGGCTATGACTATCCAACACAACACAAAAAAAGCTTCCAAGTTAAGGTAAGCGTTTGGTTTTACAAATGTATTGCCACCAGGGCCCGCCGGTGTTAGTTCTAAAACGCCTACTGACTGTATACTGTAACGTTTCTGCATGATTGTAGCGGTTTAGTAACACGTTATTTCTATTAGCTATGTTGCCTATGCTATTACTTTAGCAGATATGGTGACAACGATGTAGGCTGTGTGTAGCAGTTATGATATGGTTTGGCTTGGAAAGTGTTTTATGCCTGGTCACATACAGCTGATGTGATGTGCATTGAAGTTCACAAGCGAAGGGAAAAGGTGAGAGGAGGAGAGTGCATAGATGCGAGAAGGAATACAACGTGGCTGTTATGAAAGTGAACTGTGTTTACAGGTGATCAGGGGTGTATTCATTCCGCCGATTTAAGTTGAAAAGCATTTCTTAAACGGAATGAAGTGGGGATGAACATACCTGAATTTGTCCAATAGAAACTCTTGTTTGCAACTGTTGGACTAATGATTACACCCTAGATCAGCTAGATGCAGGCAAGAGTGTGCAAAACGGTATTGAATGTGTTACTGTCTGTCACCTCAAATTTTTCTCTCGACATGTGTGCATCTAGGTTGTAGGCTAGGTTCTAGCAACATCAGGTATCACTGTTACATTGAACTGGGTGAATGGAATATGAATGACAGTCATCCAATATGCTGTATTAAAAACAAGGCCATGCTCATGGAAAAAAAATAATTGTCCTCCCTCATCTTAACCTCTTGACGCCAGGGGGCACTATTTTTATGTTTGGAAAAATAACGTTCCCAAAGTAAACGGCCTATTTCTCAGGACCAGATGCTAATATGCATATAATTGACAGATTAGATCCAAAACTGTCAAAATATCGTCTGAGTATAACAGAACTGATATTGCAGGCGAAACCCTGAGAAAAATCAAACCAGGAAGTGGCTTCTATTTTGTTCCATAGCCTCCCATTGCTCCATTTAAAGGGATATCAACCAGATCCCTTTTCCTATCGCTTCCTCAAGGTGTCAACAGTCTTCAGACATAGTTTCAGGCTTTTATTTTGAAGAATGACCGTGAATGACCACATTACATAAGTCGATAGGTTGGGGCTCTCAGAGTGAGTTGGGAGCAAAAAGAGAAAGGCGGCCATTGTTACTCCCGGTCCTAGTGAAAAGCCAACTGTCCCGGTTGATATATTATCGAATAGATATTTGAAAAACACCCTTAGGATTGATTATAAAAAACGTCTGACATGTTTCTTTGGACATTATGGATATAATTTGGAATTTTTGTCTGCGTTGTCGTGACAGCTCTTTCCGGTGGATTCCTGGGCATAACGCACCAAACTAACGGAGGTATTTGCATATAAAAAATATCTTTATGGAACAAAAGGAACATTTGTTATCTAACTGGGAGTCTCGTGAGTGAAAACATCTGAAGATCAAAGGTAAACTATTAATTTGACTGCTTTTCTGATTTTCGTGACCTGATGCTAAGTGTACTTGTTGTTTTGTCGAGCGATCGATAAATTTACACAAACGCTTGTATTGCTTTCGCTGTAAAGCATAATTTCAAAATCTGAGACGACAGGTGGATTAACAAAAGGCTAAGCTGTGTCTTGCAATATTGCACTTGTGATTTCATAAGTATGAATATTTTCTAGTAATATTATTTGACTGTGGTGCTGTGCTATTCAGCGTTGCTGATGAAAATGATCCCGGATCCGGTATGGGTGGTTCAGAGAGGTTAAACAGAAACGGAACCGACCGCCACTGGTGTGTGTGTATGTGCGTGTGCCCCCCAGGATATACACAGAACAGGATAGTTATATCACAGAGGCCCAAGCTCCAACCCTACGCCTGAAGGACTCATTCTACCAACGACACTGATTTATTCATAGCTTTAGTGTTACGCTACTAAACAAAACATGAATGTCGTTTCTCACTCAAATAAAAAATATAAACACAGAAAAATACAATTGAATTGGATTCATAGTGGAACATCTACATCAGCAAAGGGAAAGTGGAGAAAAAGGGGCACAGAGAGAGAATGAGAGAGAGAGAGAGAGAGACACAGAGAGCGAGCGAGAACGAGACAGAGAGAAATAGAGAGCGTAATAAAGAGGAAGAAAATACAGATGACATACCTATTTCCAGGGCCTATTCCTGGTTTCCCTGCCTTCAAATAGACCGCTGCCTGAGTTCAATATGCCACCACTCCCCCAACACTCTCAAAGGCACAAATTGTCATGCACGTGAGCGCACAGCATATATTCCAGTTGTTGTTTATTCTAGTATCAAAAAGCACACAGAAATGCTGCTATACAGTACACTCATTAGGGCCTTCCATTGTGTGCTTTAAAGTGAGTCCAAAAGCAGCAGAATGTCACACAATTAAGAGTAAAGGGAATAATCACTCTGCCGAATGAGTAACGGCTAAAAATACAGAGGTAAATAAATCTCTCAGCTAAGTGGGTTTTGTTGCTTTTGTTTCTTTTCTTTCTTTAGTGAATTATGAGAGAAATTGATCTCTCATTAATAGAAAGACTGCCAAGACAGAACTAAAGAAAGTCAACTTGGTTTAGAGAGATGTAAACTGGAAATAAAGAAATGTGAAGGGTTTATAAGTGAAGGGTGAAGGGTGAAGGGTTTATAAGAGCACATGGAGTGACCGGGAGCCAGTTCAATACAGGGGAGCAATGTGTAATTTGTATGATTAAATTATATGCTAGATTACAGAGAAAGCTCGGAAAGCCTCAAGCCTCATTCCTCCAATTCCAGTCCATAAAGGAAATATTAGAAATAAGAATGAAAACTAAATGGGACATCTCAGCATTTTACACTCCCTCCTTACCACCCTCCTCATCCTCCTACACCCCAAAATAAACCAAGGAAAAGATAACTAAAAGGTGTCGGTGAGAGGCTTGTGCCTTTCCCTTCACCCTGAACATGCAGAATGGGAGCAGGCTCAACTCATTTTTCCAAAGCTACAGTATTCGGTCAGTCACTAAATACCAACTGATAGTGCTGTCGACTGATGAGGACCAATATGGGGGATAGCAGTGGGTAAACAAACAGCCAAATGACCCCCCTCCACCCAAACCACCTGTAAGAGTGAAAACACAAGACTGAGAAAGAGGTAGACGCCATCTGCCAGTAGATCACCCACCCATCTATCTATCTCCCACTGAATCAGCAAGCTCAGCTCCTTTCCTCCGGTCTCCTCCCACACCCCAATCGACACTCCTGGAAGCAAAATAATGTCAATGAGACAGGTCAGTAAAAACCTCACCATTTTAACAACCCCAGCAGACATAGACTTCCCTGGGCATAGGCGATAGTGAGAGTTTCTAAATCTGATAGGGGCCTTCCAGCAGGTAGCATAAGACTGGATCTGGACTGACACCATACGGGCAGAGCCCACTTAGCAGCAATGACACAACACATCCCATCTAAACAACGCAAACAGATCAGATTTAATATACAGCAGACAAGTCTGTCCACTTTAACCTGTGGAAGGAGCCAGCAGCCAGGGAGATTCACTGATAGCTAACATAGCTGCTTAAACAAAATTGCATGGAATATGTGTAAGAAGTGGTTTTAAACTCCTACGATTGTGAGACTGGAAGGAAGGGGTTTGATGAATATAGGCCACATAGACTGGCCACTGTGTCATCGTTTAAGGATACATTTCCTCAAAGTAGTCGATGTGTGGAGGCTGTAGGATGTCGAGAGCCGAGAGCACCTGCGGAGAGGAGAGGAGGTCAGGCACATCCGCAGGGAGGGGATGGAGAGAGGGATCAGAAAGAGAGAGAGAGAGAGAGTAAAGAGAGAAAGAGAATAGAGAGTAGGAAAGGACAGAGAGGAAGAGATGAGGGTGGGAGGTGACAGGGGGAAGAGAAAAAGAGGAACCAAGAGAGGGGAGGGAGGCTAGCCATCCACTCACATTATCATGTTTGAAGAAGCACAGCATCTTCAGCTCACGGAAGACCCTCTTACAGGAGACGAGGTTCTGGAAGACGTTGGGCATCTTTTTGAGGGCGACTCGCTTTCCATCCCGGGGGTCCGTCACTGACCTGGAGTGGAGGGAGAGGATCAGAGAATGAGACAAGACCCTCACAGACATCACACAGCAAGCTCCTGTCATAGCCCTGTAGTTGATGCCCAGCCATATTTTCAGAGTGAGTGGCAATACAGTAAATGATTAAAAACATGAAAAACATACCATGAAAAAACAAGCAGTCTAAGAAATAATCAATATTAACAGTGCTAAGAGAGAAATAAGTGCAGTTCAGGTTAAACACTGCTTTGGTTACGCTACTGAAGGTACTATCATCTTAGCAGGGGTGAAGTAACTGCAAACCCAGAAATACAAATACATCTCACACCAGGAAGGTCACATTCAGTGGTGTTCCTGTATTAAATAACAATATTTATTTACATTTTCCTTCAAATTAAATCTCTTCATAACAACCACCTAACCCCAGCCTTAAGAGGAAGATTAGTCCAAAGCATTTTACAATACCCATTAGCAGAAAACAGAAAGGTCGTGAAATAGAGGTTATTTATTTTCACTGAGACGGTGGTCATTACACAAGCGCTATGATGAAACTAGCTCTCATGAGGACCACCACAGAACTGGAAGACCTAGAGTTACCTCTGCTGCAAAGGATACATTCATTATAGAGTTACCAGCCTCAGAAATTGCAGCCCAAATAAATGCTTCAGAGTTCAAGTAACAGAGACATCAACATCAACTGTTCAGAGGCATGAATCAAGCCTTCATGGTCAAATTGCTGCAAAGAAACCACTACTAAAGGACCCCAATAATAAGAAGAGACTTGCTTGGGCAAAGAAACACGAGCAATGGATATTAGACCTATGGAATTCTGTCCTTTCGTCTGATGAGTCCAAATTTGAGATTTTTTGTTCAAACAGTTGTGTCTGTGAGATGCAGAGCAGGTGAACGGATGATCTCTACATGTGTGGTTCCCACCGTAAAGCATGGAGGAGGAGGTGTTATGTTGTGGGGGTGCTTTGCTTGTGACACTGTCAGTGATTTATTTAGAATTCAAGGCACACTTAACCAGCATGGCTACTACAGCATTCTGCAGTGATACACCATCCCATCTGGTTTGGGCTTAGTGGGACTATCATTTGTTTTTCAACAGGACAATGACCCAACACACCTCCAGGCGGTGTAAGGGTCATTTGACCAAGGAGTGATGGAGTGCTGCATCAGATGACCTGGCCTCCACAATCACCTGACCTCAACCCAATTGAGATGGTTTGGGATGAGTTAGACCGCAGAGTGAAGGAAAAGCAGCCAACAAGTGCTCAGCATATGTGGGAACTCCTTCAAAACTGTTGTAAAAGCATTCCAGGTGAAGCTGGTTGAGAGAATGCCAAGCGTGTGCAAATCTGTCATCAAGGCAAATGGTGGCTATTTTGAGGAATCTAAAATGTATTTTGATTTGTTTAACACTTTGGGACTATATGATTCCATAGGTGTTATTTCATAGTTTTGATGTCTTCACTATTATTCTAAAATGTAGTAAAAATAAATTAAAACCCTTCAATAAATCCACATAAAATCACTCAAATTATCTTTCAAAGGTAATGGTAATAAAAGTTATTAACAAATTGTGGAGACAAGAAGAAAGTGTGATCTGATAGAGAGAATATGGTAAATGGTTAACTGGACAAATTATTTGTTTAATTTATCATGCCTGCATTGATGCCGCAGATGGATCATTAGCAGACAGAGCAGAGAGCCATGTGAGTCAGACAGGCCAGACCTCCCTTGGAACCCACATCTCACTTAAAGGACACAGACACGCACGTAGTCACAAACACACACACTTACATACACTACAGCACCCCGCACTGTCGCACACAAACTCACATTCACCAACATACCCATGAACCCTCTCACTCAGACACACACACTTCCAGGCCGAGAGATGAGAAGCAGTAACCACCTTGAGGATCTTGCAGACCCTCACAGTTTTTAATCAGCAAGCCTTTTAGAGATGAAACGCTTTCCCAAAATAATATTATCCCCCACTTCAAACAGAGCAGGAAAAATAAACCCTAAAACCATAAGAGTTTAATCTAAGAAGAAAAGCCTGGTTCCACATATAATTTCCTTCCAGAATGGCCAGGAGTGAAAAATGTATCCATCAATTGTGGTTTGATTCAAACCTACAGCCAGATACCAAGCAGCAAGCCTTCTGATGTGGGTCGACAGGGTACCTGCTGATCAGGGCATCACTGGGAGTGTACAAGGAGGTGGGGGGGCCAGAAGAGAGCAAAGGGAATCCCAGTTAGAACTCAGTGCTGAAGCCTGTCTGACCAACCAGATCTGGTCATAAATACAACATACAGCGGACACTGCTGCTGAAACAGTCTGCATCTCTGGCAGAACCTTGGTCTGTGTGGTTGAGCCGTGTGCTGTGCCGCCTGCTATCCACTGCTCAAATCATGCAAGAATCAAATTCAATACTGCACGTCAGTGAGCGTAACATGTTTTTATAGTTGCCATTTTTAGGACAATATGAATATTTGAAATGTACCATATTGCTTTCACGGGGGTATTGAATTTGAATGAATTTGCTAAAGCAATATCCCCACCTCCGTGGTGTAACCTACACACCTCCGCGGTGTAACCTACACACCTCCGCGGAGTAACCTACACACCTCCTCGGAGTAACCTACACACCTCTTCGGTGTAACCTACACACCTCCTCGGTGTAACCTACACACCTCCTCGGAGTAACCTACACACCTCCTCGGAGTAACCTACACACCTCCTCGGAGTAACCTACACACCTCCTCGGAGTAACCTACACACCTCCTCGGAGTAACCTACACACCTCCTCGGTGTAACCTACACACCTCCTCGGAGTAACCTACACACCTCCTCGGTGTAACCTACACACCTCCTCGGTGTAACCTACACACCTCCTCGGTGTAACCTACACACCTCCTCGGTGTAACCTACACACCTCCTCGGAGTAACCTACACACCTCCTCGGAGTAACCTACACACCTCCGTGGTGTAACCTACACACCTCCGTGGTGTAACCTACACACCTCCTCGGTGTAACCTACACACCTCCTCGGTGTAACCTACACACCTCCTCGGTGTAACCTACACACCTCCTCGGTGTAACCTACACACCTCCTCGGTGTAACCTACACACCTCCTCGGTGTAACCTACACACCTCCTCGGTGTAACCTACACACCTCCTCGGTGTAACCTACACACCTCCTCGGTGTAACCTACACACCTCCTCGGAGTAACCTACACACCTCCGTGGTGTAACCTACACACCTCCGTGGTGTAACCTACACACCTCCTCGGTGTAACCTACACACCTCCTCGGAGTAACCTACACACCTCCTTGGTGTAACCTACACACCTCCTCGGTGTAACCTACACACCTCCGTGGTGTAACCTACACACCTCCGTGGTGTAACCTACACACCTCCTCGGTGTAACCTACACACCTCCTCGGAGTAACCTACACACCTCCTCGGAGTAACCTACACACCTCCGTGGTGTAACCTACACACCTCCGTGGTGTAACCTACACACCTCCGTGGTGTAACCTACACACCTACACACCTCCTTGGTGTAACCTACACACCTCCGTGGAGTAACCTACACACCTCTGTGGTGTAACCTACACACCTACACACCTCCGTGGTGTAACCTACACACCTCCGTGGTGTAACCTACACACCTCCGTGGAGTAACCTACACACCTCCGTGGAGTAACCTACACACCTCCGTGGAGTAACCTACACACCTCCGTGGAGTAACCTACACACCTCCGTGGAGTAACCTACACACCTCCGTGGAGTAACCTACACACCTCCGTGGAGTAACCTACACACCTCCGTGGAGTAACCTACACACCTCCGTGGAGTAACCTACACACCTCCGTGGAGTAACCTACACACCTCCTCGGAGTAACCTACACACCTCCGTGGAGTAACCTACACACCTCCTCGGAGTAACCTACACACCTCCGTGGTGTAACCTACACACCTCCGTGGAGTAACCTACACACCTCCGTGGAGTAACCTACACACCTCCGTGGAGTAACCTACACACCTCCGTGGTGTAACCTACACACCTCCTCGGAGTAACCTACACACCTCCGTGGTATAACCTACACACCTCCGTGGTGTAACCTACACACCTCCTCGGAGTAACCTACACACCTCCGTGGTGTAACCTACACACCTCCTCGGAGTAACCTACACACCTCCGTGGTGTAACCTACACACCTCCTCGGAGTAACCTACACACCTCCGTGGTGTAACCTACACACCTCCGTGGTGTAACCTACACACCTCCGTGGTGTAACCTACACACCTCCTCGGAGTTACCTACACACCTCCGTGGTATAACCTACACACCTCCTCGGAGTAACCTACACACCTCCGTGGTGTAACCTACACACCTCCTCGGAGTAACCTACACACCTCCTCGGTGTAACCTACACACCTCCGTGGTGTAACCTACACACCTCCGTGGTGTAACCTACACACCTCCGTGGTGTAACCTACACACCTACACACCTCCGTGGTATAACCTACACACCTCCGTGGTATACCCTACACACCTCCTTGGTGTAACCTACACACCTCCGTGGTGTAACCTACACACCTCCGTGGTGTAACCTACACACCTCCTCGGAGTAACCTACACACCTCCGTGGTATAACCTACACACCTCCGTGGTGTAACCTACACACCTCCTCGGAGTAACCTACACACCTCCGTGGTGTAACCTACACACCTCCTCGGAGTAACCTACACACCTCCGTGGTGTAACCTACACACCTCCTCGGAGTAACCTACACACCTCCGTGGTGTAACCTACACACCTCCGTGGTGTAACCTACACGCCTCCGTGGTGTAACCTACACACCTCCTCGGAGTTACCTACACACCTCCGTGGTATAACCTACACACCTCCTCGGAGTAACCTACACACCTCCGTGGTGTAACCTACACACCTCCTCGGAGTAACCTACACACCTCCTCGGAGTAACCTACACACCTCCTCGGTGTAACCTACACACCTCCTCGGTGTAACCTACACACCTCCTCGGAGTAACCTACACACCTCCGTGGTGTAACCTACACACCTCCTCGGAGTAACCTACACACCTCCGTGGTGTAACCTACACACCTACACACCTCCGTGGTATAACCTACACACCTCCGTGGTATACCCTACACACCTCCTTGGTGTAACCTACACACCTCCGTGGTGTAACCTACACACCTCCGTGGTGTAACCTACACACCTCCGTGGAGTAACCTACACACCTCCTCGGAGTAACCTACACACCTCCTCGGAGTAACCTACACACCTCCTCGGTTTCCTGTTTTAAAATATATTTGGAGATATAGGTTTTAACACCAGCCTGGGCTCTCTCATGCATCAGCTTTACGGGGAATGTACTAGCTAATGTGTCACAGTTCCTCTTGTCCTATCGCTACATTATGACAACTACAGTAGGGCCATCCCCGACTTAAATAAAATATTGGTTCGACCAAGTGATTGGTTGAAATTTTAAAACATATATTTTTCCATATACAGACACACCTTATGTATTTTAATAAAATCAACTACATGTAAACTACTGAGATTGTCTGATGCTTTAAGCACACTGTGAATTCAATAATTAAGACACACAAATGACTCAAGAGGGAGCCAGAGATCGCCATTACACTCCCGAAGTAGCTGGTAATAGGCTACACTAGGGGTCAGCAACCTTTTCCATTTAAAGTTCCTAATTTATCTTACCATTTCTACCTATCTGCGTGCCAATTATGATCTTCATCTCAACTTGGTCCAGCCCCTAGTTTGCTCTAACAAACGTGCAACATTGTATAAAATACTCTGGACCCTCAGTTTCCCACGCCAGTGAGATCCAGACAGACACAGCTGTAGGCTATTTGCACAAGGTATAATAAGTAAATCAGGTAGGCCTACTTTATGATCTTTCCACCTGATAAAAGCATGACATTGTTTTTCCCTTTCACGCGAGTGGTTATAGAAAGGGAGCTGGAAAGATTTTTCAAATAGGCTACATTGAGGAACTATTGTTACTCTCAATGGATGTACAGTACCAGTCAAAAGTTTGGATGCACCTACTCATTCAAGGGTTTTTCTTTATTTTTACTATTTTCTACATTGTGGAACAATAGTGAAGACATAAAAACTATGAAATAACACATATGGAATCATGTAATAACCCCAAAAAAAGTGTTAAATCAAAATATGTTATATTTGACATTCTTCAAAGTAGCTTCATGAAGTAGTCACCTGGAATGCATTTCAATTAACAGGTGTGCCTTGTTAGCAGTGAATGTATTTCCATCGTAATGCTTTTGAGCCAATCAGTTGTGTTGTGACAAGGTAGGGGTGGTATACAGAAGATAACCCTACTTTGTAAAAGATAATAATATGGCAAGAACAGCTCAAATAAGCAGAGAGATGACAGTCCATCATTACTTTAAGACATGAAATTCAGTCAATACGGATCATTTCAAGAACTTTGAATGTTTCTTCAAGTGCAGTCGCAAAAATCATCAAGTGCAATGATGAAACTGGCTCTCATGAGGACTTCCACAGGAAAGGAAGACCCAGAGTTACCTCTGCTGCAGAGGAGAAATTCATTAGAGTTAACTGCACCTCAGATTATAGCCCAAAAACATGCTTCAGAGTTCAAGTAACAGATATATCTCAACATCAACTGTTCAGAGGAGACCGCATGAATCAGGCCTTCATGGTCAAATCGCTACTAAAGGACACCAATAAGAAGAAGAGACTTGCTTGCGCCAAGAAACATGAGCAATGGACATTAGACCGTTGGAAATCTGTTCTTTGGTCTGATGAGTCCAAATTTGAGATTTTTGGTTCCAACCACCCCATGTCTTTGTGAAACACAGAGTAGGTGAACGGATGATCTCCGCATGTGTGGTTCCCACTGAAGCATAGAGGAGGCGTGATGGTTTTGGGGTGCTTTGCTGGTGTCACTGTTGGTGATCAATGGATGTAAAAACAGACTTTGTTTACTTGCCGTTTGAGGTGAAGACATTTTTTATTTGAGAAGCTTCGCAGCTCATTAGTGGTGGTGAGTTAAGCCAATCAGAAATACTATCAGATCCCCAAATGGGCACATTCATACGCCTACATTTGTGCGCAGGCTAGGTAACCTAGGCCTACTTCTATGTGTAATCAGCTGCGCGTACTTACGCAACATTGACAGAGCACTTCAAACAAAACACAATGAATAAATTGACAACTTGTAATTGAAATTAACCACAAGTGTAGCCTAGGTTTTGCACTCCGCAAACAACGTGTCCACTCTGACAATGAGAACTGTAAAAGGCAGTAATAGTAATATATTGAATGCATTAACAGAAATTATGTTAACCAAACAAACATTGTACATGACAAATTATGATCAAACAATTGACCAGTCGACAAAATGGGGTCAGCCCTAAACTACAGTGTCATATTTAGAAGATTCAAACAAAGGTATGTTTGAAATGTCAATAATCATGTTATATTTTGCCTCACACGGCGGTGTGGTGAGTTTACTGACAGAAACAAGCCTTCTTTCCACCGCAAGGTTAATGCATCATAATGCATTTTTTACAATGTCTATTTTAGTTCCAAAAAAAAGGGGAGGTGGAAGGTATCTCATCTGTTTATTATTAATAGATGATGTGTTTCAGGCAGCTAGTGAAGGATCTGCAGTCACATCAGCAACACTGGTTTCTAGGCCCTCTGTCTCCCCTATAGAGCAGCACAGACCGCAGCTACCTGCTCGCCTCTCCCCCAGCCTGCATGCTCATCATGACCAGTGTCACTCTCTCACTTCACAAACACATTAATGCTTTTATTATTGTTGATGTGTGTGTCCTGGCCAGGAGGAATATTTTACTATATACCAGTATTGATGCATGGACCGGTTTGGGTTTTTACTTTACCTTCTATAACGATATTTGAATGTTTGGTTTGTTAAATGTGATATGCCGTGTGTAACGTCCATTTTTATAGTTAACTCCGCTACTTGAGTCATTCCTCTCATCTCCCTCTCTCCACACCCCGTCACTCAAGGAGCGCATTTTTTGTTGCTTGACCACGAGACACATGCGTTCAGTTTGCATGGTCAATGCAGCACATGTAACAATGTTGATGACAACAATGTTGTTTCCAATTTGGTCTTCATATAAATCCACAAGCGTTCTATAATTACAATATTAGTTCGTGTTTCTTACATCTGCAAACAGCTCATTTGTATTTTCTTAGCAAGTTAAGCTAAATCGTGTTAGTCACTAATGCTATTTGCTAGTTAGCTAATAAAAGTACTGAGTCAGAGCAATCTGATACCAGTGCTGGTGGGGGCCTAAATCAGCATGTTGTTTGTACAGCAGTATTTTCTAAATCACTATATAGGCGAAGATTTAATGTAGCCAAAGTAACACAATAACTCATCCATTTATTTTTCTTATATTTTACCTTTATTAGGCAAGTCAGTTAAGAACAAATTCTTATTTTCAATGACAGCCTAGGAACAGTGGGTTAACTGCCTGTTCAGGGGCAGAACAACAGATTTGTACCTTGTCAGCTCGGGATTTGAACTTCCAACCTTTCAGTTACTAGTCCAACGCTCTAACCACTAGGCTACCCTGTCTCTGACCACTAGGCTACCCTGTCTCTGACCACTAGGCTACCCTGTCTCTAACCACTAGGCTACCCTGTCTCTAACCACTAGGCTACCCTGTCTCTAACCACTAGGCTACCCTGTCTCTAACCACTAGGCTACCCTGTCTAACCACTAGGCTACCCTGTCTCTAACCACTAGGCTACCCTGTCTCTAACCACTAGGCTACCCTGTCTCTAACCACTAGGCTACCCTGTCTCTAACCACTAGGCTACCCTGTCTCTAACCACTAGGCTACCCTGTCTCTAACCACTAGGCTACCCTGTCTCTAACCACTAGGCTACCCTGTCTCTAACCACTAGGCTACCCTGTCTCTAACTACTAGGCTACCCTGTCTCTAACCACTAGGCTACCCTGTCTCTAACCACTAGGCTACCCTGTCTCTAACCACTAGGCTACCCTGTCTCTGACCACTAGGCTACCCTGTCTCTAACCACTAGGCTACCCTGTCTCTGACCACTAGGCTACCCTGTCTCTAACCACTAGGCTACCCTGTCTCTAACCACTAGGCTACCCTGTCTCTAACCACTAGGCTACCCTGTCTCTGACCACTAGGCTACCCTGTCTCTAACCACTAGGCTACCCTGTCTCTAACCACTAGGCTACCCTGTCTCTAACCACTAGGCTACCCTGTCTCTAACCACTAGGCTACCCTGTCTCTAACCACTAGGCTACCCTGTCTCTAACCACTAGGCTACCCTGTCTCTAACCACTAGGCTACCCTGTCTCTAACCACTAGGCTACCCTGTCTCTAACTACTAGGCTACCCTGTCTCTAACCACTAGGCTACCCTGTCTCTAACCACTAGGCTACCCTGTCTCTAACCACTAGGCTACCCTGTCTCTAACCACTAGGCTACCCTGTCTCTAACCACTAGGCTACCCTGTCTCTAACCACTAGGCTACCCTGCCGCCCCATCCATTGCATTTTCATTTGTTGTCATGTCAAACAATGTATTCAAAGTGCCCACTATTATTTATATTTTAACTATAGAAGTATAATAAACATTCTGTTTCCATGATTCCAAAAGTTCACCCAAGTGTTGTGATATAAATCACAATTGCAACATTTGGTTAAAAATATCGTAGCAGTGTGGAAATGATCTCAAATAAGAGCAGGAAATACAGAAATTGATGGAAATGCAGGAAACTATTTTAGGTTGAAGTTGAATTGAACAGTATAAAACAATCAGAATGGAGAAAGACCCATTGAAATAATTTAGAATATATGTGTTGTCACGCTAGGGTCACGCACTACTAATGAAGCAAATGTAGAACTTTTATCAAATCAACAACATAAAATACCATCATACCGCCATTTCTTTTTTAATTAACACATACATACATACATACATACATACATACATACATACATACAGTGCCTTGCGAAAGTATTCGGCCCCCTTGAACTTTGCGACCTTTTGCCACATTTCAGGCTTCAAACATAAAGACATAAAACTGTATTTTTTTTGTGAAGAATCAACAACAAGTGGGACACAATCATGAAGTGGAATGACATTTATTGGATATTTCAAACTTTTTTAACAAATCAAAAACTGAACAATTGGGCGTGCAAAATTATTCAGCCCCCTTAAGTTAATACTTTGTTGCGCCACCTTTTGCTGCGATTACAGCTGTAAGTCACTTGGGGTATGTCTCTATCAGTTTTGCACATCGAGAGACTGACATTTTTCCCCATTCCTCCTTGCAAAACAGCTCGAGCTCAGTGAGGTTGGATGGAGAGCATTTGTGAACAGCAGTTTTCAGTTCTTTCCACAGATTCTCAATTGGATTCAGGTCTGGACTTTGACTTGGCCATTCTAACACCTGGATATGTTTATTTTTGAACCATTCCATTGTAGATTTTGCTTTATGTTTTGGATCATTGTCTTGTTGGAAGACAAATCTCCGTCCCAGTCTCAGGTCTTTTGCAGACTCCATCAGGTTTTCTTCCAGAATGGTCCTGTATTTGGCTCCATCCATCTCCCCATCAATTTTAACCATCTTCCATGTCCCTGCTGAAGAAAAGCAGGCCCAAACCATGATGCTGCCACCACCATGTTTGACAGTGGGGATGGTGTGTTCAGCTGTGTTGCTTTTACGCCAAACATAACGTTTTGTATTGTTGCCAAAAAGTTCAATTTTGGTTTCATCTGACCAGAGCACCTTCTTCCACATGTTTGGTGTGTCTCCCAGGTGGCTTGTGGCAAACTTTAAAACAACACTTTTTATGGATATCTTTAAGAAATGGCTTTCTTCTTGCCACTCTTCCATAAAGGCCAGATTTGTGCAATATACAACTGATTGTTGTCCTATGGACAGAGTCTCCCACCTCAGCTGTAGATCTCTGCAGTTCATCCAGAGTGATCATGGGCCTCTTGGCTGCATCTCTGATCAGTCTTCTCCTTGTATGAGCTGAAAGTTTAGAGGGACGGCCAGGTCTTGGTAGATGTGCAGTGGTCTGATACTCCTTCCATTTCAATATTATCGCTTGCACAGTGCTCCTTGGGATGTTTAAAGCTTGGGAAATCTTTTTGTATCCAAATCCGGCTTTAAACTTCTTCACAACAGTATCTCGGACCTGCCTGGTGTGCCGGACCTCTGAGACTATCACAGTGCAGGTGCATTTATACGGAGACTTGATTACACACAGGTGGATTGTATTTATCATCATTAGTCATTTAGGTCAACATTGGATCATTCAGAGATCCTCACTGAACTTCTGGAGAGAGTTTGCTGCACTGAAAGTAAAGGGGCTGAATAATTTTGCACGCCCAATTTTTCAGTTTTTGATTTGTTAAAAAAGTTGTAAATATCCAATAAATGTCGTTCCACTTCATGATTGTGTCCCACTTGTTGTTGATTCTTCACAAAAAAATACAGTTTTATATCTTTATGTTTGAAGCCTGAAATGTGGCAAAAGGTCGCAAAGTTCAAGGGGGCCGAATACTTTCGCAAGGCACTGTATATGTCTGATTAATCGGTATCGGCATTAAAATCATATTCGGTCAACTTCTAGTTTATATTACTGTAGACTACGGACGTATTTAGATTCAAGTTTTTTTTTGCCTATATTCATTTAGCGGCGGGCTGCCGCCACTCCAAATTAACAACTTTTTTGAAAATAATTTTCAGGATGGTAAAACGTTTTCAGTGTAAACTTAGACTAAAACCAGATATAAAGTATTTAGAAAAGATCATTCAAAAAATATCAAGGCATTGATTTAGTTTTATTTGAGTCACTCAGATAGCATAAGAGCACAGCATAAACTATGGCAAAATGAGTTGCAGGAAAATTACTTTAAAACTAAAAATGTTCTCACCCCCTTTTGCCACTGCTGCTGAGAAGAATCCTAGGGGAAACACTGTCTAGTCAAGCAGAACAAAGCAACTGCTAACTTTGCCTGGAACATTTCAATGCCTACTTATTTAAAACAACCCCTTTTTTGTAAGAATAAGTATGTGCTAGAATATATCCCCAATGGTATGACTCAACATATAAACCAAACAGGGCTAGGGCTTGGAGTCTGGTAGCTGCAGGCCTGGTACTGCGAGGTGGACCACAAAAGGCAGCCCCTTTGAAAGTGAAGCCTGAGAGGACACAGAGGCAGTACTGTGCTGGCACTGGCATCTAGTTAGCCATTTTCCCAGCCTCTTTCATTTCCCTAATTAAGCAACAAAGCCTGTCCTCCTCACCCATGCTCCCCCTTCAACCCAGGGACCAAGGCCCTCACCCCAGGAAACTTCACAACAGTAGACACATGCCTGTTGGGCCCAGCCTGCTCCACGTACCGCCTGGCTCCTGGGGAGTCTCAGAGAGGGGGTCACCAGGTGTTACCAAATGTCGGCCGGGATGGACGTGTGAGTTTGGTCGGTTTGAGTCACACTCATAAGAAGGCTTGGGCGGTATACCGTATATACTTTATACTCGTGTATTTGGCAACAGCCACGAGATGGTGTTTCAATACCGTCAATAGTGATGAAACAATTTATTTGAAAGTCTTTTTTTATCCATTTGAATATTTGTAGATACTTTTTAAATAAATAGCTGCAGTCAACTTGTGCAATACGTTAGGAGGTAAAGCAGATGGCATTGTTCATTTCACCTGTCACATTATTTTTTATTATGATGCTTACCGGTAGTCCCCAGTCACGTGGTGTTTGTTTATGAGCACACAACAATTCACTGTTGTGCAGCACACACCAGGTGCTATAGTTACAGTACGGAATTCACAACTAAATGTTTGCCAGCAAGATTTCTTATTACTAAGAAACTATTAACTATCTACATTTTTCAAAATGCTCTGCAGTTGTGCATTTGGTTTGCTAATTTAGTAGGTAGTTATCTAAGTGGTTAGCTTCCTGCAAAATCAAGCTTCTCTTGGTAACAGCAGAGAATCCCCTTCTGGGTTAAGAGCCTTGCTGTCTAATATTTGTTTTGTGAGTGCAGCAAAACAGAGTAGCATTCTTTTGTTACTTGCATAACTTTATGAGCTGGGGGTGTCTGTCCTGCTAATAGTTTGTCAGAGATGTTCGCAATGTGCTCATTAGCATTTAGCTGGCATTCGCTATGGGATTTTACATGTACTTGTTAGCATTGCTAACTTTCAGATTACAGAGGCTCAGTGGGGTTTGAAAATAGCTCCCCTTGTATTCAGTGCCAGTATTACTGAATATCCCGAGATGGCACAAGGTTGGTATGAAGGTATGACAATCTGAATACCTCCCAAGCCTAATTAGAAGGACTGATTCTTTCTGTTAAAAAGCTCAAACCTCACCACGGGAATCGGGTTAAATACATTTTTATTTATCTCTATTCCAGATGAGGCCTGTTTTGCAGAATAAAACATATCAAAATACAATATACACATTAAAATACACAACAACAGTATGGGGAATAATTATCATATGCTTGCATGGCAGCAGTGAGGGGTGATGGGGACAGCGTGTGAGGCCCCTCTCGTTCACATGACACACTTCCACGTCTACCTCTTACTAATCTGGGAACCCAGAACCAAAACTGGCTAGTGCTGGCCAGCTCGACTGTTACGAGAGACGAATCTCCTACAATCACAATACCCAGAAACAGTTATTGTGCTGCAAACAGCAGCATCTGCTGTAGCCATTAGCAACCTCTCCAACAATTAGCTGACAAATGAAGAAGAGTGCTGCACAGAAGAGTGCTGCAGGGATGGCACCAGAGAGAGAGAGACTCCACATTATGGCCAGCCATTCATTGCCTGCTAACTGAATCCCATTTGCCTCACTGGAGAAGTAGGGCTCTAACACTTTTATTCACATCTAACATAAAGTGCCTGTGGAAAACAGATATTTATTGAGTAGCACTACTTCAAAGTTCTTAACAGTTATGAGATGGCTTTTCATAGTTTAGCTTGAGTTTCAATTATATTTCTGGATGAAAGAATGTAGTAGTTTAATTTATAGTAGGACAACATATCCCATTGGGTTCACATCACAATCGTGTTTTGTTTTTTTAAACTTTTGAATTAGTCTCTATGGGAGAAGAACACATCAATGCTAAATTGGCAGAAACAGTAGTAACAGACGTAATAGTGAGGCCTTTAAAGAGGTTCAGCACAGCCTACTGTAGTGGTCGTGCTCACATACACCCATGCATGTGTTAGTGTCAAACAACCTATGGCTGTTCAAACAGGGCTTTTGAGACGATCTGGTGACAGATAGCATAGCGCTCCCTCTGCTTGTTTCAAAGCTCTGTAGAGGTGTCAACGACCTAGTTATTTAAAAATAAAAAGTGTTAAGAGTTATTCTTAAAAAGTGTAATTACAATCACAGATGCACAACGGAAGCATTTTTAACATGCCCAGGGCAGAGAAGAACATGGAGGATGAAAAGTGACAGACGCAAGAAGGTTTTAAGAAATTGTTTTAGGGAGAGAGAGACACAGATCACAGCACCACTGGGTCACTTTCTCCAGTCTAATCTCGCCAGATAATCAGATTGGGAGGAGTTGGTGACAGCAAGAGAATAGGAAGATGATTGAATGTCTGTGGTGAGAAAGAGTGGCCTACGCCATGTCTTGATTATTTTTGTGTCAATGCCAATTTCATCATGTAGTCCATTTAGTTTATCTCACCAGAAAGATTGAGACACAAAAAATGGTGTGATTTGAATTAACAAAGAGGAGGCAAAGGTCTGTGAGACATGATTTTGATTTTAGACACATGAAAAGTGGGATGTATATGTAGGGTACGGGGCAACAGAAGACAGTAGAGGGGCTAATGACTTTGGAGATAGGGAATGGGCCGATAAACCGGGGAGAAATTTGTGGGACTCCACCCGGAGTGGCAGATCCCGGGTGGACAGCCATACCTTCTGCCCGAGCTGATACCGGGGAGCCTGGGTCCTGTGACAGGCCGCTTGTCGTCGATACCTAGAGGTGGTCTTGAGAAGGGCTGACTGGGCTCTCTTCCAGGTATGATGACAGCAGAGGACAAACATCTGGGCCGACAGTATGACAATCTCTTCCTCTTGCTCAGGGAAGAGCGGGGGCTGATAGCCCAGAGAACACTCAAAAGGGCGAGAGACCCGTGGGGTGTATTTGACCCACACTAGTTGCTGGCTTCAGGTGGTGTGGTTGGCGGACACCAGGCAGCGAAGAATCGTTTCCAAGTCTTGGTTGGCTCGCTCCGGCTGGTCGTTGGACTGGGGGTGGAACACGGAAGACAGGCTGGCCGACAACCCAAGGAGCGTGCAGAACGCCTTCCAGAACCGGACTGAGGACCCTGGTCGGAGACCGTGTCCACCGGGAGTCCATGGATCCGGAAGACGTGCTGCACCATGAACTGGGCCATCTCTTTGGCAGAGGGTAGCTTGGGGAGAGGAATTAAGTGGGCGGCTTTGGAAAACCAGTCCACTACTGTCAGGATGGTGGTGTTGCCATCAGACGGGGGAAGATCCGTGACAAAGTCCAGGGATATGTGAGACCAGGGACAGTGAGGGACAGGCAGTGGTTGAAGAAGACCAGCCGTGCTTGGCGGGGAGTCTTGTTCTGCGCACAGACCATGGAGGCAGCGATGAATGCGGAGACGTCCGGGACCATGATAGGCCACCAAAAGCGTTGGAGCGACAGGAGCCCACTCCAGGACCGAGGAGCGGACACCATCAGGCACAGACATCCGGTTATCTACAAACCTCAGATGTCCCACTTCCTGGTTGGATCTTTCTCTAGGTTTCGCCTGCCATATGAGTTCGGTTATACTCACAAACATCATTCAAACAGTTTTAGAAACTTCAGAGTGTTTTCTATCCAATACTAATAATAATATGCATATATCAGCATCTGGGACAGAGTAGGAGCCAGTTCACTCTGGGCACGCTATTCATCCAAAAGTGAAAATGATGCCCCCTATCCCAAAAAGGTTAACAGTCTGATGGCCTTGAGATAGAAACTGTTTTTCAGTCTTTCGGTCCCTGCTTTGATGCACCTGCACTGACCACGCCTTCTGGATGATAGCGGGGTGAACAGGCAGTAGCTCGGGTGGTTGTTGTCCTTGATGATCTTTATGGCCTTCCTGTGACATCGGGTGGTGTAAGTGTCCTGGAGGGCAGGTAGTCTGCCCCCGGTGATGCGTTGTGCAGACCTCACTACCCTCTGGAGAGCCTTACGGTTGTGGGAGGAGCAGTTGCCGTACCAGGCGGTGATACAGCCCGACAGCACAATTGGTGGCTGACTAAATACTTTTTTGCCCCACTGTAGCTCTCCATAGTCTTGGTCTCCCAACCCGACAGAGAGTACAGTCGTCCCCGGGACGGAGTGATGCCTAGGAGAAGGTCAATCCCGCAGTCATATGGTCGGCAAAGTGGCCTGGGCCTTACTGAAGGTCCTGGTACTCCGTGGGAATTAAAAGAGATCCGGGGCAACATCCGAGCCCACGGGAAGACATTCCGGGCAGGATATGCTGACTTCAGACAATGGGCGTGGCAGAACGTGTTCCAGCCCTTAATGGCACCAGCAGTCCAGTCAATGATGGGATTGTGTTGCTTGGAGCAAAGAGAATACCACGGGAACCTGAGGAGACTTAATCAGCATAAATTGGATTGCCTAGCTGTGGTTCCCTAACACTTGTAGGTTGATGGGAGTGGTATTGTGAGTGACCCGGCCTATAGAGTGCCCGTCCAGAGCTCTAACGTCCATGGGAATAGAGATGGGTTGAGTGGAGATGCCCAGCTCGGACGCCAGGATAGCGTCCAAAAATCTCTCATTGGCCCCAGAGTCAATGAGTAACCAGAGAGATTTTGACTGGTTCCCCCACAGCAGGATGGCATGGAAAGGGGTGCGAGTAAGGGGAGAGGAAAAGTTATCCATAAGGCCCACCAGAGTACTCACTCCTTCTTGATGAGCCTGGTATTTTAATGGGCAGGTAGCTTCGAAATGTCCCGTACCTCCACAATATAGACAGGTCTGTGAAGGAATATGTTAAACAATGCTTCCAGGTTCCAGACACTCTCAACTGCCAACGTGGAAACATCCAATGCGTAGTCTGCCACACTATGTGAGTTTTGACATAGTTGGAGCAGCTTACAAGCAGCCTCTCTCCTAGACAACAGAGAATCAAACACCTTCCAAACTTCCGCAACTAACTCCTCTAGACTGAGGCAGACGGCGGACAATTGCCACCACACAGCCGTAGTCCAGTCGAGTGCCCTCCCGGACATCAGCGTTATGATGTACGCTATCCTTGAGTGGTCTGAGGGGAACGAAGAAGGGTGCAGCTCGAAAATGAGGGAGCACTGGGAGAGAAAAGCCTGTCAGGTTCCGGAATCTCCAGCATAGCGCTCCGAAAGGGGAAGCGGGGTTCGCAGGACAATGGGGTAGGCTGGGAGATTATGGGTGTGACCCGCTGCCCAGTGGGGAATCCGAGTAATTGCTCCAGCAAAGTCTCGAATGCCTGGTCATGGCGTTCAGCCAGTGTATGGAGTCCCTCCATAAGACATTGCAGTAACTCCTTGTGACATTCAACGGTGGCTCCTTGCAGGGAAACACCATTATGGAACTGGTCTGAGTCTGCTGGGTCAGTCAGGGCCAGTTTGTACTCTCATGTTTTAGGGAAGACCCAAATGCAGACAGTGTCGAAGTAACAAAAGTTTATTACTAGAACAGGGGCAGGCAAACCGATAGGTCAAGGGCTGGCAGAGGTCAGTAAATCCAAATTAGAGTCAAAAGGTACCAAACGGCAGCCAGTCTTAGGGTCAGGGCAGGCAGAGGTAAATAATCCAGGGTGGTGTGACAAGGTACAGAACGGCAAGCAGGCTCAGGGCAGGCAGAATGATAAAAACCGGGAAAACAGGAACTACAGAAATAGACAGGAGCAAGGGGAAAAACGCTGGTAGGCTTGACGGACAAAGCGAACTGGCAACAGACAAAAATAAAACACAGGTATAAATACACAGGGGATAATGAGGGGAGAAGGGAGATCAGGGTGTGGCATAACAAGTAGATCCTTATACGCCTCCATAAGGTAAGTCTGAATACCAACTACTGAGAAGTACATAGGAAAGGCGTGCATACTTGTTTTGTTCCTGACGTCAGAGTGTGCAGCTGAATACAATCAGTTTGTTATTTTAACTAAAACATAACCAATCTTTTGTTTAAACATAAATACCGAACTTGACGCAGTTAGCTTTTAACAGCTAGGACCGCTATTTCTTGTCCCGGAATCCCACTTAACTGTTAGAACGGACGAGCCGCTAACCTAGCTAAGCTGCTAACGTTAGCCATCAAGATCCCAGATTAGTTTTCCAATGGAGCCCTCTGTCTGGATAACTAAATGAACGGTTCCAGCGCTGTAGTAGCTGTATCTACTCCGTTCCAATGCGGTAATTGTTTGCTTGCCGAGGATTATAGGCTTAAGGTGGCTTCCTTGATCATGCAGGTAGCCAGACTACGTAAGAAACTGGGGAAAACGCAGTGGAATGTTTTTTACCTTTTCTACGCCGGTGGCTAGACGGCCTTCACGCATGATGGATGCATCTCTGTCTCGTCATTTGTCATTATCCGAATGACTGGTGTTGCCTGGAGTTCGTTCGCCAGGGGAGCCATCTCCTGCCTCTCCTCCCCATCTGATAGCGGAGTCGAAGGAGCACAGCAAGAGGAGCATGTCAATCAATGATGGTTGCGTAACACGAGCTGTGGAAGCCGAAGACAGCGGCCTCCCGTAAAGCAGTCTACACTCCCAACGAAAGGCCCGGAGCGGATACAAACAACGAATAGTTCTGGCGCCCTGAAGCCTGATCTTCCTGCACCTTCGTCACTGGGGGTACCTTTGTCTGCAGCCGCTGTACATATTCCTACTCTTTCCCCTACGATTTCGAAGTCGGCAACATTCCATCCCTGCTCTGGATTGAGCGGGGCTTCTCTATCTGTTGGAGGCCTGCACCATCCTGTGAAGCATGGGAGTGGACGGATTTCCTCATCCTCGCCAGGGTCTAGGCAAGATCTGGGCATGGGTACCAAAACATTATAAAGCATTGAAGGTCCCCAAGAACACAGTGGCCTCCATCATTCTTAAATGGAAGTTTGGAACCACCAAGACTTGTTCTAGAGCAGGCCACCGGGCCAAACTGAGCAATCGGGGGGAAAGAGCCTTCGTCGGGAATGGCATCTTAGACCATGAGAAACAAGATTTTCTGGTCTGATGAAACCAAGATTGAACTCTTTGGCCTGAACGCCAAGTGTCACATCTAGGGGAAACATGGCCCCATCCCTACAATGAAGCGTGGTGGCAGCATCATGCTGTCCAATCTGAAAGAGCTTGAGAGGATCTGCAGAGAAAAATTGGAAAAATTCCCCAAAATACAGGTGTGCAAAGCTTGTAGCATCATACCCTGTAATCACTGCCAAAGGTGCTTCAACAAAGTACTAAGTAGAGGGTCTGAATACTTGTGTAATTTTGATATGTTTTTTATAAAAAAAAAACATTTAAAACATTTCTAAAATGTGGTATATTGTGTGTAGATTGATAAGGAAAAAAAACTACAATTTAATCCATTTTAATCAATTTTAGAATAATGTGTTTTTTTTAACGTTAAAAAAAATGTGGAAAAAGTCAAGGGTCTGAATACTTTCCAAATGCTCTGTATCCATGTGGAAATGTTATGCAATTTGTTTCATTGGTTTTGTTGATAGGCCTACATTATGCTTAAATAGCCACAATAGCCTATTGACCACTGTCTGAAACGGTAACAAAGTGAGTACAGCCTCAGTGTTCACAGTTAATAATGTGCACCGGAAGTCGCATAGAAGGCTCGCAAAATAAAGTACCCACTCACAAGACCTGAATTCTGCTTTGACACTTTCTTTACATTGCTACGGGGTGACACCAACTGCTGTTTCAAAACAGAAAATGACTGACTGGATGTCCTGTTTTCCCGAAGCTGGGACAACTATACTGACAGCTGTTCTGATGGATAGCTCGATCAACATCTACAGTGTCTCACTGCTTGTTACTGGACTTCCCCTCACATCAACTATGACCCATCAAACATGTTTGTACACCAGTCTCAAGGTATTTATTTTCCCTTGGACAAGCGGCAGCTTAAACGTTAGCTCGGTTTCATCTTTTGACCAGTTGATTGGGTCCCTGGCTCTTTTCAATGATAGGATCCAGGATCCAGGTTGATTGGATGACGATTGATTTAAAGCACCATACAATGCGTATGGCAGCCATCTTATGCCACATTGGATTCCCATTATGCTGGGTGTTAAACAAGGTCAGTTAATTTCCGTTGACAAATTGATGTGTTCATGCTATCACAGTCCCAAAGAAGCCACTTGAATTTGAGAGGCTTGAAATGGACTGAGGGCATTTTGTTATGTAATTGGATTAGATGTTCAAGTGAGAGGACTGAGGTAAACTCTCTCATGTTTTTGTTGCCATTCTCCCACAGTTGCCTCACTCATCTTCTAATTCATCAACTGCCTGTGACATCATCCCCTTGTTCTTCCCAAAAATAATGGAATTGTGTTAATTAGAAATGTTAATGATCGTACAGGCTAATATTAGCAAATCCCTCCAGGCACGAAACACTAAAGAACAGGAGCTATACACACAAACAGTTTGTACAGCTAACCTTGTGGGGACACACAATTCAGTCCCATTCAAAATCCTAATTTCCCTAACCCCTAAACCTAACCCGTACTCTTAATTTAACCCTACCTCCTAACCCTAATTCTAACCCTAAACCCCCTAAAAATACAATTTGACCTTGTGGGGACTAACAAAATGTCCCCAGTTTGTTCACTATTCTTGTGGGGACTTCTGGCCCCTAGAAGAATAGTTAAACACGTCCACACAGACAGAATATTGAACACAACGACACACTCTTATACATTCACACACACTGACGCACAAATAATCACAGAATAATAAATGCAGATACCAGTGCACACACATTTTAACACACACACACACACACACACACACACAAACACACAGTGCACCGCAGCAGCTATGTCAGGATCAATCAGCCATAGACAGTGGAGGCCCAGGGGAAAGATAGCAGATAATGGTTTATAGCACAACTCGTGTCCCTCCTGGCTCACAGTCAAAAACACAGGCACACAGTGGAGTGCCAGCCTGCCTGTATGCTGCAAGTGTGTGTGTGTCTGTAAAGTGGATGATTCTCTATAACCGCTTCTTTTCTCTTCCAACAGAAATCAAATATTTTATTTCATCTCTCTTCAAAGTACAATAGAGGAAGAAAACACAGCAGACACTTGTGAAGTTCCCTGTAGACACAGAGGTTTGAGCACCTGCCTCTTCCCTCTGTTCTGTTAGTGTACTGCTTACACACCCAGCACAGTACATTCAGCCTGCTTCTCCTGCCTTCTTTACCTGCTCTCTGACATAGAAGAAGCTCTTGGTAATGTAGGAATAAGAGGCCCCATTAACTGTACTGCATGGTATTATGGTGGGGTTACAGAGTTTAAAAAGATGTATGTGCCCCTGGTGTCAGTCCTGCTCTCTAGCTAGCAAGGGCCACTGGGGCTCAACCAGCCTAGGCTCTATAAGGTGAAGAGGCTGCTGTAGCAGAAGCTCAGTACAGCCAGGGGCAGAAGGGCAATCCTGGGTCATTAGCAGAGAGAAGCCCTCTCAGCCAGCTACATACACACACACACACACACACACTACCCCCCATGGTAAACCCTTTCAAATAGGATCAGGGAGCCAACCATATGGTTGCCGCCTAACAAAGGAGGATCATTGGGAGAGGGATGTGCTTGGCTGGCTAGGAAGGACATAAGCTTGTCAGTAATGCTGAAGGAAACTAGGTAGCAGCCACAAGAAAAACTATGCCCACTACAAGGAAAACAAAATCAACATTAATGGCAGAAAAGGAACAATTACATCCAGTGCAGCTGCTGCTCTGAAGGACATGATTGATTATTGTGTTAGTTGTAGAGACCCCGAGTCAGCAACAACCTGGGTGAAGAAGCTGTGGAGGGAACACACACTCTAGCTGAAAGTTAGCCGGGCTAATTGAGAGCGAGATACCGGTCCATGCAGTTCACCGTGTGATCTCTCCAGGGCAGCCCTTTACTTGACGTCAGCAGGTAGTGGTGAGTGGCAGCCTGGACTGTGCCAAGCGGAAGGTGTTACACACAGATAGCACGGCCTACAGCAGCAGACACACCCAAGGTCCCCCTTACCAACCCACAAGCCAAGCCACCCGTTACATCTCAGGCTAGCCACCCAGAAAAAAAGCTTTCCCACTCTACGGAAAACAAGTCACAGTAAATGCTAGCCAACTGCTGCATCTGTGTCAAAACCTCTGGCTGTTGATGACACTACCTTGCAGATTAGGTCAAAGGAAACTACATCAAACCATTGTATGGTTTGTCATGGTTTATCAACAGTAGAGGAAAGGGTTCAGGATTACAGTCTGGGGCGGGGGGAGATGCACTGAGTACTATGCTGGGGATAACATGTTAAAGTGAAATTCACTTGTTTTGAACATGGTCCCCTGATTTTGGGACCGTCCTGCCAAAACACATTCAACAGTTGAATAGATTCTCAAAAGGACACCTGATTCTCTGATATCCGCAGTTCTGATTGCTCTAGGCCATTCAGGCTAGGAGAAACCCCCCCTCCTTGATTTGTGGGAAGTGTGAAATATCCACATGCACTTTACTGCATCACCATTAGTTTCAAGAGGCAATTTTAAAGTAAGAAAATTCAACTTTAAATCACATAAAGCAATACAATTTGAATGAATTTACTTTGACAACTGAACATAGAGAGGATAGAATTTGTCACGCAAATGATTTGAAACACCAGTTTATAAATGCATTTTAAAGTACCATATTATTAGCAAATGTTATGCTAGTGATTTTCTTACTTTCATCGCAATATAAGCTACCGTAATTTGAGTTATGCAAATGGTATAAGTAGCAGTCACTGTTCCTGTTGTAACAAAAATGCAATTACTAAAGTACTGTATAACAATATGTTAATACTACAATGTTACTGCATAGTTATAATAACAATTTCAAGCCCATGTGTTACCCATTCTTCTTTCAATGCATCACTAAAAAGCTATTATTGAGTTTATTTTATTTTTACTGGGACAGTGCACATTAATCAACGTTTCAGTAAAAGTGCCGGTTTTAGCCAGCCGGCTAATTTTCAACCGCAGTCCCTGGGCAGGTTATTAAAAACAATTACAATAACAATAGAGACAATCAATGAGCAGTGAGCACACGCAGCATAGGACAAGCAAGACATAGCATGCACACAGAGCAACATAGGACAAGCAAGACGTAGCATACCGACAGAGCAACATAGGACAAGCAAGACGTAGCATACCGACAGAGCAACATAGGACAAGCAAGACGTAGCATACCGACAGAGCAACATAGAACAAAAAACAACAAGACAAAATCCATAAAAGCAACAAAGTTCAATGAGCATACAACTCATATGCAAGAAGTATTGCCCAACTGGCATTTCAAGTATAATAGAACTTTACTAGCAGCACAGTGGACATTATTAACTGCCAGTTGGTCTCAATTGACAAACACTAGCTAATGTGGCCTATTGCTACAGAGAATTGAGCATAATTGTTTAGAGCTTCATTCAGATTCAATAATTATTCTTAAAAAAACACTTAAATGAATGACTATTTGCACCGTTTCCTGTATTGAGACACTTATGGAGCCAGATAATGCTTTAAAAAATGTGTCCGTGCCGCCCCGGGAGGGACTGTAGTGGTAGAAGCGGGAAGAGTACGAGGACGACAACACATGTCAGAGAGGCAATCAAACGCTGTCACGCAGGAGTCTAGGGGGAGGTTCTACTGTTTTTGAACATTGAGTAGTGATTGTCAAGGATGCACAGATATTCCAAAAAAGGTTTGTACTGACACAATGTTTAGATTATTTGTTTGCGACATGTGATCTATAGCTACGAAGGAGCTTCATCAGCTATTTATTTGATTGCGTGGTTTAAATAATGTGAGAAAACGACAACATATTTGGTGAGAACCACATCATAGGGGTACATCAATGCAAGCTCTTAAAGCTGCAATAGCCTACATTGAGTGTACTTTTCAATTATAGCATTATTCAATCTGCAGTTTTTCTTCGGCTATTTATCCTGTTACAAGTAATATTTACATGTAAATATTATATTTGGATTATAATTATGTATTATCGTGTTAACTAAATGCAATCTACTAGCTTCCTAAATGGTATGACTTGTCCTGAATGATGTAAACATAGTAATGTGAATAGAAAGGAGTAGGGCAACATTTTCTTAAAGTGATCTGGCAAAAGAGAGGAGTCCTCATTCAAAGGCAAGGGTAGTGTGAATACCACGAGAACTGATTTATTTAACTTTTTTTCACCCCAAATTTGTTTCACTTTCAAGAGGACTGAGATTAGTTATTTTAAAAGAGGACTATATGTGAAAACACCCTTAGACGCTAGGCTCCCCTCTTCCTCTTCCTGTTCCTCATAGCCTTCTAAATTGATGGCCTTATCTGCCCATCTCCTCAGGATGCTGTAATCAGCAAAGTCTCTACCTCTCCCTCTGTACAGTGGGCCAATGTCCAGGGATATAAGTATTACTTTAGCTCTAGCTTTAGCTCTAGCATGCATGGATCACAGAGCACACTGGGCTAAGCTGGCACGTTAGTCATGGGCATTCCCAGCCCTCCTCCATGGAAATTCCACAAGTGACAACCAAACACTGAGTCATGCCAGCTGGTCACCAGAGGTGACCACAGCTGGTACGTTTTGCTGTATGTGAAGTAGAGGTAGACCGATTAACCAGAATGGCCGATTAATTAGGGCTAATTTCAAGTTGTCATAACAATCGGTAATCTGCATTTTTGGACACCGATCATGGCCGATTACATTGCACTCCACGAGGAGACTGCGTGGCAGGCTGACTACCTGTTATGCGAGTGCAGCAAGGTAAGGTGCTAGCTAGCATTAAAGATATCGTATAAAAAACAATCAATCTTAACATAATCACTAGTTAAACTAGTAACATAATCACCCATGTGTAGTTATCTAGCTTGTCCTGCTTTGCATATAATCGATGCGGTGCCTGTTAATTTATCATTGAATCACAGCCTTCTTCGCCAAACGGGTGATTTAACAAGCGCCTTCGCGAAAAATGCACTGTCGTTGCACCAATGTGTACCTAACCATTAACATCAACGCCTTTCTTAAAATCAATACACAAGTATATATCTTTAAACCTGCATATTTAGTTAATATTGCCTGCTAACATGAATTTCTTTTAACTAGGGAAACTGTGTCACTTCTCTTGCGTTCTGTGCAACAGAATCAGGGTATATGCAGCAGTTTGGGCCGCCTGGCTCGTTGCGAACTGTGAAGACTATTTCTTCCTAACAAAGACAGCCAACTTCGCCAAACGGGGGATGAATTAACAAAAGCGCATGTGCGAAAAAGCATAATCGTTGCACGAATGTACCTTACCATAAACATCAATGCCTTTCTTAAAATTACAGTGCCTTGCGAAAGTATTCGGCCCCCTTGAACTTTGCGACCTTTTGCCACATTTCAGGCTTCAAACATAAAGATGTAAAAATGTTTTTTTTTGTGAAGAATCAACAACAAGTGGGACACAATCATGAAGTGGAACGACATTTTTTGGATATTTCAAACTTTTTTAACAAATCAAAAACTGAAAAATTGGGCGTGCAAAATTATTCAGCCCCCTTAAGTTAATACTTTGTAGCGCCACCTTTTGCTGCGATTACAGCTGTAAGTCGCTTGGGGTATGTCTCTATCAGTTTTGCACATCGAGAGACTGAAATTTTTTCCCATTCCTCCTTGCAAAACAGCTCGAGCTCAGTGAGGTTGGATGGAGAGCATTTGTGAACAGCAGTTTTCAGTTCTTTCCACAGATTCTCGATTGGATTCAGGTCTGGACTTTGACTTGGCCATTCTAACACCTGGATATGTTTATTTTTGAACCATTCCATTGTAGATTTTGCTTTATGTTTTGGATCATTGTCTTGTTGGAAGACAAATCTCCGTCCCAGTCTCAGGTCTTTTGCAGACTCCATCAGGTTTTCTTCCAGAATGGTCCTGTATTTGGCTCCATCCATCTTCCCATCAATTTTAACCATCTTCCCTGTCCCTGCTGAAGAAAAGCAGGCCCAAACCATGATGCTGCCACCACCATGTTTGACAGTGGGGATGGTGTGTTCAGCTGTGTTGCTTTTACGCCAAACATAACGTTTTGTATTGTTGCCAAAAAGTTCAATTTTGGTTTCATCTGACCAGAGCACCTTCTTCCACATGTTTGGTGTGTCTCCCAGGTGGCTTGTGGCAAACTTTAAACAACACTTTTTATGGATATCTTTAAGAAATGGCTTTCTTCTTGCCACTCTTCCATAATGGCCAGATTTGTGCAATATACGACTGATTGTCGTACCTCCTCAGCTGTAGATCTCTGCAGTTCATCCAGAGTGATCATGGGCCTCTTGGCTGCATCTCTGATCAGTCTTCTCCTTGTATGAGCTGAAAGTTTAGAGGGACGGCCAGGTCTTGGTAGATTTGCAGTGGTCTGATACTCCTTCCATTTCAATATTATCGCTTGCACAGTGCTCCTTGGGATGTTTAAAGCTTGGGAAATCTTTTTGTATCCAAATCCGGCTTTAAACTTCTTCACAACAGTATCTCGGACCTGCCTGGTGTGTTCCTTGTTCTTCATGATGCTCTCTGCGCTTTTGACGGACCTCTGAGACTATCACAGTGTAGGTGCATTTATACGGAGACTTGATTACACACAGGTGGATTGTATTTATCATCATTAGTCATTTAGGTCAACATTGGATCATTCAGAGATCCTCACTGAACTTCTGGAGAGAGTTTGCTGCACTGAAAGTAAAGGGGCTGAATAATTTTGCACGCCCAATTTTTCAGTTTTTGATTTGTTAAAAAGTTTGAAATATCCAATAAATGTCGTTCTACTTCATGATTGTGTCCCACTTGTTGTTGATTCTTCACAAAAAAATAGTTTTATATCTTTATGTTTGAAGCCTGAAATGTGGCAAAAGGTCGCAAAGTTCAAGGGGGCCGAATACTTTCGCAAGGCACTGTATTTATTTATTAAACCAAATTGAACATGTTTCATTATTTATTTAAGGCTAAATTGATTTGATTGATGCATTATATTAAGTTAAAATAAAAGTGTTAATTCAGTATTGTTGTAATTGTCATTATTACAAATAAAGAAATAAAATAATTTAAATACAATTTTTAAAAATTAAATACAATTTTTAAATAAAATCGGCTTTTTTGGACTTCCAATAATCGGTATCGGTGTTGAAAAATCATAGTCGGTCGACCTCTAATGTGAAGACAGGTTTATGTGTGGAAGAGTCTAGAATGACTACAAGAGGGACATATGGGGCACGGAGGAACCTCTGTCTGTAACAAACCAGTAAGAACAGTTGATTTGCAGGTAAATATGAATCCCTAGATCCCTATTCTCAGCATAGGATCCCGAGGAGGCCGATGGGAAATGTGCTCACAACCAAATGCAGCGACTACTAGAGAAGCTAAAAATAAACATGAGGAATGTGTTAAGTGCCAGGCCTTTAAATCAAGATGTCGTCTTTGGCAGTGCATTTTTAATTAACACGTTAATTTTCCCAGGATGAGAGGGACATTGTGTCAAGTATTTGTCATCCCTGCTTTAGCAAAGCTAGAGACTCTCTGATTTAGTAGTTTAACATTCATTTGAGTTCTGCTTCATCCTCAACAATTACATTTGAAAAAAAATACAATCTAGGGCCGACCAATTGCTCCGATTACAAAACATTCACACATGACACCTGACATCAGACAGTGTGTTCTCTCGGTTGTGAGGCTTCTTTCTCTTTAGCCGATCTTGGCTGAGAAACGGACAAACCAAACAAACAAACATGGAGAGAGTTGTTTTTAAATTTGATTTGAGCGGCATGTTGTTTATAGAAGCCAAACCCCCTAGTTACATGACCACCACAATCTGGACACCCTCTGCCCTACTAGGAACATTCTGAAACAGCTGTTGATTGCTGTTATGAAGTGTGGCGCTGTGGACAGGGTCAACGAGGCCTGGGATAAGCTGCCAGTCGCAGGTGACTGACTGTAAGGTTAAACAAGCATACATCCATAACAGTATTTCCCTCCATCCACCCCAGCAGTACTTCAAAAGGTAAGCCCTGCGCTTGCCGCTGTTCTCAGTCTGTGCATCTGCCAAACGCAGGCCTCATAAGAGCTGCTTCTGACTGCCACGGCTGCTGCTACTGTAGAGAGAACAGGCTGTCTGAGAGCCTTTCATGCTCAAGGTACTACAAGCCTCAGGCAGCCAGTCTACCGGCTTCATAATTATCCCAAAAAACAAAGACATTACAGTGAATGAAGCTGGCAAGTCAATGGCTAACGTAGGTCATCTGTAAGGGGAAAGGGGTGTTTTGTTTTTGACTAGGACACAACTAGATACACACAACCTTTGAAATGATGATGCTGTGTTGGTGAACTTTAAAGTTGATATTGAGCTGCAGATATGGTTGTACTGTGCAAGGGTCATTGTGAGTAACAGAAGGTCAAAGGTCACTGTAAACGCAGCACTCCCTTCATGTCAGCCCTGGAATCAGCGCTGTTGGATAACGTGTGGATTACCAGAAGCCCAGTCAGAGACGAGCTACACAGTGTGTCCTGAATAAGGTGGCTTTACTATGAAATAACTAACTGCAGGCAGGACTAGCTTTTTCTTAAAGGTTGATATAATAAGGTTTTCAACAATGTATTCGTTTGAGTGTTCTAATATTTTGATACACTTAGTCTCTTATTTACCCAGGTATTGTACCTGAAGGTTAACAATTAAACAGTTAAATTAACTGATGTCATCCTTAATCCTTCATTGATTGTCATTCACCTCCTAATGCTTCTCTTAAACTCATTCAACAGCGTTTGTAGGTTAAACCTATATCACCTGCCCTGCAAAGACTTCTGGGAGAGTGATCTGACCAGTTTTTGATCAACATCTCAATGCAGGTCACAGAGGCCAATGTGTCTGACGGGGTAAGGCAAGAGAAATCAAGAAATCAACTAAATGTATTGAACTTATTCGAAAATTCATAAAATTTGCCCAAGTTAATCATAAAGACATGAACACAATGCATCAGTGGTTAGATATTTCCCTGCAACTTTCTGAAAGAGCACAGGAAGGCCCATGGGGCGGCAGGTAGCCTGGTGGTTAGAGTGTAGAGGAGGCAGGTAGCCTAATGGTTAGAGTGTAGAGGAGGTAGGTAGCCTAGTGGTTAGAGTGTAGAGGAGGCAGGTAGCCTAGTGGTTAGAGTGTAGAGGAGGCAGGTAGCCTAGTGGTTAGAGTGTAGAGGAGGCAGGTAGCCTAGTGGTTAGAGTGTAGAGGAGGCAGGTAGCCTAGTGGTTAGAGTGTAGAGGAGGCAGGTAGCCTGGTGGTTAGAGTGTAGAGGAGGCAGGTAGCCTAATGGTTAGAGTGTAGAGGAGGCAGGTAGCCTAATGGTTAGAGTGTAGAGGAGGCAGGTAGCCTAATGGTTAGAGTGTAGAGGAGGCAGGTAGCCTAATGGTTAGAGTGTAGAGGAGGCAGGTAGCCTGGTGGTTAGAGTGTAGAGGAGGCAGGTAGCCTGGTAGTTAGAATGTAGAGGAGGTAAGTAACCTAGTGGTTAGAGTGTAGAGGAGGTAGGTAGCCTAGTGGTTAGAATGTAGAGGAGGCAGGTAGCCTGGTGGTTAGAGTGTAGCGGAGGCAGGTAGCCTGGTGGTTAGAGTGTAGCGGAGGCAGGTAGCCTGGTGGTTAGAGTGTAGCGGAGGCAGGTAGCCTAGTGGTTAGAGCGTTGGGCCAGTAACCGAAAGGAAACATTACAGAAACAATGCTAACCAAACAACAGTCTCTTGCATTAATAAGCAATGAAACGACAAAGGACATTCCTAACAAACAGCACCTCCTGCACAAAATATGAAGACAGACATGTTCTACAAGCTCTACTGTCCTTTGTTGACAGTCACAAAAACATGATTTTATTCTAAATGTTACCAATATCTAATGCTACTTACAACTATGTTATTCACAGAAGCAAATTGTATGGTTTTGTAATTGCTTTGATAACAACAAATACCCGTAGGACTTTAGAGTAAAGTTTGGTTGAGAAGTAGAGAGAGATCAGCTGGGTCCAGGATGGACGGACGGACAGACGGACGGAATCAGAGTGGAGACAGCTTCTCAACAGGTGTTCTTTTATAGGCTGCTATCCTAATCTCCTTTTGTACACTGATCTGAAAACACAGGATAGGTGAAAGAAAGGTGGTTGAAAACTACTGGGATTTTGATTTCCAAAGGGATGAATACATGTTTTTTTCTTCAAATAAAATGTTTTTCCTTTTCTAGAGTTAAAAGAACACAGGCAGTGAATGAGTTTGAAATTCATTTCTAAATAAAGATTTTACTGATCATCTTCGTGAAGTCGGCCCGGCCCCACTTTACAATAACAACCTCTCTCTCGCCCACCACAAATAATAATTCCCAACCATTATGTAACTAAGATTCTTTGCTTCCAAATCTACAGGACAACTATTGGAAAAGAGATTTGACTCTCAATCATGTGTTGCTGATGACCTTTGTTGTTTTTCTAAATTAATTTCTGCATCTGCCCATATGAATCATTGTTTTTCATTACTGATGTTTCCATGACATTTATAAACCATCTATAAGTATTTTCATGACTTTAGAATTCATGAATGTAATGAACATGTTTGGCCAAAAGTCTTGAAGTTTGCAACATGCATGAGTCATGACATGAATAACCTAACTAATGGATAAACACTCAATGCAAGACAAAATACTCTCCTTGCCCGTAGGAAGGGATTGGCTACACCGCCATGTGCTGTCAGTTTTAGAGCCCTTGGCTTAAGCGTACAGTTAATGAGAGATAGCCAAAGGAATTAAAATTTAACCTGAGAAGCCAAATTCCATCTGGACTGTATGCAGTTGAGCACATGACACAAGCTCTCTAATGCCAGGGCAAAGCCAATTTACTCCACGTTTCACAGCTGCACGCATCGCTGAGCACTTACTGCACTGGAGGGCACTCCGAGAGAGATGGTCCACTGATAACTAATAGCCCCCCTTTGCAGGTTTCCTGCCCCGTATTTTGGCACTGGTCTGGAATGGATAGCCATGCAGTTACTTATGCCTTTAACCAGACTTCTAACATGGTGTTGAAGGGAGCCACCACTGCTTCGGGATATCCCTGATCATGTGACTGCCAGACCAGCACTGGTGTTGGTCTGCTCACATGCAGCCTATATAGTCAGTTTCTATAGATTTTTAGGACAAATATAACTTAAATAAACACTACCATTCCTTGAACACCTGGCTGGAAAACTGACATAGTGCAATGATTCATTAATAATTGGAATTTAACCAATAGAAAACCATTAAATTGTTGACGTTTGCCAGTTCAAACTAAACCTCACACCAAGCTTTGAAAACACCCTCCTCATTCTGAAACTGTATTTTCAAGATTCATATTTAGTGCTGAAACCACATTGGACTGAGTCTGAGTGGAAGTTTGTTTTTCAAATGACAAGCCTAGAGAGCTCAGCTGGATGGGTCTCTGGGAGGGAGTGGCGAGCTCCTAAAAACCTCTGTGCCTTCAGTGAGTGCCGAGCTATAAATATCCAGGCGGGCAGCAGCGGTGCAGATTAAAAATCAGACAACGAGCAACAGGAAGTGATTTTGAGGAAAGGTCAGGCTAAGATTACAGAGGCAGTCGTAGCGGGGTGGGTCTAGTGTTGCTGGGGATGCACTGAAGAGGAGGAGCAGGAAGAGGAGAAGGAGGAAGATGGTGACCCTGACCAATGGTGTGCGCAGCAAAAAGAATACCACAAGCAGACCTCCTCACCCTGCGACTCCAAACATAAACCCAGCCAGAGATCCTATATATGCCCAGTCCCTTTGTCACGTGATTGTTTTCAGATCAGAGGAGGGTAAGCAATAGGGTGAAAGGTTCTCTAGGTCCATTGGAAGACTAGGTGGCCAACAACATATTGCTTAAATACCTATAGGACAATTCCATGCCAGAAGAAAATATTTTCGGAATCTCCGATTATTCAGGCAATTCTCACATAGAAACAGAATTGGCAGGAAGGATGTTTGAAATGCTTTTTACATTTGTACAACACATTTTATTTTTAAAATCATGATGAAAGTGGCCCTTTTTAGACATATACACTGAGTGTACAAAAAATGAGGAACGCCTGTTCTTTCCATGACATAGACTGACCAGGTAAAAGCTATAATCCCTTACTGATGTCCCTAGTTAAATTCACTTCAATCAGTGTAGATGATGGGGATGAGACAAGTTAAAGAAGGATTTTAAAGCCTTGAGACAATTTGGATTGTGTATGTGTGCCATTCAGAGGGTGAATGGGCAAGCCAAAAGATTTAAGTGCCTTTGAACAGGGTATGGTAGTAGGAGCCAGGCGCACCTGTTTGAGTGTCTCAAGCACTACAATGCTTCTGGGTTTTTCAAGCTCAACAGTTTCAAGAATGTGTCAAGAATGGTCCACCACCCAAAGGACATCCAGCCAACTTGACACAACTGTGGGAAGCAATGGAGTCAACATGGGCCAGCATCCCTGTGGAACACTTGACACCTTGTAGAGTCCATGACCCAACAAAGAACTTATGATCCGTGAACCATACATGATACAGACAACATCTTGGTATAATTACAGTGTGATCTAAAATATGGATTATGTCTAGATTCTGAAATACACGTTTTCATTCAATTATTCAACATTAAAACTATTAATATGAGTCTCTGAAAACTCCCCTTTTTGATTTTGCTTATTTTTTAGACATATTATTTGGAACGATATACTCTTCAAAACGCATACAATTTCCAGAGTGGGTTCTCTGGTACTTTTAATGATATGACCCATTTTATAGATAGAAATTGATATTATACATCATTAACCAATCACAACCATCCCTTAGGATTGCACATTCAGCAAATCACCAGAAGAGAGAGTGCCATTTAAAAGCATTTACTATTCACTGTGTTGGTGGTGCTCATTGATCAGAATGTCAGAATTAGCAGAGCCCACTCTGGAAATGTGATGTACTTGTAGAGTATACTGTTCCAAACAATAGGTTTTAAAATGAACCAAATCAAAAATGGCTGTTTTGAGATATTCATATTAATATTTGTAATGTTTAATAAATTTGTGAAAATGTGTATTTCAGAATCTAGACATGATCCATATGTTAAAACACACTATAAGGAGTATAATGACACTAGACGTTGTCTGTATCGTGTATGATTCACAGGTCATAAGGTCTTACAGGAGGCACGTATAGGTTTGAAAAAGGGCCTAAAATGGCCACTTTCATCATTATTCAAACGTTAAAAGCATTGTCAAACATTTTTATGTGAGAATTGCCAGAACAATCTGGGATCCCAAAATGATTTTCCACTCCCACTGGCATGGAGTCACCCTAAAAGGCCCCTTGAGATGGGCAAATACAGAAAGGGTAGCTTAAGGAAGTGTTTGGGTTGTTTTTAGAGGGGAGAAAAGAAACAGGCAGGTAGAGTTTGACTGGGGTGAGAGATGACTGACCACTGACATGTTCGGAGACACACAGGACATTTGCTGAGTGATAACAGTGCTACTGTAATACTGTAGTAGTAATAACAATGTTTTGCACAGGTAGCAACTTCAAGGCCCACCAGAATTCACACGTGCGCTGTACCTCAAAGAAGTGAAGAGTGCAATGTAGGCCAACTAATCTATTTCCAAAACTAAGGCCCTTGAACATGGCCAGGTTGAGAGCCCTGGCCCCTTGATGAGAGCCCAGAAACAGGTGAAAGCATAATCCCAAACCTTAAGAACAGTTGATCGGTTAAATCTGTGGATGTTACCCCCAGAACAGATCACTGAAGCAGAGAGCAGTGTATCAAAAGCCATTTCCCCCCCACCTTTACACTCACATGTTGCACCTCAACCATAGAAAATAAATAGGCTTCATAAACTCCTAATCAGTAAATAAAGATAACTCAGTTGAGGTTTGCCAGATATAGGGGAGGTGAGTTAGGTCTCACTTCTGAATATGTTTGGCCTGTGCTTCCACCTCATGGGAAACCAAAATGTTGAATAACTAACTGTTACTGACATAATCACAACATAGGCCTACATATGGATTCATATCTAACTTTGTAACCTACTAAACAAGGTCAGTACACGTGCACACGGCATCACACATTCTTAGACTAATCCAGCAGGGAGGTAAACATATTTGTAACACTTACCAGACCACCCCAAAAGCTCCATAGCCGATAGGTCTGTCGGGCTCTATGTCCAGCTGCGGCTGTAAGTGGTGTGAGTGTTGATGGTGGTGGTGAGCTTTGACAGCCGCAGCTTGAACTTGGGCAGGTGCGGCAGCCGCTGCCGGACCGGGGGCTTGTCCAGGAGCTGGCGAGGGAAAGTATGGTTGCTGCTGGCTCGGGTTCAACATTACCGCTGCCGCTGTAGAAGCGTGCTGTTGTACAGGGTGAACAGCGGCGGCAGAGCCAGGGTGTTGCAAGTGATGCTGGCCCGGGTGGTGATGGTGGTGGAGATGGGGAGGTGGGAGATGTGGCAGTTGGTGGTGATGGTGCGGGTGATGGGCAGAAACTGCCGAGGCGCCACCGTTGTATGCAGCCATCATTTTTGCGGCATTGGCAGCCGTTGTTCCGCACAGAGCCATTCACTCAATAACAATCAAAAAGAAAGGAAATGGAGGGAAATATGGGTGAAAATTGGCCGTTTATTTTACGCGAAAATATCCCAGGTGAAGATATGCTATGAGATTGGGCAGATGGTGTTTAACTGATAATTTGGTTGTGACCCGATGTATAAAATCAAAATCAAAAACTCTTGAAACGGTTTGAATTGAATAAACATGTCAGCTATAATTCTGAGAGCAGCCTCATCATTACACGGATCTGACCTACTTATTGTAATGTCATTTATTTCCGCATGCACTGACAGCAGATAGGCTACCAAACTGTAACAATAATTAATATGTAAATGCAGTGCACCTTGTCAAAAATGTCAAATAAAAATGCGACAGAAAATAACCCGCACCCCCCACAATAAATAAATTATCCGCGGCCCTAGATCTCCCTCATGTTGGAAGTGGCGGCACCCTCTCCACTGACGAAACTCAAGTCAATTTCCCCTAATTGATATGAAAAGAGAAACCGATATGTATCACATGGGAAATAGCACAGCATTCATCTTTCAAATGTACTCAAGTTTTCCATATTGTCTGGTCCACCACCGCTGATGTTCCACAGCCTTTGCTGCATGCAATTTGCAGAAGTTATTCGGCTTTTAGGTCACGCTACAGTTGCTAGCTTGATAGCCACTTGTATTCGGCGTTGCAAGAACAGTGTGGTATACTTCAAACGTTCCGCATATAACAACAATTCCCATATTATGGAGCAGTGGGCTGCGAGAACAAATATACCCAATCAAAGCGAGAACGCGAACGAGAGGTGTTATACAATGTTGCCGTTTACGCCGTCTTGTAGAAATGGGATATGGACCGTTGTCCTCCCTCAGATGTCACATTTCCCGTTACCCCAGACTCCAGACTCCAGAAATCTAAATCACGTTGGTAAAATTAGCTATCTTTTTTTCCTGGAACGAGAAAAACAAATTATTCCGACAGCACAGTCAACTTATTTTCCCCATTGGATCCAGTGTGTTCAGTTTGTTCCGCACACTATCTCCTTACGCAGCACACACATACATCCATTAAAGGAAAATATGAATAAAAACGAAAAATATTAAAAAGTCCCTTGTATTTAGAAAACAAGCTGCCAGTTTTGACTCCCTTAAGCCGGATGGTGCTGCCCGGACCTAAGAAGAAACAAGCACAGCCAGAGTCCCCGACCAGTCAGTGATGGAAGGATGTCCAATCAAAAGAAGAGTCTGACGTTCTTTATGTTGTTCAGCCAATCAGTTGGATCCAGATAGCAACCGAGGAATAACCACAAAAGTCAAAGCCTGTGACACTAGAAACTATCGCCATTGTGGAGATCTAGACTTGTAGTTGCAGTGAAATATGAATGGAACAGTTGAACCCGAATGGAGAACACGAGCTCCAGTTGCTAATAGAGATTACGTGAGGAGCGCGACCCAATCATTATCCTCTCAACAAGGACGTCCTCTTTTACGCACAGTGATAGACATGGGATGTGACCAATAACTCCTTACGTCTCTTCATATATCGCAAGGGCTTTGAAAAGGACATTCAGTAGGCTAGCCTATATACTATCTATGCATATGCCCCAAAAAATCTTGCATTATTTCATAGCCTACATGTTGTGATTATATACTCTTACTAACAGTATTACACGTCAAATGGACAGTCACACAAAACACATTTGTCCATGACTCCCCCTGACAAAACATTATCAATAAATAAATACAAATCGCAGCACCCCTACCCCCAAACTACTTCCCATGGCTATAACTATAGTCTCTCTCTGTGTCTGGGGAGTAGGTTTACTATAGTCTCTGTCTCTCCTTCTGTGTCTGGGGAGTAGGTTTACTATAGTCTCTGTCTCTCCTTCTGTGTCTGGGGAGTAGGTTTACTATAGTCTCTCTCTCTCTCTGTCTGTGGAGTAGGTTTACTATAGTCTCTCTCTCTCTCTGTCTGTGGAGTAGGTTTACTATAGTCTCTCTCTCTCTCTGTGTGTCTTGGGAGTATGTTTACTATAGTCTCTCTGTCTGTCTGTGGAGTAGGTTTACTATAGTCTCTCTCTCTCTCTGTCTGTCTGTGGAGTAGGTTTACTATAGTCTCTCTCTCTCTCTCTCTGTGCCTGGGGAGTATGTTTACTATAGTCTCTCTGTCTGTCTGTGGAGTAGGTTTACTATAGTCTCTCTCTCTCTCTGTCTGTCTGTGGAGTAGGTTTACTATAGTCTCTCTCTCTCTCTCTCTCTCTGTGTCTTGGGAGTAGGTTTACTATAGTCTCTCTCTCTCTCTGTGCCTGGGGAGTATGTTTACTATAGTCTCTCTCTGTGTCTGGGGAGTAGGTTTACTATAGTCTCTCTCTGTGTCTGGGGAGTAGGTTTACAATAGTCTCTCTCTCTGTCTGTCTGTGGAGTATGTTTACTATAGTCTCTCTCTGTGCCTGGGGAGTAGGTTTACTATAGTCTCTCTCTGTGTCTGGGGAGTAGGTTTACTATAGTCTCTCTCTGTGTCTGGGGAGTATGTTTACTATAGTCTCTCTCTGTCTGTCTGTGGAGTATGTTTACTATAGTCTCTCTCTCTCTCTGTCTGTCTGTGGAGTAGGTTTACTATAGTCTCTCTCTCTCTCTGTCTGTCTGTGGAGTATGTTTACTATAGTCTCTCTCTCTCTCTGTGTCTGTGGAGTAGGTTTACTATAGTCTCTCTCTCTTTCTGTGCCTAGGGAGTATGTTTACTATAGTCTCTCTCTGTGTCTGTGGAGTAGGTTAACTATAGTCTCTCTCTCTCTCTGTGCCTGGGGAGTATGTTTACTATAGTCTCTCTCTGTGTCTGGGGAGTAGGTTTACTATAGTCTCTCTCTCTCTGTGTCTGGAGAGTAGGTTTACAATAGTCTCTCTCTGTGTCTGGGGAGTAGGTTTACTATAGTCTCTCTCTCTCTCTGTGTCTTGGGAGTAGGTTTACTATAGTCTCTCTCTGTGTCTGGGGAGTAGGTTTACTATAGTCTCTCTCTCTCTCTGTGTCTGGGGAGTAGGTTTACTATAGTCTCTCTCTCTCTGTGTCTGGGGAGTAGGTTAACTATAGTCTCTCTCTCTCTCTCTGTGTCTTGGGAGTAGGTTTACTATAGTCTCTCTCTCTCTTTCTCTCTCTGTGTCTGGGGAGTAGGTTTACTATAGTCTCTCTCTCTCTGTCTCTGGGGAATAGTTTTACTATAGTCTCTCTATCTTTCTGTGCCTGGGGAGTAGGTTAACTATAGTCTCTCTCTCTGTGTCTGGGGAATAGTTTTACTATAGTCTCTCTATCTTTCTGTGCCTGGGGAGTAGGTTAACTATAGTCTCTCTCTCTCTCTGTGCCTGGGGAGTAGGTTTATTATAGTATCTCTGTCTGTCTGGTGAGTAGGGTTACTATAGTCTCTCTCTCTCTCTCTCTCTCTCTCTCTCTCTCTCTCTCTGTGTGTGTCTGGGGAATAGGTTTACTATAGTCTCTCTATCTTTCTGTGCCTGGGGAGAAGGTTAACTATAGTCTCTCTCTCCCTGTGTCTGGGGAGTAGGTTTACTATTGTCTCTCTCTCTGTGTCTGGGGAGTAGGTTGGCTATAGTCTCTCTCTATCTGTCTGTGTCTGGGGAGTAGGTTTACTATAGTCTCTCTCTCTGTGTCTAGGGTGTAGGTTTACTACGGTCTCTCTCTGTGTCTGGGGAGTAGGTTTACTATGGTCTCTCTCTTTCTGTGTCTAGGGAGTAGGTTTACTAAATTCTCTCTCTCTGTGTCTGGGGAGTAGATTTACTATAGTCTCTCTCTGTGTCTGGGGAGTAGGTTTACTATAGTCTCTCTCTCTCTGTCCGGGGAGTAGGTTTACTATAATCTCTCTCTCTCTGTGTGTCTGGGGAGTAAGTTTACTAAGTACTCTCTCTCTCTCTGTGCCTAGGGAGTAGGTTAACTATAGTCTCTCTCTCTCTCTGTGTCTGGGGTGTAGGTTTACTATGGTCTCTCTCTCTCTGTGTTTGGGGAGTAGATTTACTTTAGGCTCTCTCTCTGTGTCTGGGGAGTAGGTTTACTATATAGTCTCCCTCTCTCTCACTCTCTCTCTCTCTCTCTGTGTCTGGGGAGTAGGTTTACTATAGTCTCTCTCTCTCTCTGTGTCTGGGGAGTAGGTTTACAATAGTCTCTCTCTGTGTCTGGGGAGTAGGTTAACTATAGTCTCTCTCTCTGTGTCTGGGGAGTAGGTTTACTATAGTCTCTCTCGCTGTGTCTGGGGAGTAGGTTTACTATAGTCTCTCTCTCTGTGTCTGGGGAGTAGGTTTACTATAGTCTCTCTCTCTGTGTCTGGGGAGTAGGTTTACTATAGTCTCTCTCTCTCTGTGTCTGGGGAGTAGGTTTACAATAGTCTCTCTCTCTGTGTCTGGGGAGTAGGTTTACTATAGTCTCGCTCTCTCTCTGTGTATGGGGAGTAGGTTTACAATAGTCTCTCTCTCTCTGTGTGTCTGGGGAGTAGGTTTACTATAGTCTCTCTCTCTCTGTGTGTCTGGGGAGTAGGTTTACTATAGTCTCTCTCTCTCTGTGTGTCTGGGGAGTAGGTTTACTATAGTCTCTCTCTCTCTCTCTGTGTCTGGGGAGTAGGTTTACTATAGTCTCTCTCTCTCTCTGTGTATGGGGAGTAGGTTTACTATAGTCTCTCTCTCTCTGTGTGTCTGGGGAGTAGGTTTACTATAGTCTCTCTCTCTCTGTGTATGGGGAGTAGGTTTACAATAGTCTCTCTCGCTGTGTCTGGGGAGTAGGTTTACTATAGTCTCTCTCTCTCTCTGTGTATGGGGAGTAGGTTTACAATAGTCTCTCTCTCTGTGTCTGGGGAGTAGGTTTACTATAGTCTCTCTCTGTGTCTGGGGAGTAGGTTTACTATAGTCTCTCTCTCTGTGTCTGGGGAGTAGGTTTACTATAGTCTCTCTCTCTGTGTCTGGGGTGTAGGTTTACTATAGTCTCTCTCTGTGTCTGGGGAGTAGGTTTACTATAGTCTCTCTCTCTCTCTGTGTCTGGGGAGTAGGGTTACTATAGTCTCTCTCTGTGTCTGGGGAGTAGGGTTACTATAGTCTCTCTCTGTGTCTGGGGAGTAGGTTTACTATAGTCTCTCTCTGTGTCTGGGGAGTAGGTTTACTATAGTCTCTCTCTGTGTCTGGGGAGTAGGTTTACTATAGTCTCTCTCTGTGTCTGGGGAGTAGGTTTACTATAGTCTCTCTCTGTGTCTGGGGAGTAGGTTTACTATAGTCTCTCTCTCTCTCTGTGTCTGGGGAGTAGGGTTACTATAGTCTCTCTCTGTGTCTGGGGAGTAGGGTTACTATAGTCTCTCTCTGTGTCTGGGGAGTAGGTTTACTATAGTCTCTCTCTGTGTCTGGGGAGTAGGTTTACTATAGTCTCTCTCTGTGTCTGGGGAGTAGGTTTACTATAGTCTCTCTCTGTGTCTGGGGAGTAGGTTTACTATAGTCTCTCTCTCTGTGTCTGGGGAGTAGGTTTACTATAGTCTCTCTCTGTGTCTGGGGAGTAGGTTTACTATAGTCTCTCTCTCTCTGTGTCTGTGGAGTAGGTTTACTATAGTCTCTCTCTGTGTCTGGGGAGTAGGTTTACAATAGTCTCTCTCTCTGTGTCTGGGGAGTAGGTTTACTATAGTGTCTCTCTCTGTGTCTGTGGAGTAGGTTTACTATAGTCTCTCTCTCTCTCTCTCTCTCTGTGTCTGGGGAGTAGGTTTACAATAGTCTCTCTCTCTGTGTCTGGGGAGTAGGTTTACTATAGTGTCTCTCTCTGTGTCTGTGGAGTAGGTTTACTATAGTCTCTCTCTGTGCCTGGGGAGTAGGTTTACTATAGTCTCTCTCTGTGTCTGGGGAGTAGGTTTACTATAGTCTCTCTCTGTGTCTGGGGAGTAGGTTTACTATAGTCTCTCTCTGTGTCTGGGGAGTAGGTTTACTATAGTCTCTCTCTGTGTCTGGGGAGTAGGTTTACTATAGTCTCTCTCTCTGTGTCTGGGGAGTAGGTTAACTATAGTCTCTCTCTGTGTCTGGGGAGTAGGTTTACTATAGTCTCTCTCTCTGTGTCTGGGGAGTAGGTTTACTATAGTCTCTCTCTGTGTCTGGGGAGTAGGTTTACAATAGTCTCTCTCTCTGTGTATGGGGAGTAGGTTTACTATAGTCTCTCTCTCTGTGTCTGGGGAGTAGGTTTACTATAGTCTCTCTCTCTGTGTCTGGGGAGTAGGTTTACTATAGTCTCTCTCTCTCTCTATCTCTCTGTGTCTGGGGAGTAGGTTTACTATAGTCTCTCTCTCTGTGTATGGGGAGTAGGTTTACTATAGTCTCTCTCTCTGTGTATGGGGAGTAGGTTTACTATAGTCTCTCTCTCTGTGTCTGGGGAGTAGGTTTACTATAGTCTCTCTCTCTGTGTCTGGGGAGTAGGTTTACTATAGTCTCTCTCTCTCTCTATCTCTCTGTGTCTGGGGAGTAGGTTTACAATAGTCTCTCTCTCTGTGTCTGGGGTGTAGGTTTACTATAGTCTCTCTCTCTGTGTCTGGGGAGTAGGTTTACAATAGTCTCTCTCTCTGTGTCTGGGGAGTAGGTTTACAATAGTCTCTCTCTCTGTGTCTGGGGAGTAGGTTTACTATAGTCTCTCTCTCTCTGTGTCTGGGGAGTAGGGTTACTATAGTCTCTCTCTCTCTCTGTGTATGGGGAGTAGGTTTACAATAGTCTCTCTCTCTGTGTCTGGGGAGTAGGTTTACTATAGTCTCTCTCTCTCTGTCTCTGGGGAATAGGGTTACTATAGTCTCTCTCTCTGTGTCTGGGGAGTAGGTTTACTATAGTCTCTCTCTGTGTCTGGGGAGTAGGTTTACAATAGTCTCTCTCTCTGTGTCTGGGGAGTAGGTTTACTATAGTCTCTCTCTGTGTCTGGGGAGTAGGGTTACTATAGTCTCTCTCTCTCTGTGCCTAGGGAGAAGGTTAACTATAGTCTCTCTCTCTGTGTCTGGGGAGTAGGTTTACTATAGTCTCTCTCTCTGTGTCTGGGGTGTAGGTTTACTATAGTCTCTCTCTCTGTGTCTGGGGAGTAGGTTTACAATAGTCTCTCTCTCTGTGTCTGGGGAGTAGGTTTACTATAGTCTCTCTCTCTGTGTCTGGGGAGTAGGTTTACTATAGTCTCTCTCTCTGTGTCTGGGGTGTAGGTTTACTATAGTCTCTCTCTCTGTGTCTGGGGTGTAGGTTTACTATGGTCTCTCTCTCTGTGTGTCTGGGGAGTAGGTGTACTGTAGTCTCTCTCTGTGTCTGGGGAGTAGGTTTACTATAGTCTCTCTCTCTCTCACTCTCTCTCTCTCTCTCTGTGTCTGGGGAGTAGGTTTACTATAGTCTCTCTCTCTCTCTGTGTCTGGGGAGTAGGTTTACAATAGTCTCTCTCTGTGTCTGGGGAGTAGGTTTACTATAGTCTCTCTCTCTCTGTGTCTGGGGAGTAGGTTTACTATAGTCTCTCTCTCTCTCTCTGTGTCTGGGGAGTAGGTTTACTATAGTCTCTCTCTCTCTCTGTGTCTGGGGAGTAGGTTTACAATAGTCTCTCTCTGTGTCTGGGGAGTAGGTTTACTATAGTCTCTCTCTTTCTGTGTCTAGGGAGTAGGTTTACTAAATTCTCTCTCTCTGTGTCTGGGGAGTAGATTTACTATAGTCTCTCTCTGTGTCTGGGGAGTAGGTTTACTATAGTCTCTCTCTCTCTGTCCGGGGAGTAGGTTTACTATAATCTCTCTCTCTCTGTGTGTCTGGGGAGTAAGTTTACTAAGTACTCTCTCTCTCTCTGTGCCTAGGGAGTAGGTTAACTATAGTCTCTCTCTCTCTCTGTGTCTGGGGTGTAGGTTTACTATGGTCTCTCTCTCTCTGTGTTTGGGGAGTAGATTTACTTTAGGCTCTCTCTCTGTGTCTGGGGAGTAGGTTTACTATATAGTCTCCCTCTCTCTCACTCTCTCTCTCTCTCTCTGTGTCTGGGGAGTAGGTTTACTATAGTCTCTCTCTCTCTCTGTGTCTGGGGAGTAGGTTTACAATAGTCTCTCTCTGTGTCTGGGGAGTAGGTTAACTATAGTCTCTCTCTCTGTGTCTGGGGAGTAGGTTTACTATAGTCTCTCTCTCTGTGTCTGGGGAGTAGGTTTACTATAGTCTCTCTCTCTGTGTCTGGGGAGTAGGTTTACTATAGTCTCTCTCTCTGTGTCTGGGGAGTAGGTTTACTATAGTCTCTCTCTCTGTGTCTGGGGAGTAGGTTTACAATAGTCTCTCTCTCTGTGTCTGGGGAGTAGGTTTACTATAGTCTCGCTCTCTCTCTGTGTATGGGGAGTAGGTTTACAATAGTCTCTCTCTCTCTGTGTGTCTGGGGAGTAGGTTTACTATAGTCTCTCTCTCTCTGTGTGTCTGGGGAGTAGGTTTACTATAGTCTCTCTCTCTCTGTGTGTCTGGGGAGTAGGTTTACTATAGTCTCTCTCTCTCTCTGTGTATGGGGAGTAGGTTTACTATAGTCTCTCTCTCTCTGTGTGTCTGGGGAGTAGGTTTACTATAGTCTCTCTCTCTCTCTGTGTATGGGGAGTAGGTTTACTATAGTCTCTCTCTCTGTGTGTCTGGGGAGTAGGTTTACTATAGTCTCTCTCTCTCTCTGTGTCTGGGGAGTAGGGTTACTATAGTCTCTCTCTGTGTCTGGGGAGTAGGGTTACTATAGTCTCTCTCTGTGTCTGGGGAGTAGGGTTACTATAGTCTCTCTCTGTGTCTGGGGAGTAGGTTTACTATAGTCTCTCTCTCTGTGTCTGGGGAGTAGGTTTACTATAGTCTCTCTCTGTGTCTGGGGAGTAGGTTTACTATAGTCTCCCTCTCTGTGTCTGGGGAGTAGGTTTACTATAGTCTCTCTCTCTGTGTTTGGGGAGTAGGGTTACTATAGTCTCTCTCTCTGTGTTTGGGGAGTAGGGTTACTATAGTCTCTCTCTCTGTGTCTGGGGAGTAGGGTTACTATAGTCTCTCTCTCTGTGTCTGGGGAGTAGGTTTACTATAGTCTCTCTCTGTGTCTGGGGAGTAGGGTTACTATAGTCTCTCTCTGTGTCTGGGGAGTAGGTTTACTATAGTCTCTCTCTGTGTCTGGGGAGTAGGTTTACTATAGTCTCTCTCTGTGTCTGGGGAGTAGGTTTACTATAGTCTCTCTCTCTGTGTCTGGGGAGTAGGTTTACTATAGTCTCTCTCTCTCTCTCTGTGTCTGGGGAGTAGGTTTACTATAGTCTCTCTCTCTGTGTCTGGGGAGTAGGTTTACTATAGTCTCTCTCTCTCTGTGTGTCTGGGGAGTAGGTTTACTATAGTCTCTCTCTCTCTGTGTATGGGGAGTAGGTTTACAATAGTCTCTCTCGCTGTGTCTGGGGTGTAGGTTTACTATAGTCTCTCTCTCTGTGTCTGGGGAGTAGGTTTACTATAGTCTCTCTCTGTGTCTGGGGAGTAGGTTTACTATAGTCTCTCTCTCTGTGTCTGGGGAGTAGGTTTACTATAGTCTCTCTCTGTGTCTGGGGAGTAGGTTTACTATAGTCTCTCTCTCTGTGTTTGGGGAGTAGGGTTACTATAGTCTCTCTCTCTGTGTCTGGGGAGTAGGGTTACTATAGTCTCTCTCTCTGTGTCTGGGGAGTAGGTTTACTATAGTCTCTCTCTCTCTCTCTGTGTCTGGGGAGTAGGTTTACTATAGTCTCTCTCTCTGTGTCTGGGGAGTAGGTTTACTATAGTCTCTCTCTGTGTCTGGGGAGTAGGTTTACTATAGTCTCTCTCTCTGTGTCTGGGGAGTAGGTTTACTATAGTCTCTCTCTGTGTCTGGGGAGTAGGTTTACTATAGTCTCTCTCTGTGTCTGGGGAGTAGGTTTACTATAGTCTCTCTCTCTGTGTCTGGGGAGTAGGTTTACTATAGTCTCTCTCTGTGTCTGGGGAGTAGGTTTACTATAGTCTCTCTCTCTCTCTGTGTCTGTGGAGTAGGTTTACAATAGTCTCTCTCTCTGTGTCTGGGGAGTAGGTTTACTATAGTCTCTCTCTCTGTGTCTGGGGAGTAGGTTTACAATAGTCTCATAGTCTCTCTCTCTGTGTCTGGGGAGTAGGTTTACTATAGTCTCTCTCTCTCTCTGTGTATGGGGAGTAGGTTTACAATAGTCTCTCTCTGTCTCTGGGGAATAGGGTTACTATAGTCTCTCTCTCTGTGTCTGGGGAGTAGGTTTACTATAGTCTCTCTCTGTGTCTGGGGAGTAGGTTTACAATAGTCTCTCTCTCTGTGTCTGGGGAGTAGGGTTACTATAGTCTCTCTCTCTCTCTCTGTATGGGGAGTAGGTTTACTATAGTCTCTCTCTCTGTGTCTGGGGAGTAGGTTTACAATAGTCTCTCTCTCTGTGTCTGGGGAGTAGGTTTACTATAGTCTCTCTCTGTGTCTGGGGAGTAGGGTTACTATAGTCTCTCTCTCTCTGTGCCTAGGGAGAAGGTTAACTATAGTCTCTCTCTCTCTGTGTCTGGGGAGTAGGTTTACTATAGTCTCTCTCTCTGTGTCTGGGGTGTAGGTTTACTATAGTCTCTCTCTCTGTGTCTGGGGAGTAGGTTTACAATAGTCTCTCTCTCTGTGTCTGGGGAGTAGGTTTACTATAGTCTCTCTCTCTGTGTCTGGGGAGTAGGTTTACTATAGTCTCTCTCTCTCTCTGTGTCTGGGGAGTAGGTTTACTATAGTCTCTCTCTCTGTGTCTGGGGAGTAGGTTTACAATAGTCTCTCTCTCTGTGTCTGGGGAGTAGGTTTACTATAGTCTCTCTCTCTCTCTGTGTATGGGGAGTAGGTTTACAATAGTCTCTCTCTCTGTGTGTCTGGGGAGTAGGTTTACTATAGTCTCTCTCTCTGTGTATGGGGAGTAGGTTTACAATAGTCTCTCTCTCTGTGTGTCTGGGGAGTAGGTTTACTATAGTCTCTCTCTCTGTGTCTGGGGAGTAGGTTTACTATAGTCTCTCTCTCTGTGTCTGGGGTGTAGGTTTACTATAGTCTCTCTCTCTGTGTCTGTGGAGTAGGTTAACTATAGTCTCTCTCTCTGTGTCTGGGGAGTAGGTTTACTATAGTCTCTCTCTCTGTGTCTGGGGTGTAGGCTTACTGTAGGCTCCCTCTCAAGACTGGATAATCCCTATGTCAGAAAAATACCCTACAAGGATGTTCCACCCAGATTATTCATTTTCAAAATTTTATTGACAATGGGAAAAAAATCTTAAAACCGAGAAGATAGCAACCCAGAGAGTTAGCAACTCAAATTTTAGGTTTGTTTTTGTGGCTAGAGTGTCAATAGGCCTATTGCAAATAAAGCACAGTTGTTCAGTATCTTTCACCTCAATACAGGGCCTCTATGTCTGGCTGGGCCCAATTAATATATAGAATTCTTCGGTTTTCTAAACCTGAACTCACATGAGAAAAGTATAACATATTTATTGAAAATCAGTCTCCAGCTATATTTTTACTGTGGGGATGTCCTCTGTCCTCTACAGCAGAGCTGAATGACCCAGCTATGAGGACTCTAATGGGGAGCAACCACCCAATTAGTTTTCAACATTGACAGACAGTGCTGCAGGAGGCACAGGAGCGGAGGGGTTGGGGTTCACAGCACAGGAATGCTGGGGGGAATGTGCCTGGGAGAGTTTGTAATTGGAGCAGAAAACAGATGGTCATCAGCACACACATCATGATAAAAATGAAATATTGGAGAGGATGGCAAAAGGAGACACAAATATGCCTCATTGTTGACCACTCCAATAAATCAATAAATCAACTTTCAGTTATATTAGTGCTGTCTTTCGGCATTAGGTAATGCTGCTCTCATTTAGACTTACCACACACAGTTCTGCCAAAAATGTTACAATTGTGAAAATTGATATACTATACTTTCTAAAAAAAGGAACTGTATAGATGCCGTATCTTAATTTGATCACTCAGTTGTTGCTAAGAATTTCTGTGCCAAAATTCAAATGAGCCTCTTGATTTACATAAATTCTCTCACTCGCTCAAATGCGAAAGCCCCAGACAGACTAAATGTCCCACTACTGTAGGTCCTATTACTGCGACAATCAAATGTACAAAAATTTATCTGAAATGCCGCAATACCCATCAACAACCATCGTTTTCTATACAGTTGAAGTCGTAAGTTTACATACACTTAGGTTGGAGTCATTAAAACTCGTTTTTCAACCACTCCACAAATTTCTTGTTAACAAACTATAGTTTTGGCAAGTCGGTTAGAACATCTACTTTTGTGCATGACACAAGTCATTTTTCCAACAATTGTTTACAGACAGATCATTTCACTGTATCACAATTCCAGTGGGTCAGAAGTTTACATACACTAAGTTGACTGTTCCTTTAAACAGCTTGGAAAATTCCAGAAAATTATGTAATGGCTTTAGAAGCTTCTGACAGGCTAATTGACATAATTTGAGTCAATTGGAGGTGTAACTGTGGATGTATTTCAAGGCCTACCTTCAAACTCAGTGACTCTTCGCTTGACATCATGGGGAAATCATAAGAAATCAGCCAAGACCTCAGAATTCTTATTTTTAGACCTCCACAAGTCTGGTTCATCCTTGGGAGCAATTTCCTAAAGCATGAAGGTACCTCGTTCATCTGTACAAACAATAATACGCAAGTATAAACACCATGGGACCATGCAGCTGTCATACCACTCAGAAAGGAGACGCGTTCTGTCTCCTAGAGATTAACGTACCGTGGTGCGAAAAGTGCAAATCAATCCCAATAAAACAGCAAAGGACTTTGTGAAGATGCTGAAGAAAACAGGAACAAAAGTATCTATATCCTCAGTATAATGAGTCCTATATCGACATAACCTGAAAGGCCACTCAGCAAGGAAGAAGCCACTGCTCCAAAACCGCCATAAAAAAGCCAGACTACAGTTTGCAACTGCACATGGGGACAAAGATCGCACTTTTTGGAGAAATGTCTTCTGGTCTGATGAAACAAAAATATAACTGTATGGCCATAATGACCATCGTTATGTTTGGAGGAAAAAGGGGGGCACTTGCAAGCCGAAGAACACCATCCCAACCGTGAAGCACAGGGGTGGCAGCATCATGTTGTGGGGGTGCTTTGCTGCAGGAGGGACTGGCCACTTCAGATGGCATCATGAGGACGGAAAATTACATGTATATATTGAAGCAACATCTCAAGACATCAGTCAGGAAGTTAAAGCTTGGTTGCAAATGGGTCTTCCAAATGGACAATGACCCTAAGCATACTTCCAAAGTTGTGGCAAAATGGCTTAAGGACAACAAAATCAAGGTATTGGAGTGGCCAACACAAAGCCCTGACCTCAATCCTACAGAAGATTTGTGGGCAGAACTGAAAAAGCGAGTGCGAGCAAGGAGGCCTACAAACCTGACTCAGTTACAACAGCTCTGTCAGTAGGAATGGGCCAAAATGCACCCAACTTATTGTGGGAAGCTTGTGGAAGGCTACCCGAAACGGTTTACCCAAGTTAAACAATTTAAAGGCAATGCTACCAAATACTAATTAAGTGTATGTAAACTTCTGACCCGCTGGGAATGTGACAAAATAAATAAAAGCTGAAATAAACAATTCTCTCTACTATTATTCTGACATTTCACATTCTTAAAATAAAGTGGTGATCCTAACTGACATAAAACAGGGAATTTTTACTAGGATTAAAAGTCAGGAATGGTGAAAAACTGTGTTTAAATCTAAACTTCCGACTTCAACTGTAGCTTAATAACACAGAAAAGATATTGGTCTCCACTATGACATACAAGTGTATCCGAAGGCTGGAGAATATCGCCTCCCCAAGGCTGAGCTGGAGGCAGCGAAAGCGGAGAGGCGGCGGTATGAGGAGGCAGCGTGGCTGGAAGCCCAAGAGGCAGCCACAAAAATTTATTGTGGGGGGGCACACGGGGAGTGTGGCGAAGGCAGGTAGGAGACCTGCGCCAACTTCCCGTGCTTACCGGAGAGAGAGAGGGACCGGGCAGGCACCATGTTATGCCGTGAGGCGCACGGTGTCCCCGGTGCGTGTGCATAGCCCAGTGCGGTCTATTCCACCTCGCCGCACTGGCCTGGCTACGGGGAGCATTCAACCAGGTAAGGTTGGGCAGGCTCGGTGCTCAAGAGCTCCAGTGCGCCTGCACGGTCCGGTCTATCCGGTGCCACCTCCACGCACCAGCCCTCCGGTGGCAGACCCCCGCACCGGGCTGTCTCTCCGTCTTCTGCCTACAGGTGCTCCCGCCTGTCCAGCGCTGTCAGAGCCTTCCTCCTCTCCAGCGCTGCCAGAGTCTCCCGTCTGTCCTGAGCTGCCAGAGTCTCCCGTCTGTCCTGAGCTGCCAGAGTCTCCCGTCTGTCCTGAGCTGCCAGAGTCTCCCGTCTTTCCTGAGCTGCCAGAGTCTCCCGTTTGTCCTGAGCTGCCAGAGTCTCCCGTCTGTCCTGAGCTTCCAGAGTCTCCGGTCAGTCAGGAGCTGCCAGAGTCTCCCGACTGTAATGAGAAGCCAGAGCCTCCCGTCTGTCCTGAGCTGCCAGAGCCGCCCGTCTGTCCTGAGCTGCCAGAGCCGCCCGTCTGTCCTGAGCTGCCAGAGCCGCCCGTCTGTCCTGAGCTGCCAGAGCCGCCCGTCTGTCCTGAGCTGCCAGAGCCGCCCGTCTGTCCTGAGCTGCCAGAGCCACCTGTCATGCCGGCGATGCCGGAATCGCCCTTCACTCCGGAGCTGCCGGAGTCGTCCTTCACGCCGGCGCTGCCGGAATCTCCCGTCCATTCGGGACCCGTGGCTGGGGTCCTCAGTCCAAGGTCGGTGGCGAGGGTCGCCACGTTAGAGGCCACGGAGGCGGTAGAGAGGCGGAGAAGGACTATGGTGGAGTGGGGTTCACGTCCCGCGCCAGAGTCGCCACCGCGGACAGACACCCAGCCAGACCCTCCCCTATCCATTGTGTTTTAGGTGTTTAACACCACCGACGACAACCCTTACAGACGTAGGCTACACCCACACTATATCTTCCTGTAGCCGACAGAGATGGCCGCCTCGCTTCGCGTTCCTAGGAAACTATGCAGTTTTTAGTTTTTTTACGTGTTATTTCTTACATTGGTACCCCAGGTCATCTTGGGTTTCATTACATACAGTCGAGAAGAACTACTGAACATAAGAGCAGCGTCAACTCACCATCAGCACGACCAAGAATATGACTTTCGCGAAGCGGATCCTGTGTTCTGCCTTTCACCCAGGACAACGGAATGGATCCCAGCCGGCGACCCAAAAAAAGAACTTTGTAAAAGGGGTAAACGGAGCGGTCTTCTGGTCAGACTCCGGAGACGGGCACATCGTGTACCACTCCCTAGCATTCTTCTCGCCAATGTCCAGTCTCTTGACAACAAGGTTGATGAAATCCGAGCAAGGGTAGCATTCCAGAGGGACATCAGAGACTGTAACGTTCTTTGCTTCACGGAAACATGGCTCACTGGAGAGATGCTATCGGAGTCAGTGCAGCCAGCTGGTTTCTCCACGCATCGCGCAGACAGACACAAACATCTTTCTGGTAAGAAGAGGGGCGGGGGCGTATGCTTCATGGTTAACGTGACGTGGTGTGATCATAACAACATACAGGTACTCAAGTCCTTCTATTCACCTGATTTAGAATTCCTCACAATCAAATGTCGACCGCATTATCTACCAAGGGAATTCTCTTCGATTATAATCACAGCCGTATATATTCCCACACCAAGCAGACACACCGATGGCTCTGAACGAACTTTATTTGACTCTGTGCAAACTGGAATCCATTTATCCGGAGGCTGCATTCATTGTAGCTGGGGATTTTAACAAGGCTAATCTGAAAACAAGACTCCCTAAATTTGATCAGCATATCGATTGCGCAACCAGGGCTGGAAAAACCTTGGATCACTGCTATTCTAACTTCCGCAACGCATATAAGGCCCTCCCTGCCCTCCTTTCGGAAAAGCTACATTTTGTTGATCCCTGCCTACAGACAGAAACTAAAACAAGAAGCTCCCGCGCTGAGGTCTGTTCAACGCTGGTCTGACCAATCTGACTCCACACTCCAAGACTGCTTCCATCACGTGGACTGGGATATGTTTCGTATTGCGTCAGACAACAACATTGACGAATACGCTGATTCGGTGAGCGAGTTCATTAGAACGTGCGTTGAAGATGTCGTTCCCATAGCAACGATTAAAACATTCCCAAACCAGAAACAGTGGATTGATGGCAGCATTCGCGTGAAACTGAAAGCCCGAACCATTGCTTTTAATCAGGGCAAGGTGACCGGAAACATGACCGAATACAAACAGTGTAACTATTCCCTCCGCAAGGCAATCAAACAAGCTAAGCGTCAGTATAGAGACAAAGTAGAATCTCAATTCAACAGCTCAGACACAAGAGGTATGTGGCAGGGTCTACAGTCAATCACGGATTACAAAAAGCAGACTAAATATGTTTTTTGGCCGCTTTGAGGACAATACAGTGCCACTGACACGGCCCGCAACTAAAACATGCGGACCTTCCTTCACTGCAGCCGACGTGAGGAAAACATTTAAACGTGTCAACCCTCGCAAGGCTGCAGGCCCAGACGGCATCCCCAGCCGCGCCCTCAGAGCATGCGCAGACCAGCTGGCTGGTGTGTTTACGGACATATTCAATCAATCCCTATCCCAGTCTGTTGTTCCCACATGCTTCAAGAGGGCCACCATTGTTCCTGTTCCCAAGAAAGCTAAGGTAACTGAGCTAAACGACAACCGCCCCGTAGCACTCACTTCCGTCATCATGAAGTGCTTTGAGAGACTAGTCAAGGACCATATCACCTCCACCCTACCTGACACCCTAGACCCACTCCAATTTGCTTACCGCCCAAATAGGTCCACAGACGATGCAATCTCAACCACACTGCACACTGCCCTAACCCATCTGGACAAGAGGAATACCTATGTGAGAATGCTGTTCATCGACTACAGCTCGGCATTTAACACCATAGTGCCCTCCAAGCTCGTCATCAAGCTCAAGACCCTGGGTCTCGACCCCGCCCTGTGCAACTGGGTACTGGACTTCCTGACGGGCCGCCCCCAGGTGGTAAGGGTAGGCAACAACATTTCCACCCCGCTGATCCTCAACACTGGGGCCCCACAAGGGTGCGTTCTGAGCCCTCTCCTGTACTCCCTGTTCACCCACGACTGCGTGGCCACGCACGCCTCCAACTCAATCATCAAGTTTGCGGATGACACAACAGTGGTAGGCTTGATTACCAACAACGACGAGACGGACTACAGGGAGGAGGTGAGGGCCCTCGGAGTGTGGTGTCAGGAAAATAACCTCACACTCAACGTCAACAAAACTAAGGAGATTATTGTGGACTTCAGGAAACAGCAGAGGGAACACCCCCCTATCCACATCGATGGAACAGTAGTGGAGAGGGTAGTAAGTTTTAAGTTCCTCGGCGTACACATCACAGACAAACTGAATTGGTCCACCCACACAGACAGCATCGTGAAGAAGGCGCAGCAGCGCCTCTTCAACCTCAGGAGGCTGAAGAAATTCGGCTTGTCACCAAAAGCACTCACAAACTTCAACAGATGCACAATCGAGAGCATCCTGTCGGGCTGTATCACCGCCTGGTACGGCAACTGCTCCGCCCACAACCGCAAGGCTCTCCAGAGGGTAGTGAGGTCTGCACAACGCATCACCGGGGGCAAACTACCTGCCCTCCAGGACACCTACACCACCCGATGTCACAGGAAGGCCATAAAGATCATCAAGGACAACAACCACCCGAGCCACTGCCTGTTCACCCCACTATCATCCAGAAGGCGAGGTCAGTACAGGTGCATCAAAGCTGGGACCGAGAGACTGAAAAACAGCTTCTATCTCAAGGCCATCAGACTGTTAAACAGCCACCACTAACATTGAGTGGCTGCTGCCAACACACTGACTCAACTCCAGCCACTTTAATAATGGGAATTGATGGGAAATGATGTAAAACATATCACTAGCCACTTTAAACAATGCTACCTAATATAATGTTTACATACCCTACATTATTCATCTCATATGTATATGTATATACTGTACTCTATATCATCTACTGCATCTTTATGTAATACATGTATCACTAGCCACTTTAACTATGCCACTTTGTTTACATACTCATCTCATATGTATATACTGCACTCACTACCATCTACTGTATCTTGCCTATGCCGCTCTGTACCATCACTCATTCATATATCTTTATGTACATATTCTTTATCCCTTTACACTTGTGTGTATAAGGTAGTAGTTTTGGAATTGTTAGCTAGATTACTTGTTGATTATTACTGCATTGTCGGAACTAGAAGCACAAGCATTTCGCTACACTAGCATTGACATCTGCTAACCATGTGTATGTGACAAATAAAATTTGATTTGGAAAAAAAATTCCATTAGAAATTCTCTTCTTTTTTTACTCCAGCAACGAAACTGGTCAAATTAAGAACCATTTACGTCATTTAACACTTACATTTAGCGACTTACAGGAGCAATGAGGGTCAAGTGCCTTGCTCTAGGACACATTGGCAAATTTTCCACCTAGTCAGCCAGGGGATTCAAACCAGTAACCGAAAGCCAATGCTCTTGTTAACCGCTAGGCTACTTGCAGACCTATATATCAATAAACAAGGTATGACATTATACAATCCTATATACTACAAAGTAAAATATGTGCATTGCTATGAAGAATAGTACCAACATTACTTTCAGAGTTAATGGGGTACAATGGCAGAGTTTCACTGTTCCCCTGTCTTCTCTCTGTCTCCCTCTGTGGAAGGCAGGTCTATTTAAAGCAGCAGGTCATTTCCGCCCGAGTCTGTTTTTAGAAGCTCGCTTTCTTAAGAGATTTCACAGGAGAGGAAATTAGATATAAATTATGACAAAATCTATCACACTGGAAAATCTGAAGCTCCCCTGTCGCCCATTTATTAGACAAGTCAGTCACAGTGCCACACTGAAAGTGAATTTTTATGGAAAGTGGGGAAATGGTGGATGCTCATTAAGAGCAGGCTGTATGTGGATGAGATTTGCTGAGGTGTGACTCTATATCTGTATGTGGACTAGCTTTCCTGAGGTGTGACTCCATATCTGTATGTGGACTAGCTTTCCTGAGGTGTGACTCCATATCTGTATGTGGACTAGCTTTCCTGAGGTGTGACTCCATATCTGTATGTGGACTAGCTTTCCTGAGGTGTGACTCCATATCTGTATGTGGACTAGCTTTCCTGAGGTGTGACTCCATATCTGTATGTGGACTAGCTTTCCTGAGGTGTGACTCCATATCTGTATGTGGACTAGCTTTCCTGAGGTGTGACTCCATATCTGTATGTGGACTAGCTTTCCTCATGTTTGACTACATATCTGTATGTGGACTAGCTTTCCTGAGGTGTGACTCCATATCTCTATGTGGACTAGATTTCCTCAGGTGTGACTCCATATCTGTATGTGGACTAGCTTTCCTGAGGTGTGACTCCATATCTGTATGTGGACTAGCTTTCCTCAGGTGTGACTCCATATCTGTATGTGGACTAGCTTTCCTGAGGTGTGACTCCATATCTGCATGTGGACTAGCTTTCCTGAGGTGTGACTCCATATCTGTATGTGGACTAGCTTTCCTGAGGTGTGACTCCATATCTGTATGTGGACTAGCTTTCCTGAGGTGTGACTCCATATCTGTATGTGGACTAGCTTTCCTGAGGTGTGACTCCATATCTGTATGTGGACTAGCTTTCCTGAGGTGTGACTCCATATCTCTATGTGGACCTGCTTTTCTGAGGTGTGACTCCATATCTGTATGTGGACTAGCTTTCCTCAGGTGTGACTCCATATCTGAATGTGGACCTGCTTTCCTGAGGTGTAACTCCATATATGTATGTGGACTAGCTTTCCTCAGGTGTGACTCCATATCTGTATGTGGACTAGCTTTCCTGAGGTGTGACTCCATATCTCTATGTGGACTAGCTTTCCCGAGGTGTGACTCCATATCTGTATGTGGACTAGCTTTCCTGAGGTGTGACTCCATATCTGTATGTGGACTAGCTTTCCTGAGGTGTGACTCCATATCTGTATGTGGACTAGCTTTGCTACAGTCCATATCTGTACTGCTCAACTCTTCATAATTTAAAGGTTCTCAGAAGAGAAGGCTATATCGGCCGCAAGCTCTGCGAGTCTGGGACAATGATCCATTCATCACTAATGCATTTCAGAGCACTCTCTCCTGATGCGTGGAGTACTAGCATGAGCAGAAACATCGGCCACTGAATGTTTTATAGTAGGATAGTATACTACACTTTTGAGATACAAAAATTGTAAGGCCACGGTAGACTATTGGCTATCTATAGCTTGAGCTTCCTAGATAAATGTGAATAAAAAACGTCCATCATTTGTGCAATGTACATAAAGTAAATATTAACATTTACAATATGAAGAGTATCATCAGCTAAGGAACTTTAAAGGGTCAGTCTTAACAATCATTTGGGTGAGTGTTAAATTCAGAGAGAATTCACATTTTGTATGCATTTAAAAAGTGCAGATGAATTCAAAGTATTCAAAATAGTAAACAGACACCTGTGAATAGAAAAAGGATGGAATTTCTTGCAAAATTAAACTAAAATTGAACTTAAAAGGATTTACATTTAAATGCAGATTATTGGTGTGAATGGTTGTTAACCAAGGTTGCCAGGTGCGCAGTGTTTCCTCCAACACATTGGTGCTGCCCGCTTCCGGGTTGGATGTGCACCGTGTTAAGAAGCAGTGCAGCTTGGTTGGGTTGTGTATCGGAGGACGCATGACTTTCAACCTTCGTCTCTCCCGAGCCCATACAGGAGTTGTAGCGATGAGACAAGATAGTAGCTACAAACAATTGGATACCATGACATTGGGGAGAAAAAGGGGTAAAATAAATATTTAAAATAAAAAAAAAATTAAAAAAAAAATATATATATATATATTTATTTATTTTATTTGTGGAAATAAAAATAACTAATATAACAACATTCTAAAATATCAGTATTTAAAAAACATGATTTATACTAATTCTCATAAAAGTGAGATTTGCAAACTGCATAACCTACATTTATAAGCTCCCACGTAACAGTACTCAAGGACATGCTCAAACAATATAAACCAACATGCACGCTTTAATCACCACACTTTGACCTAAGTCATCCTGAGAATATCTAAAAGCACAGCTGGAGGGCAGGGTCTTTTCCTGTTCAGAGCCCCTTCATCATGGAACAGCTTGCCAGTCCATGCCCCGGTTTCTGCCTCTGCTAAAATCAGGAAAATCATGTTGAGCTATGGGTAGTGTATAGGTTAATCTCCCACTTTCTTGTCACCCTATAACCCCAGATAGAACAATGAGACAGATATTTCACCAGATGTAGAAATGTGAAGCATTCGCTTGGCGTTTCCACTCACGACCAATTATGGTAGTGAGAGGAATCCCAGTGGCCGGCAGAGGGAGAAGATGGAACGATATTGATTTTGGCCGAGATTCTGGAAAATTTCTCATCGATTAAGCATTTTATCTCAATACACTTCTCTGTTCCCAAAACTACATTATGTCATGAACATAATGGGCTAAGTTTTGTAGACTTTACCCTTTGCTTTGTTTAGAAGGAGTGCAAAGGCGAATGTAAGTATTACACACCTGCACTTCAGAGTGCAGGGCGTCCCCTAACGGAAATATGCAAACGCCGGCTAGAACGTGACAAAAGGATCTCGCTAGCTCGTGCTTGCCTCTGCCCACCTCCTTGCTTGTTCTTCCCACTGTGACTAATTTGTTTCCATTTAAAATGACAGACTGTGATCTATCTTGGTTTAGTTATAAAACATCTTTGCTATAACTCCCTGTTTTTGAAAGATGGCGGCAGCTTTACACTATTGCGTTGTTTCAGTGTCTTTTCCCCCACCTACTGGTAGGTTCGATTTATTACATTATTCTGGGTACGTAATATCCAGACAATCCACTTACCACATTTACTCTCCTCCCCTCTTCGCAATACTGAGGTCAGAAGAGGCATAGTTCCTAAGGCCGTCAAACATGTGTCGTGTCCTGGAAAGAAAGTAGGACTTGTGAGATTGAACCCCGGAAACTATGGTATATATGTGACCGGTGGAATGCTCCATGTATTAGCAGTAGGGACTTTAGGTGTTTAACACTTTGAAACTTTGTGGGGAGGACAGTAGCAGGGACCGAGTTCAAGTCCCAATTCAATACATTTGTGTCAAAAGTGGGATGGATGGCGTGTCAGTGATGCCATAGTCCCATTAGATGCCTCCTGGGACAACATTTAGGGAGATCTAAAGTACCTACCGGTATCTATAGTGCCTATTTGTTCTGAATTAAGACCTTGGGATAAGAACAACACCTAGCAAAACCCAGTGGCAGTATTAGACTTGTGCAGTTCAAGACAATGGATGAAATACTTTAGAAAAGGCCTCCCGAGTGGTGCAGCGGTCTAAGGCACTGCATTTCAGTGCTTGAGGTGTCACTACAGACCCGGGTTTGATCCCAGGCTTTACTTGGCTCATCGTGCTCTAGCGACTCCTTGTGCTGGACAGGCTGATCGGTGTTTCCTCCTCCGGTTAAGCAGATGGGTGTTATTAAGCAGATTTTGGAGGACGCATGACTTAACCTTCACCTTTCCCGAGCCCGCTGGGGAGTTGCAGCGATGAGACAAGTTTGTAATTGGATATCACGAAATTGGGGAGAAAAAGGGGGTAAAACAAATACGATAAAATTAAGATAACCTTAACGGGGTTATCCCAAGGTGCCAACCCAAGGTGCGGACTCCCGAACGCACCTCAAAACAATAGGGAGGGTCCGGGTGGGCGTCTGTCCATGGTGGCGGCTCCGGCGCGGGACGTGGACCCCACTCAATCAATGTCTTAGTCCCTTCTCCTCGCGTCCCTGGATAGTCCACCCTCGCCGCCGACCATGGCCTAGTAGTCCTCACCCAGAACCCCACTGGACTGAGGAGCAGATCGGGACTGAGGGGCAGCTCGGGACTGAGGCAGCTCGGGACTGAGGGGAAGCTCAGGAGTGAGAGGAAGCTCAGGAGTGAGAGGAAGCTCAGGAGTGAGAGGAAGCTCAGGAGTGAGAGGAAGCTCAGGCAGGTTGATGAATCTACCAGATCCTGGCTGACTGGAAGAGTCTGGTCGACTGGCAGATCTGGAAGAGTCTGGTCGACTGGCAGATCTGGAAGAGTCTGGTCGACTGGCAGATCTGGAAGAGTCTGGTCGACTGGCAGATCTGGAAGAGTCTGGTCGACTGGCAGATCTGGAAGAGTCTGGTCGACTGGCAGATCTGGAAGAGTCTGGTCGACTGGCAGATCTGGAAGAGTCTGGTCGACTGGCAGATCTGGAAGAGTCTGGTCGACTGGCAGATCTGGGAGAGTCTGGTCGACTGGCAGATCTGGGAGAGTCTGGTCGACTGGCAGCTCTGGCTGCTCCATGCTGACTGGCTGCTCCATGATGACTGGCAGCTCTGGCTGCTCCATGCTAACTGGCTGCTCCATGCTAACTGGCTGCTCCATGCTGACTGGCGGCCCTGGCTGCTCCATGCTGACTGGCGGCCCTGGCTGCTCCATGCTGACTGGCAGCTCTGGCTGCTCCATGCTGACTGGCTGCTCCATGCTGACTGGCAGCTCTGGCTGCTCCATGCTGACTGGCTGCTCCATGCTGACTGGCAGCTCTGGCTGCTCCATGCTGACTGGCGGCCCTGGCTGCTCCATGCTGACTGGCGGCCCTGGCTGCTCCATGCTGACTGGCGGCCCTGGCTGCTCCATGCTAACTGGCAGCTCTGGCGGCTCCTTGCAGACTGGCAGCTCTGGCGGCTCCTTGCAGACTGGCAGCTCTGGCGGCTCCTTGCAGACTGGCAGCTCTGGCGGCTCCTTGCAGACTGGCAGCTCTGGCGGCTCCTTGCAGACTGGCAGCTTTGGCGGCATCCTGCAGACAGGCAGCTCTGGCAGCTCCTTGCAGACTGGCAGCTCCTTGCAGACTGGCAGCTCTATGCTAACTGGCAGCTCTATGCTAACTGGCAGCTCTATGCTAACTGGCAGCTCTATGCTAACTGGCAGCTCTATGCTAACTGGCAGCTCTATGCTAACTGGCAGCTCTTTGCAAACTGGCAGTTCTGAACAGGCGGGAGACTCCGGCAGCGCTGTAGAGAAGGAAGGCTCTAACAGCGCTAAACAGGCGGGAGACTCCTGTCTGCTGGACAGGCGAGGCGCACTGTAGGCCTGATGCGTGGTGCTGGCACTGGTGGTACTGGGCCGAGAACACGCACAGGAAGCCTGGTGCGGGGAGCTGCTACCGGAGGGCTGGGGTGTGGAGTAGGCACAGGATGGGTTAGACCGTGAAGGCGTACTGGAGATCTTGAGAGCGGTGCTGGCACAGGACGTGCAAGGCTAGGGAGGTGCACAGGAGGCCTGGTACGTGAGACTGGCACCATCTTCACCAGCCGACTAACACGCACCTCAGGACGAGTATGGAGCGCTGACCCAGGTGCCATCAAATCCCCGACACGCTCCGTCGGGCAAATTCCATGTTTGAAACACCAACACAGCAACTCCCTCATTTCTCTCTCCTCCAATTTCCCCATTAACTCCTTCACAGTCTCTGTTTCGCTCACCTCCAACACCGGCTCTGGTTCTGGTCTCCTCCTTGGCTCCTCACGATAAACAGGGAGAGTTGGCTCAGGTCTGGCTCCTGACTCTGCCACACTCTCCCTGAGCCCCCCCCCAAGAAATTTGTGGGGCTGACTATGGGGCCTCCGTCCGCGCCGCCTTGCTTGCTTCGTAAACTCCATTCTCCTATATCCTTCCGCGCACTGCTCCATCGAATCCCAGGCGGGCTCCGGCACTCTCCCTGGGTCGACCGCCCACCTGTCTATCTCCTCCCAAGAAGTATAGTCCATACTGTACTCCACCTTGGGCTGTTCTTGCCTGTTGACACGCTGCTTGGTCCCTTTGTGGTGGGTGATTCTGTTACGGTTTTCTATATGAGAAGGAGAGTCAGACCAAAATGCAGCGTGTCTATTGCAATCCATGTTTAATGAAGGAACACACTAAACACAAACACTACCAAAACAATAAACTTAACGAAAACCGAAACAGCCTATACTTGTGTAACCTAACACAGAACAATGACATCAGGACACTAAGGACAATCACCCACGACAAACTCAAAGAATATGGCTGCCTAAATATGGTTCCCAATCAGAGACAACGATAAACACCTGCCTCTGATTGAGAACCACTTCAGACAGCCATAGACTTAGCTAGAACACCCCACTAGCTACAATCCCCATACATACACACCACATACACAAACCCATGCCACACCCTGGCCTGACCAAATAAATAAAGATAAACACAAAATACTTTGACCAGGGTGTGACACGGGGCTACCAATGCTGTCACAGACACCATAATGGCACAGAAACAAAGATAAGTCCTCTAATTATTCTTTCTAGAGGATGACGGGAAATATATGTCCATAAATATAGGGGTTGTTGTTGAGACTACAGTAGCAGACCATTTCAAACAGTCCGGATATACAGTGCATCCGGAATGTATTTCAGAGCCCTTAACTTTTTTCAAATTTTATTACGTTACAGATTTATTCTAAAAGCCTTGAGTCTTCTTGGGTATAACGCTACAAGCTTGGCACACCTGTATTTGAGTTTCTCCCATTCCTCTCTGCAGATCCAAGTTCTGTCAGGTTGGATGGGGAGCATCGCTGCACAGCTATTTTCAGGTCTCTCCAGAGATGTTCGATTGGGTTTAAGTCCGGCCTCTGGCTGGGCAACTCAAGGATATTTAAAGACTTATCCCAAAGCCACTCCTGCGTTGTCTTGGCAGTGTGCTTAGGGTCATTGTCCTGTTGGAAGATGAGTGTCCTGGAGCAGGTTTTTATCAAGGATCTCTCTGTACTTTACTCCGTTCATCTTTCCCTCGATCCTGACTAGTCTCCCAGTCCCTGACTCTGAAAAACATCCCTACAGCATGATACTGCCACCACCATGCTTCACCGTAGGGATGGTATTGGCCAGGTGATGAGCAGTGCCTGGTTTTCTTCAGACGTGATGCTTGGCATTCTGGCCAAAGAGTTCAATCTTGGTTTCATCAGTCAAGATAATCTTGTTTCACGGTCTGAGTCCACCTAAGTCCTTAGGTGCCTTTTGGCAAACTCCAAGCAGGCTGTCATGTGCCTTTTACTCAGTCTGGCCACTCTACCATAAAGGCCTGATTGGTGGAGTGCTGCAGTGATGGTTGTCCTTCTGGAAGGTTCTCCCATCTCCACAGAGGAACTCCGAAACTGTCAGAGTGACCATTGGGTTCTTGGACCTTCAATGCTGCAGACATTTTTTGGTACCCTTCCCCAGATCTGTGCCTCGACAGAATCCTGTCTCAGAGCTCTACAGACAATTCCTATCTCATGGCTTGGTTTTTGCTCTGACATGCACTGTCAACTGTGGGACCTTATATAGACAGGTATGTGCCTTTTCAAATCATGTTCAATCAAAAGTTACTACAGGTGGACTACAATCAAGTTGTAGAAACATCTCAAGGATGATAAATGGAAACAGGTTGCACCTGAGCTCAATTTCAAGTCTCATAGCGAAGTATCTGAAAAGTTATGTAAATAAGGTATTTCTGTTTTAAAAAATGTTATATACAGTACCAGTCAAAAGTTTGGACACACCTACTCCTTCAAGGGTTTTTCTTTCATTTTACTATTTTCTTCATTGTAGAATAATAGTGAAGACATCAAAAATATGACATAACACATGAAATCATGTAGTAAACGAAAGTGTTAAATAAATCTAACTATATTTTATATTTTAGATTCTTCAAAGTAGCCAAACTTTGCCTTGATGACAAATCTGTACACTTTTGGCATTCTCTCAACCAGCTTTATTAGGTAGTCATCTGGAATGCATTTCAATGAACATGTGTGTCTTGTTAAAAGTACATTTGTAGACTTTCGTTCCTTCTTAATGCGTTTTAGGCAATCAGTTGTGTTGTGACAAGGTAGGGGTGGTATACAGAAGATTACCCTATTTTTTAAAAGACCAAGTCCATATTATGGCAAGAACAGCACAAATAAGCAAAGAGAAATGACAGTCCATGAAGGCCAGTCAACGAAGGCCAATCAATTTGGAAAACCATCAAGCGCCATGATGAAACTGGCTCTCATGAGGACCACAGGAAAGGAAGACCCATAGTTACCTCTGCTGCAGAGGATAAGTTCATTAGAGTTACCAGCCTCAGAAATTGCAGCCCAAATAAATGCTTCACAGCCCAAATAAATGCTTCAAAAGCATTCCATGTGAAGCTGGTTGAGAGAATGCCAAGAGTGTGCAAAGCTCTCATCAAGGCACAGGGTGGCTACTTTGACGAATCTATTTTGAGTTGTTTAACACTTTTTTGGTTACTACATGATTCCGTATGTGTAGAAAATAGTAAAAATAAAGAAAAACCCTTGAATGAGTAGGTGTCCAAACTTTTGACTGGTACTGTACATTTGCAAACATTTCTAAAAACCTGTTTTGCTTTGTCATTATGGGGTATTTTTATTAAATCAATTTTAGAACAAGGCTGTAAGGTAACAAAATGTGGAACAAGTGAAGGGCTCTGAAATACTTTCCGAATGCACTGTATACCCGGACAGTTTGCAATGGTCTACTACTATAGTCTCAACAGCAACCCCTATATTTGACATATATTTACTGTCGTCCTCTAGCTCCATTCACTTCACCACAGAATTTTCAAACCATCTTTGACTTTAATGATGGTTATAAAAAAAAAAAAGATAATATGATGTAGCTCAGGGGAGAGTGAACAGATTACCAATCAGATATCTTGCAATAGCATACCAAACATCAGGAACACCGTCCTAATATTGAGTTGCTACACATTGGGGCAGGCACTTCCAGTAATGTTATGTGAATAATGATTGGTTTTTACATAGATAATTTGTTTTCTTCTATGCTTCAAACCACAACTTGCAACCTCACTTGGGCAGCTCGTGCTGCAAAAGCAACAACTAGACGAAAGTCGAGTGTAATCGAAGGTGATGCATCTAGCACACCCGAAAGTCGAGTGTAATCGAAGGTGATGCATCTAGCACACCCGAAAGTCGGACACTTACAGTATATGGTTTTCCAACAGCAAGGCTAGATCAATATGGCAGTTTTGCCATTGTTTCAAAAAAAAATGTCTTTACCATGTTGAAATAAACGTGTTCCAAACCCCATAGCACACACTCACAAACTGAAATCATAAGTGTGTAGATTGTACAACCAATCAGTGAAAGAGAGCATCAAATATCACATGCATTTGTATGTATCCAACGTATAAATTAATCGCAGGAAAAAGTTGGTTCCTGTTTGTCATGTCTTTGGTCACGTTCGCGTGGGTCAAACAAAAACATCCTTATGATAGGATGAAGTTGGGATAGAGAAACTTGCATTCAAGGGCTTCCAAAAATGTAAAAAGACACACCCTCTCCCCTCAGCCATCAAATTAAGTGGATACTTCTGATGACGTCTGACAAGTTGACACTTGCATGGAGAATATTATTATTATTATTTTTTTAAATGGGCTACTCTTGCCTGGAAATGTGTCACTTGTCTGTCCCATGATTGTGTTATGTCTATGTTCTATAACCCACTACTATATCACGTAAGATTGAATTGTTTGAACAGCAGTTGTCTGTGTGTGTGTGTCTGTGTGTGTGTGTGTGTGTGTGTGTGTGTGTGTGTGTGTGTGTGTGTGTGTGTCTGTGTGTCTGTGTGTGTGTGTGTGTGTGTGTGTGTGTGTGTGTGTGTGTGTGTGTGTGTGTGTGTGTGTGTGTGTGTGTGTGTCAAGGACCGAGCAACATGCTGAGACTGCTGCATGTTGCAAAACTGTAGATAACAGCCCAGCAGATGCTTTGTCCTTGTGTTTGTATGTGACAATGTTTAGCAACACAGTGTGACTTGCTGTAACTTACAAAGTTGTGGTTAATCAGGTACAGGGAGGGGGAGCTCATCACAAGGTTTGATTGAATTAGAAAATACTGAATAACACAATAACAGATAACGGGAGCTGAGTAGTTGCAGTAACTAGGGTGTGATACCAGAACAGTGAATCTATACATCGACAGAGGGTGGACTCCAAGAAGCGCCAAGAGGCGGGGACCACCAGAGCGCCTACGATAGGCTGAGCAAGTCTAAACCAAGTCTAAACCACACTCAGCCTCTACTGTGATAGGCCAACAGACGGGTTGGAACTATGTCTATCACAGTATAAGAAAAACTGTTTACGTACATCCTGTCAGTTCTCTGTTGGCCCTGCGAGGTGGGACAGAGAGCCTGTATATACGAAAATTGCATTTACCATTTATTGCTTGAATTTAATTAAAGATAATTAACGACAGATTCTGTCTTTTATTCTTCATGATACCGGATTCGAAAAACGCAACTCTAACACTTGCCTACTTAAATAAAAATTGGGTGTTTCAGGCCCTGGAGTGAACATAATTGAACACTCAAACTCTACTAAAAACTAGGGCTGTGGGGCTTACGTTTCCCTTTCTTGGCTAATCATTTGGACCAACGACAAAGATGGCCGTGGGGATTCCCCCAAGGGCATAAGGCAAGGGTATGTGTTTAAAACGCAGTCAAAACTTCATGACATTTGATCACATGATTTTTGTAAAAACATGTAGGCGCAAGTCATATAATTGTTAAACCTAACGCAACACACTGAAAGACGGTGACCTATGATGGTGACTGACTTGAGAAAATTGATCGACTCGAACAAGCCCAACGACATTCACGAAATGAAGTCATGGGCGTTGATTGGGCAGGCCGAATGTTTCCTCTATGCCACTGGCTAGCTAGTTAGCTTACTAGGGGAGGCAGCCTTCGTTTATTTGCATTACACTTCAATGGATGACCGGCACGATGGACGGGTGTTTGAGGGATGTTTGAAGCATGTAGACGAGAGTCGCCCCGGTCCCCCGAACGCATGGGTAGAAGATGAACAACACCAGTACGAGGAAGCGCAGACGGAGAAAACGGGTCCGAATGTCCCTCCCATAATCTATTAGCAACAAACTTTTGAGCATTCACTAGCCAGCTTGCTGCTAGGTGACTAGCTAGCTATTATATCAAACATGAGCTATCTCGTTGGCTAATTAGGGGCTTTTTAGAGAGCGTTGTTAAGGAGTGTCTTGTTCGTGGTTAGTTAGCTAACAGTAGCTAAAGATTGGTACGGTTAGTGAACGTTGGCTAGCCGTTAGCTAGCTAACGCGACATGATTTGCGGGACATTGACCTTGTTCACTGGCTAATAACCAGCCAGCTAGTTAACTAGCTAGTCAGTTAGCAGTAGTGCCAGCCAGAAATTATTTTCAGAAATGTACCAGCCAACAAGTCCTATGTAATTACGTGAAACTAACGTTAGTCAGCTGAGTGGCACTTTTGCAAACGTTATCCTTTGTGAATGTAGCTATCTCAACACGAACCGGCTTCTCTGGAATGTTCCGCTAAACGTTTGCTAGTTAACTATTAACTTAGTTACCGCACACATCGTATACTTCCCCCCCCGGTCCGCCAGAAATGGTTTATTTCTGTAATTGTAATAGTTATGGTCTGAGTATTGACATAAATAGTAATCGTTAGCTAGCGAAAATCTATCGTTATTTTTGGGCCTGTTGCTCGTGTCACTAACTCGAGTCTACTCTGGCATTGGCATAGCCAGCAAATTTGACCCACCTGCTTACAGAGCTGTACTAGGGTCAGAAAGTATTCCTCTGTATATTAAGACCCCAAGGAGTCGGCACAGGATATGGCTCAGAAAACGTACCTCAATCCAGGGATGAGAAATGCGTTTTACTTAGTTCTACCATTATCCCAACTATTACACAGAGAAGGTTGAACGGCTGTTCGTTTTTTGCAGTCATTTAATCTTGTTAGCGTAACAGTTGGGATAATGGCACAATTTGGAGTACAAGGCATTTTTCATCCTGAATTAAGGTATGTTTTCTGAGCCATATCTTGTGCTGACTCCTTGGTGTCTAATTATACACAGAAATGTTGTCCGACCCTAGTACAGCTGTAAGCAAGTGGGTCGGATCTGCAGGCTAGCATTGGCAATGACATGTATCTAGGCATGTGAGGGCTTTACTGTCTCTTTCGAATGTATTCACGTTTAATATTTAAAATGAACACTATTTCAATATCAGATTTTGCATTGTCTGCAGGAAATATGGCAGGCACATCAGTGTATCCATATGACTTCATTGGATAGCCTGTATCGTTATGGACAAAAAAACAGGCGTGTATTCAGTTGGGTGAAGCTAGTTAAACAAATCTAGGCCTACTCTATGCAAGTACAGTGTGTGTGATTGTAGTTGTTTTCTTGTCATGTCATCAGGTAATGGAAAAATAAATGGAACCCTAGTGGAGCGAGAGGACACCCCTTCTGCCCCTATTCCTGTGGCTGCCCTTCATTACTCGAGCAGCAGGCAACATGAAACTTCTAACTTGAAACCAAAACCTCTTGGGAAGCTCCTCGCCATTCACTCAAAAGGCAGTCGTAATAGCCATTTTAAGAACAGTATGAACTGCAAAAATGACACTCCTTCAGAGTTGAAAACACGTAATAGCAAGAGCAAGTCCATTGCTTTACCAAATGGCGTTGTGCTCCTCAACCCTGGTCTGTATGCTAACGGCTACCCCAGCAAGCCTGGACCAGACAGTGGTTCTGAGAGTGGATACATCACTCCCAAGAAACGCTGGGCTCAGAGGAGTGCAATGGCTGAGGAGAGTGTGACTGCTGGGCAGGAGAAGGCTGTTATACAGGCAGTTATGGTCCCTAACAAACATGAGATGGAGCCTGCCAAAACAGCTGCAGGCTCTCTGTCTCCCACCTCCATCAAATGTGTCCCATCTGTGGCACAGGCCCCTGTGGATCAGGTTGGTGAACTACAGTGTAGGACCTCTGAGGAAAAGGCTGCAGCATGCTCTGTTAAAAAGCTCGAAGACAGGCTGGGCAAAGCCAAGCTTACCTCCAAAAAAGAGGACTCATGGACCCTCTTTAAACCACCCCCTGTCTTTCCTGTGGACAATAGTAGTGCTAAGACAGTGCCCAAGATTAGTTATGCAAGTAAAGTGAAAGAGAATCTAAACAAAGCAGCAGTCCAAGCTGCAGGTGACTCCTTACCTCCCCAGTCCCAGGTGCCCACCAGACTCTCCCAAGTCCCCATGTCTGCTGTCAAAACCATCACCTCCCCTAGCTTCACCAATGGACCCCTATCTGGAGAGGGGAGTAGCTGCCCTCTCCCTGCGCCCCTTTTTACCTCTACTGTTTGCACTGCCCCAATGCCTGTCTCCCCTGCCAGCAAGTGGGAGAACGAAGCATCCTTGTCCAGCAACGGCACTGATATGTCAGGCACCCCCTCCATGATTACTAGAGAACTGAGAAAGGCCAGTCTCCTTGTTTATCCCCTGGGCACTTCAAATATGCAACCCGCCCTCTCCAGCGCCTGCCAAGTGGACTCACCTGCCGCTAAGACAAATCCCAAATCTCTGGTGGACATTTTCCAGAACCAGTGGGGGCTGTCATTCATCAACGAGCCCAGTGGAGGGCCTGGGGTGGGGCCGGCATTAGTGGGGCAGCCAGCCCGGAAAGGCCAGATCGTGGAGATCACCTTTCAGGGAGGTGGCCCTGCAGCTTTGCCTCTACAAGTCTCTGCTACCTCCACTCTGAGACCCGACAAACCCCTCTTCCCAAAGGCGTACGAGCGGGACAGACTCACTATCTCCCAAGCCCCTAGCAGTGTTGGTAAATCAGGCCCTACCTTGGCTCCTGGCCCTGATGCTGGGCTGGGAGGCCAAGCCCCTGGCCCAGACCCTCTGAGGGGTGAGGCTGGGAGTAGAGGTGCCATAATGTCCTCCTCTTTTAAGCACCCTGGTACTGAGCTGCCTCTTGCCTCCCCTGCTCAACATGTGTCTGTCCTGGCCAAGGAGCCCTGCCACCCCAAGGGTTGCGACCCAGGATCTTGCTGGGGGGCGTTCGATCTAAAAGCTGCTGTTATTTATCACACTAAAGGTAGGTAGCTGTTCCATTCAACGTTCATTCACAAAGTGAAATAATTGATCTGCTATGGCTGGTCCTTAGAACAGAAAGAGAATAGTGCATGTAATAATTATGAATCTCTCACACTACTAAATATGTTTTATATTTTTACAGAAATTGAATATATTCAGAATTTACAAAAACAAGGTGAGTTAGTAATTCCTGCCGTATAATTGTAGAGAACCCGAAAAGCCTCGTCTTTTATATTGGTATAGTATGTCTTGGCTGAGAAAATCTGACGTGTCCTACTTCTCTCCCTCTAGATTCAAATGGAGTTGTGTTCTATGATCAGTCCAAGGATGGGCCTGTTCAGTTAAGTCATGACTGAGCGCTACACCCTCTCCTGGCTGCTGCCTCTTGAAACGGTGCCCTGGAGGAACTGCTCCCTCTCCTATCTTAGATTCATGTTGCAGGACTCCTTTGATGTGAGCAGCTTGTGCCGTAGAGGGAACACAGTACAGCAGCACCACAGACAGACCACACTGAGCCTCTTACAGGGATGCTGTCATTCGGGAGATTACAGGATGGTTGAACAATGGGGGAACAAGCTTTTTTGACGGGAAACGTGTCCACAAGAGTGACTGCTACATTTCTCCCTCAATTTCCATTTTCAGAGACAGGCTTGTAGAGGACATCATGTGGGATAATCAGTCACCACCTCTGCATTCCCGCCCCATCTTTGGAATCACAGGATACTGGAGAGAGAGAGAGCCCCTCCTCTCTTAGCCTGTCATGGAAGACAGGAATTCCAAATGTTCACATTTGAACTGTAAGGTATCACAGATGCCTAATTTTGTATTCGGACCGAAAACAAATGGGAAAGACTTGGAACGTTTTAGAATGGTTGCCTTCTAGATGTGAAAACAGTGTGGAAAGATGGGGTTTTCTGCTCAAATTCTAGTTTAGAAACCAAATATCATGGGGAGGCTTTTGCAAGCCCATGTAAAACAAATGTTTTAATTTTGGATTATAGAGGGGTTGGTTCCCATGTTAACTGAATTACACTAATTAGAAATCCCAGGTCATTGGCTGGACAGATGGATGGATTTTTTTTGTGTTCAAGGTTCAAATCACGAGAACATGCATCCCTTTCCCACCGAGGCCTAGTCTGTTTGGTGTGTTTGTTGTGCCTCAAGGTACGGTCTCAAGTCTTTGGGCTCTGTTAATACTGGACATTTTTTTGGGCGGGGGCGTTCCTCAGGATGTGGTGGTGGTGGTTACCAACACTGCGCAGAGGCTATACTTTTTTCCCTTATCTTTTCCTTTTCTGTTAATCAACCAGTTTATAATTACAGTTTATGCTTTACATGCTACCTCTACTTACCATCTCAATGCTCAAATGAATGCCCCATATTTGCATACCTTTTCTTTTAAGATTTTGTTTTTAAAAGTTCTGGGCAGTCTTTTTTTCTCATTGGTTTTTGCACAGAATAGGCGCTTTGGCAGTGTTCACTTTTTTTACTGTAGTAATGCTTTAGAATGAGAGATACATGCAGGGCAGTATTTTAACCAGAAATATGTAAATGTTCATGTTACAAGTCTCCTATTGACATCAATGCAGGATTTAACTGAAACTTAGGACTGTTTCAAGTCTGTTTCACCTCCAGAGGAGAATTGTTAAATTCATATGGAAAGGAATTCTTGGACTCTGACCAGGTTAGGCTGCTCCTTTCTGAGACTGTTAGATGTTTCTCTCTCCCGAGTCACCATAAGTGAATTTAATTAGCTTACATTGACTGATCAGCACTTTAAATCTATAGAATTAAAGCATAAAATGTACTAAATTTAAATGTATATTTATCCCAGCGAACTCTTTGGCTCCTAACAATCACTGAAATTTTCAAATAGAACAGCCTGTTTATGACCTAATATAGTTGTTTGGCACTGTTGATCATTAACGTGGCCAAACTAAGCCTTTGATCATTCTGTGTGTCAAGGTTAATGTGAAAATGAATCTTTATTTTGATAAAGGCTAATTTATGGCACCTTAATTCCTTTTTTTGTCCCTCTTAATTGCAATTAAAATATTGGAAAACAATCATATCTCTGACCGTTGCATTGGGACCTAAAATAATACTACAGTGTATTTAGAAGACATCAGCGACTGGTGTATTAGAACGTACTGAAAAACCCAGTTCAAGGACCGCTGTCTTCTGTTATGACAGACAAATAGCCTGTGTGTGTGCGCATGCATGCATGATGTGTATCTTCACAAACATGGTCAAGGGTCAACACAAAATACAGGGTGTTTTTTATAACAACAACATTGGAATTGCATCTGCTTCGTCAAGTATGTCTCCACCTGCAAGTTGTGCCATGTCTCGACTGTTCATGCTGTCTTGTATTAAGTTATGTTAGTTTGTTCCTCACTTTTCTTTTCCTGCTGTAGTTATGGTAAGAATTTTAACAATCTATTAAAAATTACAGCTCATTTGCTGAAAGTACCTGTATTCTTGTTTATTTAAATGACTTACAGCACACTCAATTACATCTTTAAATGTCCCTTAAATTCAATCAGTCCGAATCATTAATTTCCATATATTAGTGGTTGTTTGACAAATCTGAGGTTTGAATGGATCAAGAGACATACACAGCCAGAAATGTATAGAATAATACTAGTGGACCTAATAGATTCTACACATGCTGCGGGCGTGCGCCTACAGTTGCTAGACAAGGAGGTGGTATGTGTGTTTTCAGTCATTGCTCAACACCTCCCTTTACCAATATAATGAGTGTATCAGTGAGCCGAAAGAGGACAGACATGTCTGAAGAGAGAGATGTGTACAGTATGTTGACTGAATATAGAGATGAGGTACTACCTCTTTAACCTGTCACTTTAACGCAAAATGTGATGCTTTATTTCCTTCTGTTTCCTCTTGCTGTCGGTGTCTCCTGGAGACTAACATGCTGGAAATTGTAGAACTTAACAGGAGATGAAAATAAGGGAAATAATTTGTTCCACATTTGTATTAATAAAACATTGTGGAAATGATTTGTATGCAGTCAGACATTCTTTTGGTAAGGAAGTTAAATATCAGATCAACATCAGGGATGTAACAATGACCAGACAAAAATAGACCGATTTTATTATGCTATACACAGCATTACATATCTGACAATATAAAAATATATCCACAGCATTCAAAATGCTTTTTTTTACTGGTCAATCAATAACAGGAAATAAAAACAATCAATCTAGTAGTCAAACATTAGGCTACATAAAATAGTGAGATGTGAAACATGCAGTGGCAACCTGTCATTCAGAGGCTGAGCCCCACCTGTTTTACATGTTATTTGGCATTTATAGGTGTCACATATAAGTTCGCAAACAATGATAAAATAAATACAATCATTGAGTTAATTCAGCCGCATACAATCTCTTTTTTGCTTTCTTGAGTAAGGCAGCGCCAAAATGCAGATGTTTTAGCCTAGCTCAGTGTTTTCTGTGGTGGTGGGGCAGCCAGAGGAAAATACGGAGCCTAGTGGTTGGTAATGTTCTCTAGTTGTGCCGTGATTGACTCCAGTGTTCTATCACTCATGGGGACACTACGTCACCACAAAATCTAAGGGTAGAGCTCGAAATTTCAAGGCCCTGGGAGCTGCCATAGAGTTACATTAGACGTGCCTATCCAAGAAGGCTCAAGGTCACTGGCCACAGATAGCGGTCAGATCACGTTATATCTACAGAGGCTTTGATTGGATTGATCATGTCAACATACTTTCGAAATCTTAGCTAGCAAGCTAGCAGTCATCGTCATGAATCAAGTCGACAATCTACTGGCAAATCCTTTTCAATCCTTGTCATATGAAGATAAATAATTAAGATAAATTATAGATAAAAAGTATTTGTGCTCATTGGCCAATGGACATAAGCATTACACAACAAGTTGGAAAATGCAAATTCAACAATAAGTGGTTTGGAAGGAATCCGTGGCTAACTGCAAGCATTGCAAAGCAATCACTAGCCTGCTATTCAGTGGAGTGGGTGTGTGGTCCCAAGTCTGGGTTTAAGGGTCTCTTTTCCAAGCTTAAAAGGATAAACATTAAACATTGGCCATGCTGTCAAGCCGCGCTCAAAACAACTGGAAGCTCGGAGTTGGGATATCTGACTACAGGGAGTTCAAGACAACTGGGAACTCAGAAAAAAATGAGCTCCGACTGGGAAAATATGTTTTGAATGGTCATCCAACTCCGAAACTCAAGCCTCTTTCTAGTACATGCTAAACATATTTCATGTAGTCCTCGTATCCTGTTTTAGAGAAATGTAACCATCGAATATAGAGCTTTCATTGTCTGCTTATTTGACCCGTTTATTTATCCTACGGTTCTGACTTGGTGTACAGGGAGAATATTGGAAGAACAGCCCATGTTCTGAATTCTGTAGCTGTACATTTCAAAACTGCTGAGCAAATAGTCATATTGACGACATCCGTCCTAGCTCATTCATTAACTTCTTGGTGACAGGGGGCAGTATTTTCACGTCCGGATGAAATGCATGCCCAAATTCAACTGCCTGCTCCTCATCCCCAGAAGATGAGATATGCATATGATTAGTAAATGTGGATAGAAAACACTCTGAAGTTTCTAAAACTGTTGGAGTCATGTCTGTGAGAACTTATTTAGCAGGCAAAACCCCAAGGAGAGTGACCTTTTTTTGAGGTCACTCTCTTTTCAATGAGTTTTCATTGGGAATCCAGATTTCTAAGGGACAGTTCCTATCGCTTCCACTGGATGTCAACAGTCTTTAGAAATTGGTTAAGGTTATTCCTTTGTGTAATGAAGAAGTACAGCCATCTTGAACAAGGGTCACTTGAAGTGTACTGTTAGATAGAGGCGCGTGACCAGAAAGCATGCTTCAGTTTGTTTTCTTCCTGTATTGAACACAGTCTTAAATTTGATCGATTATTTACGTAAAAAAATACCTAAAGTTGTATAACAAAAGTAGTTTGAAATGTTTTGGCAAAGTTTACAGGTAACTTTTGAGATATTTTGTAGTCACGTTGACCAAGTTGGAACCAGTGTTTTTCTAGATCAAACGCGCCGAATAAATGAACATTTTGGATATACATTGACGGAATTAATCGAACAAAAGGACCATTTGTGATGTCTATGGGACATATTGGAGTGCCAACAAAAAAAAGCTCGTCAAAGGTAAGGCATGAATTATATTTTTATTTTAGCGTTTTGTGTCGCTCCTGCAGGGTTGAATTATGGTTACTCTCTTTGTTTACGGAGGTGCTATCCTCAGATAATAGCATTGTTTGCTTTCGCCAAAAAGCCTTTTTGAAATCTGACATGTTGGCTGGATTCACAACTAGTGTAGCTTTAATTTGCTATCTTGCATGTGTGATTTAATGAAAGGTTGATTTTTATAGTAATTTATTTGAATTTTGCGCTCTGCATTTTCCCTGGCTTTTGGCCAGGTGGGACGCCCACATATCCCAGAGTAAAAGAAGAAGAGTAAAACGAGGCTGTCCATTGTCTCCATATCTACTCATTATGGCAATTGAAATGCTGCTATTAAAATTAGATCCAACAAGAACATCAAGGGGTTAGAAATCCAGGGGATAAAAACAAAAGTGTTAATGTATGACGATGACTCAAGTTTCTTCTTAAATCCGCAATCTGGATCCCTGCTCAGTCTCATTGAAGATCTTGATCACTTTTCTAGGCTCTCTGGACTAAAACTTAATCATAACAAGTGTACCAAATTACGTATTGGCTCGTTAAAATACACAGTTTACGCTACCTTGTAGTTTACCAATAAAATGGGAGGATGGTGAAGTAGACATACAGTACTTGGTATTCATATCTCAAAAATATAAATGAACGTACCGCAATCTATTTCAATAGAACGTTTGCAAAAATAGATAAGATTCTGCAACCATAGAGAGGTATATTTCTTGACTATTTCTGAATAAATCACATTGACTAACTCTTTGGTCCTATCACAGTTGACTTACTTAATAATGCCACTGCCTACTCCAGACAACTCGTTTTTTAAATCATATGAGCAAAAAATGTTTCATTTTATTTGGAATGCTTAGCCATACAAAATTAAACGTGCCTATTGATATAATGAATATGAGTTTGGGGGGCTAAAATGATTAAATATTAAAGCTTTAAACCTCTCACTAAAAGCTTCACTCATACCTAAATTATACTTAAACTCAAAATGGTCTCCAGTAGATTATTAAGAAAGGTTCATCCTTTGTAAAAAAAAAATTGCCTTCTTGCTTACACAGATTACTCATTTCCTTTACACAGACTTCTCATTTCCTTTACACAGACTTCTCATTTCCTTTACACAGACTTCTCATTTCCTTTACACAGACTTCTCATTTCCTTTACACAGACTTCTCATTTCCTTTACACAGACTTCTCATTTCCTTCACACAGACTTCTCATTTCCTTTACACAGACTTCTCATTTCCTTTACACAGACTTCTCATTTCCTTTACACAGACTTCTCATTTCCGACTTAATGAAAATGAAATTTTGTTTAAAGTATTTCCCTTTCTTAAACAAGCCATACAAAGCTGGTTAGAATTTCAGTTTATCCTCCAGAAAAGATGGAACAAATATTACAACAAATATTATGGTTAAACTCAAATATACTGATGAATAAAAAAACATTCTTTATGGATTCCCCGCCCCCCCCCCCCCCCCCCCCCCCCCCAATGGAATTATATTTATTGATAATATTATGAACAGAAACGGTAGAGTTATGTCACATATCCAGCTATAAAAGGAATGTCTGCTCAATCCAAACTTATAACCAACTGATTGCAGCATTACCACAACAATGGAGGAGGCAAGTGGAAGAAGGAGAAGGTAGGGAACTTGTTTGTCTGCTGGCAATGCACAAACAATACTTTAAAAAATATAAACAATGTAATTATAGAAATGAGCTCAAAATACCAACGTGAGAAATACTGTACTTTATTAATGTTTCAGTGGAACCAACCACAATCATACAATTATTTAATACAAAATACATTTCACCAAAATCAAGGTTTCATAATTATTGGCACTCCTCATTTAGTACTTAGTGCAAACACCTCTGGCAAGGATTACAGCATGGAGTCTTTTCCTGTAATGTTTGACAAGGTTAAGGAACACATTTGGAGGGATTATGGACCATTCCTCTATGCAGATGCTTTCAAAATCCTTAACATTCTTGGGTTTGCGCTTATCAACTGCCCTCTTCCACTCAGCCCACAGGTTTTCGATTGGATTGAGGTCCGGCGACTGAGATGGCCATGGCAGAACATTGATTTTGTTGTCACAACCATTTCTGTGTGGATCATGAGGTATGTTTTGGGCCATTGTCTTGTTGGAAAGTCCACCTACGGCCAAGTCCCAGACTTCTGGTAGAGGCAACCAGATTGTCAGCCAAAATTGCCTGATACTTGGTGGAATTCATTATGCCATCAAGGTATTGGAGTGGCCATCACAAAGCCCTGACCTCAATCTTATAGAAAATTTGTGGGCAGAACTGAAAAAGCGTGTGCGAGCAAGGAAGCCTACAAACCTGACTCGGTTACACCAGCTCTGTCAGGAGGAATGGGCCAAAATTCACCCAACTTATTGTGAGAAGCTTGTGGAAGGCTACCCGAAACGTTTGACCTAAGTCAAACAATTTCAAGGCAATGCTACCAAATACTAATTGAGTGTATGTAAACTTCTGACCCACTGGGAATGTGATGAAAGAAATAAAAGCTGAAATAAATAATTCTCTCTACTATTATTCTGACATTTCACATTCTTAAAATAAAGTGGTGATCCTAACTGACATAAAACAGGGAATTTTTACTTGGATTAAATGTCAGGAATGGTGAAAAACTGTGTTTAAATGTATTTGGCTAAGGTGTGTGTAAACTTCTGACTTCAACTGTATATGATTAGAAAGATTCAAAATGAATGTAAAACATTACAGCACAACTGAAAAATATATGGCACATGGAAACCAAACAAGGGTGGTCTATGGTGATAGGTGGGATGGGCTGAGAGTGGCTGAGGGGTGGGATTAAGGAATTTATGTTCAGCAATGTATTATTGTTATGTGATTACTGTATATAAAAGTACCATGTATGTAAAATGTGTTGCAAAATGTATGTATATGTAGCAGAAACGCTGTAAAAAAAAACAAAATATGTGTCCTCCGAAGAGGATGGGTTAAAAATGAAAAAAAATATATTATACAAATATTGTCTGGACCTCCATGGCATAGAAATAGAATGACTAGATTCTCATTTATCAACTACCGACCAAACTAACAGGCTGACAAACGGGGGTGAATATCTATGTAAAAGAAAAGGAAACTGTGTCTTAAAGCCAAAAGCATTTTCAGAGCAATTGTGTGGACACAAAATAATGTGTAACATGCTGACCACACCGCTTGCAATTTACACATACATGTTATTCAATCATTGCACCCACACTGCTCGCGGGCATCAGCGAGCGTCTGCGTGGCCAGACGCTAAAATAGAAATTTGTTCTATTTGTGACGCTCAACGAGCTGCAAGTCCGACCTCTCCCATCTCCTCATTGGTTTTTAGGAGCATATACCCACGTTGATGATTGAAAGATGAACTTAGGTCCACACTCCAGTAGGTTGTAGTAATACTGTAAAGTTGGTTGCCAACTGCCATATGAAGTCCAAAGAAGAAAAAGAAGGAGAGATGACAAGAAACAAATTCGGTTTACCGTTTTATCTGTGGATTAATTGTCGGAGTTGAGGACCTTGTGCATTTCAGGTAAAATAACAACCCAATGTTTATATACCAGGGCAAATTAGCTAGCAACAGTAAGCTAGCTAGCTAAATTGCCATAAATGTTTAATACTTTTTGACCTGTCCCCAAGTTAATATAATTGGTTCAGAGTTTGTTTTGATATTTCAACCTGCGTGTCCTGATCACTTCTGGTGTGAGTGAACAAAATCAAGTTGGAGCTAGTTTCTTTCCGAGTTCCCAGTTGTCTTGAACTCACTGAAGTCTGATATTTCCCAGTTCTGAGTTTCCAGTTGTTTTGAACAAGGCAGAAGTCATGCTGGATTGACAACATGGCCAATGTATTCAATATATTTTGGCCTACAGTGTTGCATGTGAATGTTTATCCTTTTAAGCTTGGAAAAGAGACCCTTAAACCCAGACTTGGACCACACACCCTCTCCACTGAATAGCAGGGGAAGCAAAATAGTGATTGCTTTGCAACACTTGCGGTTAGCCACTGATTCCTTCAAAACACTCATTATTGAATTTGTGATTTCCAACTTGTTGTGTAATGTTTATTTCCAATGGCCAATGAGCACCGATAAGTTTTATCTAGAATTTCTCTTCATATGACAAGGATTGAAAAGTATTTGCCAGTAGATTGTCGACGTGATTCATGATGATGACTGCTTGTCTAGCTTGATTTTGAAGGCATGATGTTGACATGATCAGTCCAACCAAAGCTATGGTAGATATAACATGATTTGACATAATTTTATCTGTGGCCAGTGACCTTGAGCCTTCTTGGATGGGCACTTCTAATGTAAATCTATGGCAGCACTTAAGGGGGCTTGAACTTTCTAGCTCTCCCTGTATATTTTGTGGTGACGTAGTATCCCAATTAGTGACAGAATACTGAGCCAATCACGGCACAACTAGACAAGATTACCAACCACTAGGCTCTGTATATTCTGCTGGCTGCTCCTCCACCACAGAAAGCACAGAGCTAGGCTGAAACACCTTAATTTTGGAGCTGCCTTACTCAAGAAAGCAAAAAAGAGACCCTGTTTGTATGCGGCTCCATTAACTCAATACATTTTTTTTTTTACATTGTTTGCAAACTGATATATTTACACGTATTAATGCCAAAATAACAGGTGGGGCTCAAAACACTGTGAAGGACGGGTCGCCACTGTTTTTCCCACTGTCACGGTGGTCTTCACTGGAAAGATCCTCAAAGTGGTATCATGATGAAGTATAGGGAAGATTGTCTGTGTGAAAGTGTGTGTGATTGTGTGTATGTGTGTATTTTCATCAAGGTCAAAGAAAGACAGCTTTTCCTTGTCCCAATCCAGATGCACTCTCATCATTCGAGGGAAAGTGATTCACTTCAAGATGATGTACATCATCCTTTTGGGAAAATTATAGGAAGTGACTAACACAGCTAGTCCAAATACCCAAAGGATTTATATGGCATACTGCTAGATCTAGACCAACTAGATATTTTGGCATTATTGGTGGCCACACCTACAGCCCAATAGGAACCATCAGAATTCTCTACGTCCCAGCTGTGTGTTCCTGAGTTATAACCCTCAGAACCTAGGACACATCCATGAAGCCTCTCTGGGTTGTCAGGGAGCTGTAGTGCTTCATCACAGTGTCTCATGCTGGTCAAGTCCTCGTACAGGATGAGACCTGTGTCTGCAGTGTTGGGATCCAGGATTACAGGAGCTAAGGAGAGATCATTTAACTTTACCATTTACTCTGTAAATTCACTACAAGTTTCACTGATACTCATATCTAAATTCCTATGAGCATTGTTTTGCAATAGAGAAATTATGCAATTTAACAGTATGGGGGTCACTACTAGAATTAATATGAATTATACTGATACAGTCCTAGGACTAAGAACAAGGCGCAGATGAAACCTACTGTTGTTTTTTTGCTGCAAAACATTACTCAGTAGCTAGGTTTCCATCCAATTTGCGACAGATTTTCATGCAAATATTATAATAAAAAATCACTATAATAAAAAATCTAAATCGCTCCAAGCTCCCCTCTGCTCACATACTCTGCACCAGACCGAGGACGCGTCCCCCGTTCAGACGTTTCATGCATAAACCTATGGTTGCGTACCACGTCATGGACCATTTTATCGGCTGACAGATTGGTATAACATATGATATGGTTAGCTAATACTTACAATACCTATCCAGCTGTTGTAAGATTTGGCATCCATCAACAACACCTGGGCAGAGAAACGCCCCCGGACTTTGTTGCGGTTCAAAGACTGCGTTATGACCTGCACATAAAAACACTTTTGTGCTTACATCATATACTGAATAAAAAACACGAGTTTAATGTGTTACCATTGTATTTTCGACTTTACCAATAGTTTTGCCACAAACTGTCGCGATAAATGGCAAACTTGCCCAATCTTGCACATGCTCTCTAGACAACAGTTCGCTGATAAAGTGTACACATATAGGCTATATTATGAGATGGATAAAAGCAAGATCATTATGTCACTAGCATACAAATAATAACCTCAATTTTTATTGGAAAGCAGCATCAAGCTCATCACTGTGTACTTTCACCATCACGTAGCTTAAACTGTGCATGCTTTTCCAAGTCGCCCTGAAAGGACCACACAACATTGCATTGCGTGACTGCACATTTACCTCTACATGATGGTTATTCTACCAACATTTGCGCAAGAAATCGTTTGCACCGCAATGTGTCGCATAATACATTTTACAGACACAAAAAGATCCCATCATGTCGAACGAACAAATTGTGGATGGAAACGCATTTACAGTATTGGACCATCCCTTTCATCTTCTCCCTGACTCTTAACTGCAGGTTGCCCAGGTGTTTGGCCACGTCTATCAGCGCTCCTGAAACCCTCTTTGGATCTGGCAGTGTTTGCTTGGCTCTGGAAGAACATTCAGGAGTTAGTACTGCTGTGGTCTTGGTTATAGAACCACAGAGAGGAGGGAGAAAGGAGGAAGACCATTTACCTTGTCTCTGTGGCCTAGTAGTTCTGAAGAGGACCAATAAAGAAGGTGAAAATCAGTCTTACCAATAAAATAATCAGTAAATAATAATCACTATATACAATATCTACTCATAAGATCAGCTGTTTACTGTACCTGCAAGAATGAGATGCACCTCAGTTTTCCTGTAGGGCATGATCTTCCCTTAGATTAGAACAGAGTAGACAATAAAGAACACAAACTAGCCAAAATGCATACATTGTTGTTGCATCAATACTTAAATGTCATACCTTAATATGTTTTGCTGTATTATCACAGGTGAGTTTGACTCCCTTAAAGAGCCTCAGTTTATCCTTAAGAGGTTTCAATGCAGTCTTGAGTTTAACCTGAAAAGAAAGCAACATGGTATTCACAAACTTGACCTGTATGTTACTGTGTGAGATTGCTGTGTAGGAAAGATTTGTTTATGAGTAAAAAAAGAAAAAGATTAGACAGGCCCTATCTTACCACCATGTCACGCCCTGGTCTTAGTATTTTGTGTTTTCTTTATTATTTTGGTCAGGCCAGGGTGTGACATGGGTTAATTATGTGGTGTGTTTTGTCTTGTTTTTTTTGTAGGTATTGGGATTGTGGTATAGTGGGGTTATCTAGAAAAGTCTATGGTTGCCTGAAGTGGTTCTCAATCAGAGGCAGGGGTTAATCGTTGTCTCTGATTGGGAACCATATTTAGGCAGCCATATTCTTTGAGTGTTTCGTGGGTGATTGTTCCTGTCTCTGTGTTAGTTTGCACCAGTATAGGCTGGTTAGGTTTTCACTTTATGTTTTTGTATTGTTTGTTTTCATCTTTATTAAAGATGTATACAAATAACCACGCTGCATTTTGGTCCACCTCTCCTTCGACGCAAGAAAACCTTAACACACCAACTATTGTAAAGTACCACAAACTGGTTGCTAAATGTGCAAAATGATCCACATAGAAACAGCTACTGCAATAGTTTGTTTCCACAAATTTCCCCATTTTCTCTCTGTCACACTTCTCTCCCTCTTTTGTAATGCCCTAAGAAAGCAGTTTACTTTCACTTTTAAAGACTCACCCCTGTTTTGTAGCAGCTACAAAATACTATAAACTAAAGGATGTCCTCATCTCCTTCAGTAACCGCTCTGAAATGTTGATATTAACAAGCAATATAGCTCCTGTGTCAGTTGAACAGACTGAACAAGCAAATAACATGAGGTTGCAGCAAGAGCAGACTGTTACAGTGTTGTGCTGTGTGTCATCTCCTGTCAAAATACTTCCTGCATTCTGTGTATTACATGTGTACGAGGAAAGGAACTACTGTGTTTTTGAAATACACAGATACCACAAAGGTCTGTGCATAATATAGTATTATCATAGCAAACAAATTGATAGTTTAATGTGTCTTGCTTCAATCATTGTGACTACCTTTTAAACTCTGTTAGTGGTAGATGTGTTCTTTTCCAAGGTAACCACTGGAGGGCAGTCAAGGTTTTGCAGATCTTGTACTTGAAGACACTTCCCTTACAAGGAATGATTTACACGATTTGTGTACTTTTTGTGTGTACAAGAACCATATAAATTCCAACAATTATTATTTCAAGTCATCTGTAATTTCAAGTCATCTTATGCCATGATAGCAAACACCAAAATATTCACATAATGGGGGACATGAGCATCACTAGGATGAAATCATCTGTTAAGGAATATCTCAACAATAAACTCTTTATTTCTCTAGAGCAAATTGTATTTTTGCTTCATTCAATTCTAGCAATTTGATTAGAGATTAGTTTATTCAGAGGTCACATGTTTTTGTAGTTTTAATTGCAGGATGTCAACTGCATATTGTCTCAGGGTTGTCCCACTGTACATAGAACCACCTTCAGAGGGACAAGTCTCCTAAGTTTCTGTGTGAGAAGAGAACAAGGAGCCCCTGGCCCCTTAACCTTGACCATGTAAGTGTTTGAGGCCATAATGACTACTGTGTGTAATTATGGTGTGAGGCAGGCTGGAATGTGACTTCAAAGCATCTCCCTACTCTGTCGCCCTATTCTTGTCATGTTGAGGGTGGAAAAATTGTGAAAATATTTCTTTAACAATTCTTTATTATTTATGTTGTCTTTTTTCTTTTTTTTCCAATGGGCGGGTCTGCATGTAGAGGCACATTTTGTGTGTGAATTTGGAAGGACATAAAGCACAACTATAGTGGCTTGCAAAAGTATTCACCCCCTTGAGGTCTTTTCTATTTTGTTGCCTTACAACCTGGAATTAAAATAGATTTTTTGGGGGGGTTTGTATCATTTGATTTATACAACATGCCTACCACTTTGAAGATGCAAAATATTTTTGTGAGACAAACAAGAAATAAGACAAAAAAATGAACTTGAGCATGCATAACTATTCACCCCCCCCCCCCCCCCCCCCCACAAAAAAAAAAAAGTCAATACTTTGCAGAGTCACCCTTTACAGCTGCAAGTCACTTGGGGTATGTCTCTATAAGCTTGGCACATCTAGCCACTGGGATTTTTGCCTATTCTTAAAGGCAAATCTGCTCCCGCTCCGTCAAGTTGGATGGGTTCCGCTGGTGTACAGCAATCTTTAAATCATACCACAGATTCTCAATTGGATTGAGCCATTCCAAGACATTTACATGTTTCCCCTTAAACCAATCGAGTGTTGCTTTAGCAGTATGCTTAGGGTCATTGTCCTGCTTGAAGATGATCCTCCGTCCCAGTCTCAAATCTCTGGAAGACTGAATCAGGTTTACCTCAAGAATTTCCCTGTATTTAGCGCCATCCATCATTCCTTCAATTTTGACCAGTTTCCCAGTCCCTGCCGATGAAAAACATCCCCAAAACATGATGCTGCCACCACCATGCTTCACTGTGGGGATGGTATTCTCGGGGTGATGAGAGGTGTTGAGTTTGCATCAGACATTGCATTTTCCTTGATGGCCAAAAAGCTCAATTTTAGTCTCATCTGACCAGAGTACCTTCTTCCATATGTTTGGGGAGTCTCCCATATGCCTTTTGGTGAACACCAAACATGTTTGCTAATTTTTTTCTTGAAGCAATGGCTTTTTTTCTGGACACTCTTCCGTAAAGCCCAGCTCTGTGGAATGTATGGCTTAAAGTGGTCCTATGGACAGATACTCCAATCTCCGCTGTGGAGCTTTGCAGCACCTTCAGGGTTATCTTTGGTCTCTTTGTTGCCTCTCTGATTAACGCCCTCCTTGCCTGGTCTGTGAGTTTTGGTGAGTGGCCCTCTCTTGGCAGTTTTGTTATGGAGCCGTATTCTTTCCATTTTTTAATAATGGATTTAATGGTGCTCTGTGGGATGTTCAAAGTTTTGGATATGTTTTTGTAACCCAACCCTTATCTGTATTTCTCCACAACTTTGTCCCTGACCTGTTTGGCGAGCTCCTTGGTCTTCATAGTGCCGCTTGCTTGGTGGTGCCCCTTGCTTAGACTCTGGGGCCTTTCAGAACAGGTGTATATATACTGAGATCATGTGACAGATCATGTGACACTTAGATTGCACACAGGTGGACTTTATTTAAGTAATTATGTGACTTCTGAAGGTAATTGGTTGCACCAGATCTGATTTAGGGGCTTGAATACATATAGATGCACCGCTTTTCCGTTTTTTATTTTTGTTGAAACAAGTCATTTTTCATTTCACCTCAACAATTTGGACTAGTTTGTGTATGTCCATTACATGAAATCCAAATAAAAATCTATTTAAATTACAGGTTGTAATGCAACAAAATGGGAAAAATGCCAAGGGGGGTGAATACTTTTGCAAGGCACTGTACTTCAGACCATCGTCATTAACATAGCTACAGTATCTGCAAGTATAGATTCAGTCCTGAACACAAGGTTGCTAAATGATTCTATACCTATATTACATTAATGATTCTATACCTGTATTACATTAAATATTCTATACCTGTATTACATTAAATATTCTATACCTATATTACATTAATGATTCTATACCTGTATTACATTAATGATTCTATACCTGTATTACATTAAATATTCTATACCTGTATTACATTAAATATTCTATACCTATATTACATTAATGATTCTATACCTATATTACATTAAATATTCTATACCTATATTACATTAAATATTCTATACCTATATTACATTAAATATTCTATACCTGTATTACATTAAATATTCTATACCTATATTACATTAATGATTCTATACCTATATTACATTAATGATTCTATACCTGTATTACATTAATGATTCTATACCTATATTACATTAAATATTCTATACCTGTATTACATTAAATATTCTATACCTGTATTACATTAAATATTCTATACCTGTATTACATTAAATATTCTATACCTGTATTACATTAAATATTCTATACCTATATTACATTAATGATTCTATACCTATATTACATTAATGATTCTATACCTGTATTACATTAAATATTCTATACCTGTATTACATTAAATATTCTATACCTGTATTACATTAAATATTCTATACCTGTATTACATTAAATATTCTATACCTATATTACATTAATGATTCTATACCTATATTACATTAAATATTCTATACCTATATTACATTAATGATTCTATACCTATATTACATTAATGATTCTATACCTATATTACATTAATGATTCTATGCCTATATTACATTAATGATTCTATACCTATATTACATTAAATATTCTATACCTATATTACATTAAATATTCTATACCTGTATTACATTAAATATTCTATACCTGTATTACATTAATGATTCTATACCTATATTACATTAAATATTCTATACCTGTATTACATTAATGATTCTATACCTGTATTACATTAAATATTCTATACCTATATTACATTAATGATTCTATACCTATATTACATTAAATATTCTATACCTGTATTACATTAATGATTCTATACCTGTATTACATTAATGATTCTATACCTATATTACATTAATGATTCTATACCTATATTACATTAATGATTCTATACCTATATTACATTAAATATTCTATACCTGTATTACATTAAATATTCTATACCTATATTACATTAAATATTCTATACCTATATTACATTAATGATTCTATGCCTATATTACATTAAATATTCTATACCTATATTACATTAATGATTCTATACCTATATTACATTAAATATTCTATACCTATATTACATTAAATATTCTATACCTGTATTACATTAAATATTCTATACCTGTATTACATTAATGATTCTATACCTGTATTACATTAATGATTCTATACCTATATTACATTAAATATTCTATACCTGTATTACATTAAATATTCTATACCTGTATTACATTAAATATTCTATACCTGTATTACATTAATGATTCTATACCTGTATTACATTAAATATTCTATACCTATATTACATTAAATATTCTATACCTATATTACATTAAATATTCTATACCTGTATTACATTAAATATTCTATACCTATATTACATTAAATATTCTATACCTGTATTACATTAAATATTCTATACCTGTATTACATTAAATATTCTATACCTATATTACATTAAATATTCTATACCTGTATTACATTAAATATTCTATACCTATATTACATTAAATATTCTATACCTGTATTACATTAAATATTCTATACCTGTATTACATTAAATATTCTATACCTATATTACATTAAATATTCTATACCTGTATTACATTAAATATTCTATACCTATATTACATTAATGATTCTATACCTATATTACATTAATGATTCTATACCTGTATTACATTAAATATTCTATACCTATATTACATTAATGATTCTATACCTATATTACATTAAATATTCTATACCTGTATTACATTAAATATTCTATACCTGTATTACATTAAATATTCTATACCTATATTACATTAATGATTCTATACCTGTATTACATTAAATATTCTATACCTGTATTACATTAAATATTCTATACCTATATTACATTAAATATTCTATACCTGTATTACATTAAATATTCTATACCTGTATTACATTAAATATTCTATACCTGTATTACATTAAATATTCTATGCCTACAGTTGAAGTCGGAAGTTTACATACACTTAGGTTGGAGTCATTAAAACTAGTTTTTCAACCACTCCACAAATATCTTGTTAACAAACTTTAGTTTTGGGAAGTCGGTTAGGACATTTGTTTTGTGCATGACACAAGTCATTTTTCCAACAATTGTTTATAAACAGATCATTTCACTTATAATTCAGTGTATCACAATTCCAGTGGGTCAGAAGTTTACATACACTAAGGTGACTGTGCCTTTAAACAGCTTGTAAAATTCCAGAAAATTATGTCATGGCTTTAGAAGCTTCTGATAGGCTAATTAACATCATTTGAGTCAATTGGAGGTGTACCTGTGGATGTATTTCAAGGCCTACCCTGACATCATGGGAAAATCCAAATAAATCTGCCAAGACCTCTGGGAGCAATTTCCAAACGCCTGAAGGTACCACGTTCATCTGTACAAACAATAGTACGCAAGTATTAACACCGTGGGACCACGCAGCCGTCATACAGCTCAGGAAGGAGAAGCGTTCTGTCTCCTAGAGATACTTTGGTGAGAAAAGTGCAAATCAATCCCAGAACAACAGCACGACCTTGCGAAGACGCTGGAGGAAACAGGTACAAAAGTATCTATATCCACAGTAAAACGTGTCCTATATCGACATAACATGAAAGGCCGCTCAACAAGGAAGAAGCCACTGCTCCAAAACCTCCATTAAAAAAGCCAGACTATGGTTTGCAACTGCACATGGGGACAAAGATCGTACTTTTTTGAAAAATGTCCTCTGGTTTGATAAAACAAAAATATAACTGTTTTGCCATAATGACCATCGTTATGTTTGGAGGAAAAAGGGGGAGGCTTGCAAGCTGAAAAACACCATCCCAACCGTGAAGCACGGGGGTGGCAGCAACATGTTGTGGGTTTTTTTTTGCTGCAGGAGGGCCTGGTGCACTTCACAAAATAGATGGCTCATGTGGAAGGAAAATTACGTGGATATATTGAAGCAACACCTCAAGACATCAGTCAGGAAGTTAAAGCTTGGTCGCAAATGGGTCTTCCAAATGGACAATGACCCCAAGCATACTTCCAAAGTTGTGGCAAAATGGCTTAAGGACAACAAAATCAAGGTATTGGAGTGGCCATCACAAAGCCCTGACCTCAATCCTATAGAAAATGTGTGGGCAGAACTGAAAAAGCGTGTGCGAGCAAGGAGGCCTACAAACCTGACTCAGTTACACCAGCTCTGTCAGGAGGCATGGGTCAAAATTCACCCAACTTATTGTGGGAAGCTTGTGGAAGGCTACCCAAAATGTTTGACCCAAGTTAAACAATTTAAAGGCAATGCTACCGAATACTAATTGAGTGTATGTAAACTTCTGACCCACTGGGAATGTGATGAAAGAAATAAAAGCTGAAATAAATAATTCTCTCTGCTATTATTCTGACATTTCCTATTCTTAAAATAAAGTGGTGATCCTAATTGCCCTAAAACAGGGATTTTTTACTAGGATTAAATGTCAGGAATTGTGAAAAACTGAGTTTAAATGTATTAGGCTAAGGTGTATGTAAACTTCAGACTTCAACTGTATATTACATTAAAGAGGGCGTTAACTGTCTTATAACCTCAACCTCTGATGAAACATAACTTGACTTCCTCAGAGCCTCTGTGATCAAGGTGTTGTTTGGGGGCCAGTGACTACCCATACAGTGCCATGAAAAAGTATTTGCTGCCTTTCTGATTTTCTCTATTTTTGCATATTTTTCATACTGAATGTTATCAGATCTTCAACCAAAACCTGATATTAGATTAGATTCATTTTCAAATAACCAAAAAATAAAAGGATACTTATTTTATTTATTTAATTAACGAAGTAACGCAACACTCAATTCCCCTGTGAAAAAGCAATTGCCCTCTTACACTCAATAACTGGTTGTGCCACCTTTAGCTGCCATAACGCCAACCAAACGTTTCCTGTAGTTGTTGATCAGTCTCTCACATCACTGTGGAGGAATTTTGGCCCACTCTTGCATGCGGAATTGCTTTAAGTCAGTGAAATTTGTGGGTTTTCAAGCATGAACTGCTCGTTTCAAGTCCTGCCACAACATCTCATTTGGGATTAGGTCTGGACTTTAACTCGGCCATTACAAAACATCAAATGTGTTGCTTTAAAAAATAAGTTTGCCAAAAGCACCTGTAAGCACCTGGACGATCATGAAGAGTCTTGTAAGAATGTTCTGTGGACAGATGAGTCAAAAGTATCACTTTTTGGATGACATGGGTCCCATTATGCCTGGTGAAAACCAAACACTGCATTCCACAGTAAACTTCATACCAACGGTCAAGCATGGCAGTTCATGCTTGGAAACCAACAAATATCGCTGACTTAAAGCATTTCTGTATGCAGAGTGGGCCAAAATTCCTCCACCGTGATGTGAGAGACTGGTCAACAACTACAGGAAGCGTTTAGTTGGAGTCATTGCAGCTAAAGGTGGCACAACCAGTTATTGAGTGTAAGGGAGCAATTACTTTTTCACACAGGGGAATTGGGTGTTGCAAAACTTTTTTAAATAAATAAAATAATTAACTTTTTTGTTGTTGTTATTTGTAACCTCAGGTTCCCTTTATCTAATTTTAGGTTTGGTTGAAGATCTGATAACATTCAGTATGAAAAATAGAGAAAATCAGAAAGGGGGCAAATCCTTTTTCACAGCACTGTAGATGGGGCAGAGAGGAGGGCCAACATTCCTGCACCACTACAGGGGTAAACTACAGGGCATGTCATGTCGTCAGAGTATCTTGCTGTAGTTCCGACAAAGACAAGCTTTTGTCATGGTATCAGTGAAAGCATAAATCACGTAAATCACATCAGGGTTCTTATAGTGTCCTTCAGTGAAAAGCTGCAGGGTTTTAATTGTAGAGCGCTTGAATGGATAATGCTAGACGAGGGATGTGCAATGCTGGAACATAGCTACTGTAGGCCAGTTTGCCTTGAGCGTAGTGCTTCACTCATAACACCAGTGGGACACTAGTGATTTAAATCTCCTTGTGTATTGATGACAGACTCTCATGTCAGTGGAAGGTTTGTGTTATTAACAGCTCATATTTCACTCTGCTGGAATGCATGGCTGTCTCATTGAAAGCCCTGGCACAGGAGGCCACCTCTAAAACAGTACACTGTAAAGGTAAGTCATTTGTTCAATGTGAAGGCTTTGGCCAGCCAGGTATCACTTTTTTTTGTATGTTGCATGTAATTATAAGGTTATTGCCTCAATCTTTGATATGAGGCAATACTCGTATTTATCTAATATCTCTCAGATCTTTATCATTATCTTTGTTTGTGTTCTTTTCTTAGCAGATGGGAATGTTTGCTGCATGTTCTCACCATGGAAACAAATTCAACAGAAAGACAACAACACAGCTCACAGTGATGACGACTTGGCTCTGTATGTGCACAGACTGATGTGTCATCTAACCTGATGAAAGGCAGACAGACAGTTTTAACGGGCACTCACTGACGGCTGAATCCTAACTTCAGATCTGCGGGCGTTACAAATGTTCGCACAAATCTCCCATTGACATGAATGAATGACTGACGATGACAGGGGATTGATGCTGAAGTACTGTAGATATTGCATTTACAGTAGTAGGTTCTAAACTCAGTCCTTTGGGACCATCAATCATTTCATGTATAGTATTGCATAGAATAACTTTATTTTTTATGGAGCACAGAGACCTTCATTGGTGTGTGTGTGCATCTGTGTGTGTGTGTGACTCAGCCCTGTGCCATCGACTTACTCTCTCTTCCCACAGACAGACAGCCCCTGGTGGGTGAGTCAATCTGGTTGAGGAGGCGGGATATGGAGGGAGGGGGGTTAGAAGAGGGGATCCACCTCCACCAGCTCCCTCCAGAGGGTAAAGATCCTGTCCAAATATGACATCACTGACCTCCTAAAGGCCAAGCAGCTCTGCCAGTGTATGAAGGCAGGGGGTTGGAGCTGGATGGGGGAGAGCGTGTATGTTACAGAGGGTTGGAGCTGGATGGGGGAGAGCGTGTATGTTACAGAGAGTTGGAGCTGGATGGGGGAGAGCGTGTATGTTACAGAGGGTTGGAGCTGGATGGGGGAGAGCGTGTATGTTACAGAGGGTTGGAGCTGGATGGGGGAGAGCATGTACCAACAGGGTCCTCCACCTCTACAGGTTGACAGCTGCAGGGACAAAGGGCCAGGGGGCCCCAGACTACCTGGCTGCTATGCTGACTTTATTTCCATCACACCCAGTTGAACTCCCCCTATTTAACAACATCTTAGGTGAAGCCCATGGAATAACAAAGAGTAAAAATAACATCTCACTTTCCAGACATGTCCATATTCTCAATTACAAGAGTATAAATATGTTATAAGCGTTGTTGTCGCACTCCGTTTTAAAGAGCACAATTATGTTTTCATTGGTTTGACACTTTAATTAAAACAATAGTAGCAGTACTAAATGTCTTAATTGAAAACTGTTTTTATATCATTGCTAGATTACAAATATTAGTCTAAACCTTCTCATAGGAGTGTGAAGATTCAACAACCTCCCTTGCAACTCCCCAGTCAGAAAACTTGACCCCAAGTCACTCTGCTTACTTATTATCTCAAATTACCCAAGAATAAATAGTGTATGTATCTGTAATTTACAAATCTCAGAGCAGAAAGAAATCTTGAGCAGGTTGCTCATGCAAGGCCTGCCTTACAAAATGGTTATGTGGATGGGTGTGAAGTAAAGTTGATTTATTCATGGCGACAGATAATTGCTGGTGTCTTGTCATCTGTCAGAAACACTGGGCCAAGGGATGTTCCAAACTATAGTCAAAGCTTTTTGTGTTCGGACCATAAATCTGTCAAGCTCTGCTGTAAATCTCAGGCCTCTGAGGAAGCCTGTTTGTGCACTATACAGATGTAGGATCTTAAATTGATCACCCTGTTGGAGGATAACGTTTCTGCAAAGCAGGACATTTAAAACATGTAGTGTATTTGAGGTTTAAAAAGGCTTCTGAAAATTGTAATTTCCACTTTGAAATTTCCGACTTGATTTCTCCTTACGAAAAATGTATCAACTCCTAAAAAAATGTCCATTAATTATAATCCACATAAAAAAATACAATTTCTTATTGAAGCAGGATTATTTTCCTGCTGTAGCAAACTGGCTCAAATTAAGATCCTACATCTGTAGGACAATAGGCTATGACTCAGCACACTGTGCTGTGCTAGCCCCAAATCCTTTCCGCAACAAATGAATCAAAGACAGTGCTGGACTACCTGGTGCTGTAATTACAGATGAATGGTGTGACGTGCAGACGGAGGGAATTAGATGCTTCCAATTTCTGACGGAGCAACTGAACACCCCACAGGTGGCGGAGGGAATGGAGACGTTGGTGCAGAGCACTAAACACTGTCTCTGTCTTAGAATTTAAGATGGCTTGGGGCAGCAGCTCCAGTAACTATGCTGACAATGCTCATTCTAACCCCTTGTGAAAAATAAAACACTTGATTGACCATCATTTGATTGGAGTCCACTTGAATTGGCAATCTCAATTGGTTTAGAGGGCATGTACTGTATAATGCCATGATTTTAGGTGGAACAATCAAGGTCAAGTGTCTTGCTCAAGGGTACCTCTTTTTAACAATCAAAAGGCAAGCTTTGGTCAAAGCCAAGGGCACTATGGCTACACAAGCTTAACGTTTTATTTAATTTTTTATAAACAGTTGTTGTACACTAAGAAGAAACAAGAGATGTAGAATTAGTATAATTAGACAAGCTTGAAATGACACCACAACTTACTTCACAAGGTTAGGCTACTGCAAGATGCCTAGTTCCCACTGTGTTCTCTCAGACTCCAGAGAGCCAGTCCTGCCAAAACACTGAGCTTCAGTCCCCAGGATCAAAGTCCTCAGCTACTATTGCATTATCTCCGACTTGTTCATCAGACACTCTACCTGTACAGGTCGTACATCCTCCCTTTTATTTCCTCTCATCCAACGGACTCTCAGTCAGTCCAGGATGTGGCTAACCAAGAACGTTTCATACGTTTTTATCCTTCCCCTCAGATCTTAGAGGACCATCTTGAGAGGAGCCGTGTCTGCAATCAAACCAAGGGGCAAGGGAAAGAAATTTGATAGGGTATAGTCTAACATTGAAGTCATGGTGACTCAGAAGGTCATATTGTTATGGGGATGAATTGATAAGATATGAAGACATGGGCAAAACAGTTACTCTTCACTGTTCTTTAGGGAAAGCTCTGACTGGAATTGTCTGGTTGTGACCCACCCACCTTTTCCAAAACCCAACCTATGATTAGCATGGAAAGGTTATGGCTTTTACAACTAATTTCAAATTATAGAGAGAATACCATGTCAGAGTGTGCAGACCTGTGTTTAAGAAACCTAGAAATTACGTCCTAATTGCAGAACAAGAAAAATAAGGGCAATGTTGTAATTCTCTCCTAAACAACTTTTATTTCCAACAACAATAACTCTCTGCCTTTTACTTTAGCGTTGCAATGGGGAAAACACATCACTCTCACCATGTCAGTGCAGGAAACAAACGTAAAAACGCCTTTGCATGACACAAGCCTGGACATGGACATTTCTCTTTCAAATTGTTTATTTGACCAACAAGGCATTCTACATTGTAGGCCTCTACAAAATCGCTCAAAATTAGCGCCCCCAAACTGAAAAGCCAAGCTATGCCTATAACAGCAGCTTAAAGGTTAAACGTTGGAAATGCTATCGCTAAATGAGTGCATCAGCTGCTGAGTGGAGGACGGCTCATAATAATGTCTCGATTGGATAAAATTCAATTTGATACCATTCCACTTATTCCGCTCCAGCCATTACCACGAGGCCGTCCTCCCCAATTAAGGTGCCACCAACCTCCTGTAGTGTGCATAGCCATTCACACCACTTAAGCCAAAGCAGCTAACTGTTGGGAAGGCTCACAACAAGCACCTTGTACCTCGTGGCCCAATTGACTTTTTAAGCACCGTGCTATAAACCCAGGCAGGAAGGAAACAATGTCTTCAATGACCTCTCAATGAGTGTGTGATAAGAGTGATGACCCCCAGCAGCATTTGGGCTGATATGATCAGCAGAGTCCAGTCTGACAGGTGAAGCTACAGAGCCTTAGAGAACAAGTGACGTTGTAAATCTACATTTTTTAAAATGTTTTTGAAAGCATGCACTCAAGCAGTGTAATGACAGTGCCTTGGAAGTTAAAGAAAAAGAAGGTCAATGTTCTTTTAGGGGAGATATATATCATTCGCCAGTGCGTTTGAACCTAAAAAACAAACATTGTAATGGATATGTTTCATGTTATGTGTATTGCTTGAGTTTGTCTTGTGATCTGTTTCTCATGCGGTATCATCTTAAGATCCTTCCTCCAGGTATGGAGTCTGATATGGCCATGTGTTGCTTCTACATGTATGGGTCAATTATGTGCCTATGCTATACATGCCACAGTAAATTAGAGGTATGACACATATACAGTACATACAGTAACAGACATACAACACAGTTAGCAGCAGTATGGATATTCAGCTAGCGGGATATACGCTGCACCGGCAGGATAGAACAGCACACTTCGTAAGAAGGGGGGGGGGGGGGGGGGTCTGTGCATATTTGTAAACAACTATTAGAGATCACCTGTACTCCACACACAGAGACACGTACAAAGCTCTCCCTCCCCCTCCATTTGGTAAATCTGACCACAACTCTATCCTCCTGATTCCTGCTTAAAAGCAAAAATTAAAGCAGGAAGCACCAGTGACTCGGTCTATAAAAAAGTGGTCAGATGAAGCAGATGCTAAACTACAGGACTGTTTTGCTATCACAGACTGGAACATGTGCCGGGATTCTTTCGATGACATTGAGGAATACACCACATCAGTCACTGGATTTATCAATAAGTGCATTGAGGACGTCGTCTCCACAGTGACTGTACGTACATACCCCACAGACCGCAAGAAGCCATGGATTACAGGCAACATTCGCACTGAGCTAAAGGGTAGAGCTGCCGCTTTCAAGGTGCGGGACTCTAACCCAGAAGCTTACAAGAAATCTTGCTATGCCCTGCGACGAACCATCAAACACGAGCTAAATCACGAGCTAAATCACTTCTATGCTCGCTTTGAGGCAAGCAACACTGAGGCATGCATGAGAGCATCAGCTGTTCTGGACGACTGTGTGATCACGCTCTCCGTAGCCAACGTGAGTAAGACAGGTCAACATACACAAGGCTGCGGGGCCAGATGGATTACCAAGACGTGTGCTCCAGTCATGTGCTGACCAACTGGCAGGTGTCTTCACTGACATTTTCAACATGTCCCTGATTGAGTCTGTAATACCAACATGTTTCAAGCAGACCACCATAGTCCCTGTGCCAAAGAACACAAAGGCAACATGCCTAAATGACTACAGACCCGTAGCACTCACGTCCGTAGCCATGAAGTGCTTTGAAAGGTTGGTAGTGGCTCACATCAACACCATTATCCCAGAAGCCCTAGACCCACTCCAATTTGTATACCGCCCAAACATATCCACAGATGATGCAGTCTCTATTGCACACCACACTGCCCTTTCCCACCTGAACACTTATGTGAGAATGCTATTCATTGACTACAGCTCAGCGTTCAACACCATAGCACCTTCAAAGCTCATCACTAAACTAAGGATCCCGGGACTAAACACCTCCCTCTGCAACTGGATCCTGGACTTCCTGACGGGCCACACCCAGGTGGTGAGGGTTGGTAGCAACACATCTGCTACGCTGATCCTCAACACTGGAGCTCCACAGGGGTGCGTGCTCAGTCCCCTCCTGTACTCCCTGTTCACCCATGACTGCATGTCCAGGCATGACTCCAACACCATCATTAAGTTTGCAGACAACACAACCGTGCTAGGCCTGATCACCGATAACGACAAGACAGCCTATAGGTAGGAGGTCAGAGACCTGGCCGGGTGGTGCCAGAATAACAATCTATCCCTCAACGTAACCAAGACTAAGGAGATGATTGTGGACAACAGGAAAAGGAGGACTGAGCACGCCCCCATTCTCATCGACGGGGCTATAGTGGAGCAGGTTGAGAGCTTCAAATTCCTTGGTGTCCACATCAACAACAAACTGGAATGGTCCAAACACACCAAGACAGTCGTGAAGAGGGCACGACAAAGCCTATTCCCCTCAGGAAACAAAAAAGATTTGGCATGGGTCATGAGATCCTCAAAAGGTTCTACAGCTGCAACATCGAGAGCATCCAGACCGGTTGCATCACTGCCTGGTACGGCAAATGCTCGGCCTCTGACCGCAAGGCACTACAGAGGGTAGTGCATACGGCCCAGTACATCACTGGGGCTAAGCTGCCTGCCATCCAGGACCTCTACACCAGGCGGTGTCAGAGGAAGGATCTAAAAATTGTCAAAGACCCCAGCCACAGACTGTTCTCTCTACTACCACATCGCAAGTGGTACTGGAGTGACAAGTCTAGGACAAAAAGGCTTCTCAACAGTTTTTACCCCCAAGCCATAAGACTCCTGAACAGGAAATCAAATGGCTACCCGGACTATTTGCATTGTGGCCCTGCCCAACCCCTTTTTTCCCACTGCTGCTACTCTCTGTTTATCATATATGCATAGTCACTTTAACTATACATTAATGTACATACTACCTCAATTGGGCCGAACAACCAGTGCTCCCGCACATTGGCTAACCGGGCTGTCTGCAATGTGTCCACTATTTACACTATTGGTTATAGCCTGTAAGTAAGCATTTCACTGTAAGGTCTACTACACCTGCTGTATTTGGCACACGTGACAAATAAACTTATTTGATTTGAGTAGCACAGTATTTCAACAAGGAGAGTTAGTAGCCAAGTCAGTGCTCTCTAGACCCTAGGAGCTACAGTGGGATGGCACTGACACACATCGCGGGGCATGAGACCCCACGTGTCAAATCCACTGCTTATGAACGTCATCTGCAGGGATATTGATTTATTTGTTGATTATGTTCTACCACTTGTATGGGATATGTAGAGCAAAACATTGTACAAAATAAGCTATCAGCACAAGAGTGTCAGAGAATGTCGTAAAGAGGTAAGTGGCACCTTGGTGAGAGGAAGAAGATTGCTGCTGCCACTAAATCAAACCATGAAAGTTTCCTATTACAGTATCATATTCCATTAATTTACACAAATGGTTCCTCTGCTCACATCAAAACTGTCTTTCACCTCTAACAGAGGAAGGGTTGGGGGACGGGGATGTGGAGGAAGTGGGTAGGCCGTGGAGGAAGAAGGGGGAAACAGGGTAGCAAATAGAGGCTAAGCAGCACTTGAGCCAACAGTGATTTCAGGTGATAATTGTCACATATTTTGTGTTCTTTACCCTCAGCTTTGAAGTCTTGGCCCTTGTCTGTTCAAGTCCTGGTGGCCACTCAAGCTTGATTTATGACAGTTTCACGCTAGACATCCAAATTACACTGTACCTTAGTCTAGCCTTGGCAAGGTAAGAATCACTCAATAGAACGTGGCTAATTGTTGCCGTAGAGATATGATGTTCATGTCACACAAGTGTTTTTGCTCAATTTTCTCAGCTATAAGGTGTAAAGAGGAGTTTATTGATGTAGCTTACCTGATGAAGTCACTACATGTCAGGCGTGAAACCACAATTAGTCATTATTTTCACTGAACACCCACGATATTATACTTTACAATAAAATAGTGTGTGTGTGAAATAAGTGAACTTTGATTAAGTGATTCTTTGTAAGGTTGATTTCTAACATTGCCATTTGATGATAGTGTTATAACATCCTGATAGCATTTTATAATATGTATTTCCAGGGCAAGTTTATGTTCATCTCTTTCAACTACTGTATGTGCGAGACTTAGTGACTCACAACGGCTGCTACTGCAATGCTTTCTCAGTCATAAAACAACTATCCCTGAGATGTAAAAAGTGACTCATTGTTTTTAAGATAGCATTTCTATCTGTCATTCATACTCAAAAACTTGCCTACAGAAATGTCACAATGTCTTCTACGCACCATTATTTTTGGGGTACTCATTATTTTTGAGATAACATTTCTACTGAAATATTCCAGGCATGTCTTCCCTCCAACAACATACCATGTTTTTTTCACAATGTTGTAATGCTGCTGGATATCATCACATGTTCATGTTCCATTGTGACACTGATAATGCTAATAATGCAACTCAGAAGCGGAGGAGATCCTGCATGACTGGGGAGGCTGGGGAGAGGAGAGGAGGGGGTGTGAGTGTCTGAGCAGATCCTTCTCCTGTTTGCCCCCAGGGCCCTCGTAAACACACAATACAACTTTGCTTTTAGGCAAGCCTTCCTACAATGTGACACATACAAAAAGACAAGTCTTTAAAAGCACCTCTCACCTGTCAGAGCCATCCAGAGGTATGAACTGACTCACTCGAAGGAGCTAAGAGACAGTAGAAGGAGAAATATTTGGGCTTGTGGTATGGCTGAACACTAGCACTGTCTGCCGTTGCACTGGAGTCACGTAGGATAGAACCGGAGCTTGAAACTACCAGCCCAGAGGAGTTTCACCAGTTTTACCTCAGCTTGGAAGGTAAACATCTATAGTGTCTGCAGAAAGAGGCACCAGTGACAGACATGAGCCTGTCTTCTCAGAGTACAGTACCGAGGAGGAGTGTGGGCACCAGGCCAGCCATGAGCAGCCACGCTATTTTCACCAAGTCAGAGTTCTCTGAGGAGGAGCAAGAGGGGATTCTGCTGGGTTTGGATGAGGAGGAGAAGAACAGTGGCAGTGAGGACAGCGAGGCTGGCTCAAAGAAGTCTTTAGAGAGCAAGGGCGGCACGGCCGGCAGATGCCCTGATGTGAAGAGACGCAGTCGTCCTGTCCGCTCCAAATCCCGCCGTGTGGCCGCCAACGTTCGCGAGCGAAAGCGTATCCTGGACTACAACCAGTCTTTCAATGCACTGCGCATGGTGCTCAAACATGACCTCAACGGCAAGCGACTGTCCAAGATCGCCACTCTGAGACGTGCCATCAACCACATCTCTTCGCTGACCGTCTTCCTGCGCTCCCACCCCTGCCCCAGTGCCCTGCCAGGAGGACATCCACCCTGCACCCACGCAGAGTGCCTCAGAGAGCAGCCCTCGGCTAGAATTGAGGAGGCCATGCTGGTCCTGGGGAAGGACAGGGAGAGAGAGAGGGGCTTCCAGACCCCGGTGGAGACCTACTGTCTGCAGCATAAGCCGTTGCATTGGAGTCAACACCACCAGCAGTCCCTGCAGGATCCCGGTGCTCACAAGGCTCCCATCATTCTGCCTCCAGAGCTCCAGCTCTACACAGACACCCCAGTAGGACGACACCCCAGCCCTTCGTGCCTGCCATCCCCATCCTATGCTCACTTCTCCCCCACTGAGACCCAGTTCTACACGCCCTCGCACACTCACGAGGAGTTGAGCAGCCCCCCGTACTACATCAGCAGCGAGTGGAGTGGGGGGTCAGGGTACCCGTTTGGAGTGAGGGCCAACTGTCGCCCGAACCACACTGACAGCTTCTCAGACTCCTCTCCTGCTGTGTCCTTCACGTGGCAGCTGGGTTACCTGCAAGGCTCAGCTGGCTACCAACAGTTCCTTACCATGTACTGACTGAATGAACCCAAGACATGAGCTCTAGTGGAGGGCACCAACGTTAAAGTCTACAATGATGTCAAACAGAGGGAAGCTGACGTGTATATGTCTATGTATGTACAGTATGCATGGGATTGCAATGATGGATTTGTCTATCTGGCTTTGCAAGGGGAATTCTTAGTAATGTCTTACACTTGTTTAAACAGATTGACAAAAGTGTTGATGAAATTAAATGTTACAGCAGAATACAGTATATGTTTTACCTCCAATAGTCCCTAAGAATGAAAGGAATGTGTTTTAACATTTCCTCATGTGTTTGTAATGCAGAATATAATGTGCTAAATATAGCTACTGAATGAGCTGTATGAGTTGTTAAGTCTTAAAACAGAGCATGAGGGACTAAACACAATATACATCTATATTTCTGTCTACCTGAGCTATGTATGTTTACATGAGAAAGATGACTGTTTTCTCAATGAGAGAATCCTAGTGCATCCTTCCCCTGCAGCACAAACCCCAGAAAAGCAACTTGTAGTAATTATTATAGTGTTAGAATTGTGCCTATGCAATTTGTATTTTTGTAAGAATTGAAAAATAATGATGGAATAATAAAGAGAATTAAACATGTTCTGAACATTATGCATCACCCATACTTAAAACACTAAATTAATACAGGCGTTGATATTACTGTCTGGAATATTTCTAACATAAGATGATTGTTTATACAGTTGGGCTTTATTGAGAATTATTTGCATGGTTTCTTACCCCTGCGCCTCTCCTTTACAACCCCCTCCCTCGGCTATTCTCCTAGACACTGAATGTTCCACTCTGTCTCTCATCCTGTAATTAACATTGCCAACCACATTGCCTTTAGGTTAATGAAATAATTACGCATGTAGACATCCTTGCAATGTAATTGACCTTGAATTAAGCTGTTTTGAGAAAACCCATATGACCCCGTTTCTGATTCTCACCAGAATATGAAAATAATGTGTGTGGAGGGGGGTTAGGGGGGGGTTAGAGGGAGGTGTTTATGGTACAGCTATACAGGTCCTTTACATCCCTGATTCAGGAAGGCCTGTGCCATAAAGTCTCTGACCTCTAAGTGCTTGTGAGTAGATGAGCAATTGGCAGCATGCCTTCTCTTGTCACAAAGCAAAACTCACTAGTGAATGAATGCCTGAGGTGTGCAAACAGAGGAAACAGGCCATGGGAGAGACGTGATCAAGGGCAGGAATACAGTAGGTTGTAGTCAGGATCATAGCAAACTGATTCCAGTAAAAGCCAGACAGATCAGGAAGCTGATAAAGGAGGAGGAACAGAGGCAAAGGACTTTAGTCTACCGGAGTCAAGGACCCTTCTCCCTTACTACTGTAGTTCCCCCCGTTTCCTATGGATGTGAAACACAGTATTTTCCAGACAGACAGACCTAAACTGTGAACTTGTATGCCCTTTCATATACGAGCTGTAATTAAATATGTCTCCATAACATGACTTGACAAGCATATTAGATACTTACATCATCTCTAGTTTAAAAACCTTATCAACCATTTCATTTTCGCTGTTAGTGTCCTCCAGAGGGCAGTCACATCATTTATACCTTCTACTTGGAAGACACATGTACAGTAGGTATAAGTCTGAATCCTGAAAATGTTGTGTAGTGTTAGATACAGATATGGAGGGTGAGGTCTCACTTAATATTACAGTTGTGATTGAGTAACCTGGACGGTTGGTTTACTTTTACAGTTCTGCATTGCTGTTGCCCTATCCTCAGCCACCCACCCTGACTTCACTCATATCAACACCACAAGATTTGGAAGGGTGGCCCGCAAGACTACTGTTGCCCCAGAAACCCCCATACCTGTAAGGCTTTATACAACGGGTGGGACTAATCCTAAATGCTGATTGGGTAAAACTTTGTCTCAGGCCTAACAACACCATGCCATTATAGCCTCCAAACACCAGCTTCTCTACCGTTAGAATTTAAAGAAACACTCATACCTACTGATGTTTTGCAACAGAAAACCACCAGAGTCGAGTTCAACAAGGCTTCTGTTTGCAACAAATGTATTGAACACGATGGGAGACAGAGAGCTTGTTTCAAGAGCAGGGCGCAGCAGGCGTTTACTGTAAAGGACCACAATAGGAGGCAGGTACCTGGGTCCAGGAGCAGGCAGAACGTCATACACAGGGGTTCCAAAAAGGCAACAGTACAGACAAGGAAAAAGCTAGGAACGTCAGCCAGGAGATCAGGCAATAGGTTGATAACAGGAAATCTGACAGGCTAAAGTACAGGCAAGGAATAGGCAAACACTATCATACAAGGGAGGCGTAAATTACGGGGAAAAACAGCACTCCAAATAGAAGTGTGTCACAAAACCTCACAATGATGGTGTGCAAAGAACTGAACTAAATAGTGTGTGATAATGACATACAAGTGTGTGAACAGGTGATCAGAATTCAGATGATTGGGATCTGGAGAGTGAGCTGCGTTCAAGGGATCTATGTGTTTGAGAGTGTGAGTTGGAAGCAGAAGCTACAGCATGTAATGATAGTAGTCCTCCTCGTCTGAGGAGGAGTAGGAAATATCGGACCAATGCGCAGCGTGGTACATGTTCATGATGTTTATTTGCCTGAACACTGAAATACAAAATAACAACGTGAATAAACGAACCAGTCCCGTGTGGAACAAACACTGACACGGAAAAATAATCACCCACAAAACACAGGTGGGAAAAGGCTACCTAAGTATGATTCTCAATCAGAGACAACGAATGACACCTTTCTCTGATTGAGAACCATACAAGTCCAAACACATAACCACAACATAGAAAAAGGAACATAGACTACCCACCCCAACTCACGCCCTGACCATACTAAAACAAAGACATAACAAAAGAACTAAGGTCAGAACGTGACACAGCAAACATGTTGCCAGAGTAACAATTTCAGTTGAACGATTTGAATGAACCTTGTAAAATGTTACAGTGAAACATCTAACAGCTGCTTTTTGTAAGGATTACTGTGGCTTTTTTGTGACAATATTCAGACTGAAAACGATTTAGCTATTCCTTCTAAAAATAGTAGAACTTCTAAAGTACATGGTCACTTGATTATTTTTAGCTGCAGTTTAAAGCCGAAATAGACACTTACTTTCGCCGCACACTATCTTCTCAGACTGTTAGCTAACGGTTGCTGCTAACACAAAACAAATGGAATATGTTAGCTAACTTTAGCGAACTATTTCCATTGTTGGAACGCACCTCAGGTTAGAAGCCAGACACAACAGTGCCACAGGGAAAATACCTGGCCAAGTGTTTAATGGGGATTAAGATGGTAGACACCTGTGAATCAGTCATGTGCCTCCTTGTACTTTGTGACAGCATGCATGCTTAAGCAATGAGGAGTTCACAACTATTGACAATCTTGGGAAAAGCTAACTACAAAACCCTCTGACCAGAACATATCAGACAGATGGGTGAGTCTAGAAAAAACAAAGACTGGACCAAAGACACGACGCCCTCAGGCTGTTCCTATCAGTTTTAAAAGAATACATTTGTCACCACAGGATTAGGTACTTGAGCAGACAAATGAGTGACACTGGCTTTTCCCAGACAATGATGATACTCAGACAAGGACAGATAGTGCTATTGTTTATTATCACTCCTGATGAAAACAAAGGCAAACAAAGGGGGTGGAAATATTTCATTTAAGATTTCAAACTGAAATATTTAAAAACAAAACTAACTACATTTGAAGTACTCCACATTTTGGTCAAATGTGAATGTTACTTGATGTGAATTCCAGGCTGAGAAACACCATTTTTTTGTTTTTACCCCTTTTTCTCCCCAATTTCGTGGTATTCAATTGGGAGTTACAGTCTTTTCCCATCACTGCCACTCCCGTATGGACTCAGGAGAGGTGAATTTCGAGAGCCATACATCCTCCGAAACACCACCCAGCCAAGCCACACTGCTTCTTAACTTTAACAGTAGACTGGTTGTGTTGGACTGTGTCGCTACTTCCTGCAGCATACTCAAAGTCACTGCCGTCATTTGCCTCTCTGCAGTGACAAATCAGCAGTTGTGCTGGCTGGCTCCTTGTCACTGTCACCCCCAGCCCTGATTAATGCTGTGGAGTGTGGCAGTTACACAGCGGAAAGTGCAGAAAAATGCCCGTTCCAGACAATTGTCTCATTCTCTCTTCAACCATTTCCCGCTCTCCCTGACTCGCTAGTCCAGTCATGACAGGTGGGAGACAGGAGGTGATTTTTCACTGTGCCCTGCAGCTCCTCCCTGCCTGACTGCCTGCCTGACTGACGGCCACCCACTCCTCTCCCATTCTGAATCCTTCACCTGTGATTAAATAACAGCACAAAGTTGTGGCCGCCCATTGAACCCATTAGCCCTTAGCCAGAACCATAATTCCATGCCATGACCCCTCTCACACCCTCACCTCACACAGCATTAGTAGTGCTGTCAGCTCATACTGAACCTAATTAATATACACAATGGCAATCTTAGCATGTAAATCTTGGTGGGGCAATCCCACAAAAAATGTTTCAGATGCATGCCAAGAAGTTACTACACAACACAACACCAAACAATACATTAATTGTACTCTAAGGGTGACAAACGGTGACCACAAACTGTTAGGGCCTACATAAAGCTGTTCCAACAGCAGAGCCCCAATATCAGTCCCAACACCTTACCACTGCTACACCTGGCTATCAGTGGAGCCTTGTCTGGCAGAGAAACAGTTCATTCAGCCTCATTAACTGCCTTTAAAAAAACATAGCTGATATGGCTGACTTGCTTTAACAAATGTGGTTTCTACTGACAATTGAGATGTACAAATTATGGCATAAGGTGACGTCGAGCGGATAAGAGGCATTAATGAGCGAGCTAGGACAGACGTAGTCAAAATAACTATTTGTTTAGCACTTTTGAAATGTACAGCGCCAGAATTCAGAACATGGGCCGTTCTTACAGTATGCTCCTTGTACACCAAGTCAGAATGATAGGATAAATAAAGGGGGCATATAAGCAGACAATGAAAGCTCTTACAATATTATATTATGATATTTCTCTAAAACAGGCTATAGGCTACATGTGCACCACCAAGTCAGAACAGTTGGCTAAATTATGAGGGGAAAAGGGACCAAATTATTAGGGTGAGGGATATGGGCTACTAACAGCTTACTACACAACATACACTTAGTATTACTTTCTTAGCTGCAGTATACATATCTCCCTGGCATATTACATAATTTATGCAGCAGCATATACAAGACATTTTTGGACTCACCTTGTTGTGCTATGCTCACTTGAACAGGAAGATGGCACAGCGGTCCTTCATGGTCAAATTTTGTCATCAAACTTTGTTATCAAAGTCTGGCATTCTATGGATTTATGGTGCTTTCAAGACAATTAGGAACTTTGAAAAAAACAAGGTTGAATTATGATGACATCAGTGATCTTCAGGTCAGAGCTCTACAAAGAGGCCAGTTCTCAACATGCAATTCCGAGTTGGATCACCGTTTGTATTTTCCCAGTCGGAGCAAAAAATGTTCAGAGTTCCCAGTTGTCTTGTACTCACTGAAGTCTGAGATTTCCCAGTTCCGAGTTTCCAGTTATTTTAACAACAGCAGAAGTCATGCTGGATTGACAGCATGGACAATGTTTAAAGCTTATCCCTTTAAGCTTGCAAAAGAGACCCTTGAATAGAGACTTGGACCACACACCCACTCCAATGAATAGCATGCTAGTGATTACCTTGCAATGCTCGCAGTTAGCCACTGATTCTTTCGAAACCACTCATTGTTGAATTTGCGATTTCCAACTTGTTGTGTAATGTTTATGTCCAATGGCCGATGAGCACTGATTTGTTTTATCTATAACTTCTCTTCATTATTTATCTTCATATGACAAGGGTTGAAAAGGATTTGCCAGTTGATTGTCGACTTGATTTATGATGATGCTTGCTAGCTAAGATTTTGAAAGTATGATGTTGACATCAGTCCAATCAAAACTACTGTAGATATGACGTGATTTGACATCATTTTATCTGTGGCCAATGACCTTGAACCTTCTTGGATGGGCACGTCTAATGTAACTCTATGGCAGCTCACCAGGGGCTTGAATGTTCGAGCTCTACCATAGATTTTACATCTGTGCTTAAACTTTGAAAAGGATGATTTCTGCGCAGTGTGAGATGTATCAATATGAACGTTTGCTTGAGAGTGCTTACGCACATGTGCCAAGCGGTAAAATGACGGAACTGCTTGTTAAGCATAGAATGGAGAAAATATATGTTGAAAATCTGTAAAATTGTGATAGTAGGCCTAATAATAAAAATATTTTTCTATTGAATTGTATTTCCATTGTGAATTCATGCATGCTATATTGACCCAGGCTATATTTGCCCACAAATGTGCGTTTGTTACGATAATAATCTATATAAAGTACAGTAATTGGTTAAATTAGAGTTACATTTGAAAGTGAAACCATTGTTTAAATACTATACCTTTTTTTAAATACTTCGAGGGTTGAAGACATACTTTAGAAAGGCAAACAGATGGCATTCCTGTGCACATCAAAGTGCTATCCATCCTCGGGTTTTTGGTAACGGGCACTTTTCAGTGGGAGCTTGCCGATCCTCATCAAACATCCCTCGATGAGCCAATGTTTTGGATGCAATCATCAGAAAAACGAACTTTAACATACAATTTCCATACACTTTCGCACAAAAGGTTGAAGTCAAGGTGGGTTTATTTTCCATCAATGGGTTACCAATACGAACGGAGCAATAGACGGCATCCACGTCGCCATAAAAGCACCATCTCAGAACGAGTTCAACTGTGTGAACAGAAAAGGCTTCCACTCTTAATGTGCAGGTGATAGGTTATGTGATGCGCAAAAACGCTTCTGAATGTGGTGGCCAGGTGGAATGCACGACTCGTTCATTCTGCAGAACAGAAAGGCCTATACGCAGGGTTGGGGACTGGGGAGTAGCGGATTACATGAAAGGGATTACAAAAAAACGATAACGGTAATCCGTTACTTTACCAGCAAAAATATTGTAATCAGATTACAGATACTTTTGAAAAACTTGATGATTACTTCGATGATTAATTTACAATTCAGAAAGGATGCTTACACATTTTTTTGGACACTTCTCTATTTTCTTAATGACATTCAAATCAGCATTGACAGAAGGCGCAAATTTAAATTTGTTCCACCTGAGCGAGTCTGACCACATGTCAGAGACCACTATGATGACACACCAAATGTGTTTGGTGGATCGCGGGAAAATAGCAGGAATAGGCTTTTGTAGGCTATAGTCCCAGCTATGTCTTCCAATGGTGCGAATGCTGTTGGCATCCAAAGATTATCCAATTTGAATAAACGCTTGGAGGTAGGGATGACAGTAGTGGTGTAGTCTACGGTGATACGGATATTACTTATCATTGATATCTACATAGCGCATTGTGAATCACACTGCTGCTCTCTCATTTAGCTATTTGCGCTTTACCGATTGGGGTTGTTGTGGATGGCTGTTCACAACTCCAAATGTGTATATGAACCCAATAATGGTTGAGTTCAATAATTCGAGTTTAAGGTGCCTATCAATCATTGTTTTTGAAACCAGTGGTCAGCAAGTGAAAAATGAGCTCCTGCAACACCTGCATAGTGCGGATCCCAGCCTATGGAATAAAAGTGGGGCTTTTATTGCTCAATCTAATTCCTGCTGATACATTTTTTTTGCCCATAGGCCTAATGGACACATGCTCAAATGTGCACTCTTTTGATAGACTTAAAGGGGCAATCTGTAGTTTCTACATCCATTTTTGGACTAAATTCTTGAAGAATATAATTTATAAATACCTCATGAGTTTAGTTAAACTGTCACACTCCGTGAGAACCCAAAATATAAGCTTGTTTTATTCCAATATTTGTACACATTGTAAATGTAAAAAAATTGTTAAAACAATAATTGTATATCATGGATGGGCAGTCCTTGCATCCATAGCTCTGTATGTTAATGTCATGCTCAGGTAAAACGGGGGTCATGCTCATGTAGTTTTGGGGTCATGCTCAGGTAAAACGACCCGGAGGACGAGGCGCAGGGCGATCCGGATGGAGACGATGGAACTCCCGAAGCAACGAAGGGTCCAAGACGTCCTCCACCGGCACCCAGCATCTCTCCTCTGGACCGTACCCCTCCCACTCCACGAGGTACTGAAGGCCCCTCGCCCAACGCCTCGAGTCCAGGATGGCTCGAACAGCATACGCTGGGGACCCCTCGATGTCCAGAAGGGGCCGAGGAACCTCCCGCACCTCAGACTCCTGGAGTGGACCAGCCACCACCGGCCTGAGGAGAGCCACATGGAATGAGGGATTAATAGGGTAATCTGGGTGAAGCTGTAACCTGTAGCATACCTCGTTCAGTCTCCTCAGGACTTTGAATGGCCCCACAAACCGCGGACCCAGCTTCCGGCAGGGCAGGCGGAGGGGCAGGTTTCGGGTCGAGAGCCAGACCCGGTCCCCCGGTGCGAACACGGGGGGCCTCTCCGTGGTGGCGGTCGGCGCTCGCCTTCTGCCGCCTCACGGCCCATTGCAGGTGCACTTAAACCATTCGTCCACCGCAGGAGCTTCGATCTGGCTCTGATGCCAAGGTGCCAGAACCGGCTGATACCCCAGTACGCATTGGAAGGGAGAGAGGTTAGTGGAGTAGTGGCGGAGTGAGTTTTGGGCCATCTTTGCGCAGGGAATGAACGCCGCCCACTCCCCCGGCTGGTCCTGGCAATATGACTGCAGAAACCTACCCACATCCTGGTTTACTCTCTCCACCTGACCATTACTCTCGGGGTGAAAACCTGAGGTGAGGCTGACCGAGACCCCCAGACGCTCCATGAACGCTCTCCAGACCCTGGACGTGAACTGGGGACCCCGATCAGAGACTATGTCCTCAGGTACCCCGTAGTGCCGGAAGACGTGAGTGAACAGGGCCTCCGCAGTCTGTAGGGCCATAGGGAGACCGGGCAAAGGGAGGAGACGGCAGGACTTAGAAAACCTAACCACAACGACCAGGATCGTGGTGTTGCCCTGTGAGGGAGGAAGATCCGTCAGGAAGTCCACCAACAGGTGTGACCACGGCCGTTGTGGAACGGGTAGGGGTTGTAACTTCCCTCTGGGCAGGTGCCTGGGAGCCTTGCACTGGGTGCACACAGAGTAGGAGGAAACATAAACCTTCACGTCCTTGGCCAAGTTGGACCACCAGTACTTCCCACTAAGGCAATGCACCGTCCGACCGATGCCAAGGTGACTAAAGGTGGGTGACGTGTGGGCTCAATAGATCAAACGGTCGCGGACAGGAGATGGAACGTACAGGCGCCCAACTGGACACTGGTGGGGAGTGGGCGCCAGCTCCCACACAACCGGTGTCACCAGGCAAGAAGCCAGAGGTATGAAAGTGTGAACCATGGACCGCTCCTCTGTGTCATACATCCGGGACAGTGCGTCTGCCTTAGCATTCGGGGAACCTGGTCTGTAGGACAGAGTGAAAACAAAACGGGTAAAGAACATGGCCCACCTTGCCTGGCTAGGGTTCAGTCTCCTCGCCGCCTGGATGTACTCCAGATTGCGGTGGTCAGTTTGAGATGAGAAAAGGGTGTTTAGCCCCCTCAAGCCAATGTCTCCACACCTTCAGAGCCTTGACAACAGCCAACAGCTCCCGGTCCCCCACATCATAGTTTCGCTTCGCCGGGCTGAGCTTCTTCGAAAAGAAAGCACAGGGGCGGAGCTTTGGTGGCGTGCTTAAGTGCTGAGACAGCACGGCTCCTATCCCAGCCTTGGACGCGTCCACCTCCACTATGAACGCCAAAGAGGGATCCAGATGAGCGAGCACGGGAGCCGAGGTAAACAGAGCTTTCAGGTGACCAGAAGCCCTGTCCGCCTCAGCCGACCACTGCAGCCACAGCGATCCCCCTTCAGCAGTTAGGTAATGGGAGCTGCTACCTGACCAAAACCCCGGATATACCTCCGGTAGTAGTTGGCAAACCCTAGCAACCGCTGCACTTCCTTTACCGTGGTGGGAGTCGGCCAATTACGCACGCCTGAAATGCAGTCACTCTCCATCTCCACATCTGAAATGGAAATGCGGTACCCTAGGAAGGAGACTGTTGGAAGAACAGACATTTCTCAGCCTTGACGTACAGGTCAAGATCCATCAGTCGACCAAGCACATTGCGCACCAGGGACACATGCTCAGCGCGTGTAGCGGAGTATATCAGAATGTCGTCGATATACACCACTACACCCTGCCCGTGCAGGTCCTGGAAAATCTCGTCAACAAAGGCCTGGAAGACTGAGGGAGCATTCATCAACCCGTATGGCATGACGAGGTACTCATAGTGCCCTGAGGTGGTACTAATGCCGTCTTCCACTCGTCCCCCTCCCTGATTACGCACCAGGTTGTAAGCGCTCCTGAGATCCAATTTTGTGAAGAAGCGCACCCCATGCATTGACTCGATCGCACTGGCGATGAGAGACAGCGGGTAGCTGTACCTCACAGTGATCTGATTGATACCTCGATAGTCAATACACGGGCGCAGACCTCCATCCTTCTTCTTCACAAAAAGGAACTCGAGGAGGCAGGTGAAGTGGAGGGCCGAATGTAATCCTGTCCCAGAGATTCAGAGACATGTGTTTCCATAGCCGCCGTCTCCTCCTGTGACAGAGGATACACGTGACTCCTGGGAAGTGCTGCATCTACCAGGAGATTTATCGCACAATCCCCCCGTCGATGGGGTGGTAATTTAGTCGCCCTCTTCTTACAGAAGGCGAGAGCCAAATCGGCATATTCTGAGGGGATGCGCACGGCAGAGACCTGGTCTGGACTCTCCACCGTAGTCGTACTGATGGAAACCCCTACACACCTCCCTGAGCACTCTCATGACCACCCCTTGAGAGACCTCTGTTGCCACGAAATAGTGGGGTCATGACAGGTCAACCAGAGTAAGCCCAGCACCACGGGAAACGCAGGAGAATCAATAAGGACGAGACTGATTCTCTCCTTGTGACCCTCCTGCGTAACCATGTCTAGTGGAGCGGTGGCCTCCCTAATCAGCCCTGACCCTAATGGTCGACTATCTAGGGCGTGCACAGGGAAGGGCATATCCACAGGAACAAGGGGGATCCCTAAACTATGGGCAAATGAACGGTCAATAAAATTCCCAGCTGCGCCTGAATCTACGAGCGCCTTATGCTGGTAATGTGGGGAAAACTCGGGAAATGTAATTAACGCATACATGTGAGCAACAGGGAACTCTGGGTAAGCCTGGTGCCGACTCACCTGGGGTGACACGATAGTGCCCTGCCTGCTGCCTCGATTCCCTGAGGAACCTCCCCAGCACCGACCAGCATTGTGCCCGCTGCGGCCACAGATGTTGCAGGGAATGAACGCTCCTCCGGTCGCCCTAAGCGCAGCACCTCCCAGCTCCATGGGCATCGGATCGGAGGTGCTGGGGAATGGGACTGACAGGCCCCGATCCGGACGTCCGCGGGTGGCCAGCAGGTTGTCCAGCCGGTTGGACAGGTCCACCAGCTGCCGGTAGTGATCCATCCCGTGCTGGCGGCCAGGGTCCGGATGTCCAAAGCGAAATCCTGCGCGCTCCTCGTTCCCTGCCTCAGGTGGAACAGACGTTCACCTGCCGCTCGACCATCAGGTGGGTGGTCGAAAACTGCCCGAAAGCGTAGGGTTAACTCTGCGTAATGATCCAATGGCGCGTCTCTCTCACTCTATACGTCTTTTTGCCCACTCCAGCGCTTTGCCTGAGAGGCAAGAGACGAGGGCGGACACGCTCTCACGTCCCAAAGGAGAAGGGTGGACAGTCGCCAGCTAGAGCTGCAGCTGGAGTAGGAACCCTTGGCATCCGGCAACCGTCCCATCATACTCCCTCAGGAATGCGAGCCGAATCCCGCTGAGACCGGGTGAAAGAGGGGTGGACCGTGGGACCTACTGTAGTGGGGCTGGTGGAGGCATTGGAAAACATCCTTCTCTCTCCCATCTATCCATCGTCTGCAGTACGCGATCCATGGCGGTGCCCAGACGTTGTAACATGGTTGTGTGCTGCTGGACACGCTCCTCGACTGAGAAAGGCTGACTCCTGCTCCTGCTGACTCCATTTCAGGTGAATAATTTTATAATGCGTCTGTGTGTAGCTGGTGAGATGAGTCAGGTACAGGACAGCAGATATGAGTAATGAAAGCAATTTTACTCAATAATATAACAATACACGTCGTATAAATACAAAGCCACAAATATGTACCGCAATACAATAAACAATTACTCACAAACAAACATGGGGGAACAGAGGGTTAAATAATGAACAAGTAATTGGGGAATTGAAACCAGGTGAGTAAGACAAAGGCAAAACAAATGGAAAATGAAAAGTGAATCGGCGATGGCTAGAAGGCCAGTGACGTCGACCGCCGAACGCCGCCCGAACAAGGAGAGGGACTGACTTCAGCTGAAGTCTATACTTACATATTTCCAAGTCCTGTTCTTGATAATCAAGGGGTATAACATTTATTGGAAGTATAGATTAGCCAAATTGTAAAGTAAAATAAAAAATGTACATCCATATATGGTCAGCTATGTAAACTTTAACATATATTTATCCTGCAAAATATGTTTTTCAATTGGTAACATACATTTTTGTCTTATTCTAATGCCTCTTAAGGGGAAAGTAATCTAAAAGTAACGGAATGTAATCAGATTACGTTACTACATTTGTAAATTCTTTCCAATGTGTCAAGTAATAATCATTTTGTTTTCTCATGATTTGGTTTGGTCTAATTGTGTAGCTATCCTGGAGCTCTGCGGGGTCTGTTTGTGAACAGAGCCCCAGGACCAGCTTGCTTAGGGGGCTCCTCTCCAGGTTCATTTCTTTGTAGGTGATGGCTTTGTAATGGTTTGAGAATCGCTTCAGTTTAGGTGGATGTAGAATTTAACGGCTCTTTTCTGGATTTTGATAATTTGCGGATATCGGCCTAATTCTGCTCTGCATGCATTATTTGGTGTTTTACGTTGTACACAGAGGATATTTTTGCAGAATTCTGCATGCAGTCTCAATTTGGTGTTTTTCCCATTTTGTGAATTCTTGGTTGGTGAGCTGACCCCAGACCTCACAAGCATAAAGGGCAATAGGTTCTATAACCAATTCAAGTATTTTTAGCCAGATCCTAATTGGTTTGTCAAATGTTATGTTCCTTTTGATGGCATAGAAGGCCCTTCTTGCCTTGTCTCTCAGATCGTTCATAGCTTTGTGGAAGTTACCTGTGGCGCTGATGTTTAGGCCAAGGTATGTATAGTTTTTTGTGTGCTTTAGGGCAAAGGTGTCTAGATGGAATTTGTATTCGTGGTCCTGGCAACTGGACCTTTTTTGGAACACTATTATTTTTGTCTTACTGAGATTTACTGTCAGGTCCCAGGTCTGACAGAATCTGTGCAGAAGATCTAGGTGCTGCTGTAGGCCATCCTTGGTTGGGGACAGAAGCACCAGATCATCAGCAAACAGTAGGCATTTGACTTCAGATTCTAGTAGGGTGAGGCCGGGTGCTGCAGACTGTTCTAGTGCACTCACCAATTCGTTGATATACATGTTGAAGAGGGTGGGGCTTAAGCTGCATCCCTGTTTCACCCCCTGGCCCTGTGGAAAGAAATGTGTGTGTGTTTTTTGCCAATTTTAACCACACACTTGTTGTTTGTATACATGGATTTTATAATCTCGTATGTTTTTCCCCCAACACCACTTTCCATCAATTTGTATAGCAGGCCTGTCATATCAATAAGTGTCCCCCTCAACATCACAATAGGATTCGATAAACTTTTAGTGTCCGTTGCTATATCAACGGTGTGATAACCTAATGATGTGAATTTTGGAGATCATTACAGACTAAATTACGTTCTTTTCATTATCGCTATGCAAACAAGGCTGATTTCCACTACAATTTCTCTGTTTAAACAAGTTTTGTTTAGCTAACAAAATAAAAACATTACTTCAAACTACTTTTGGGAACCTTGTTAACATTACAACATGAAATCCATGACTTAAACAATGCTACATTTCAGAAATGGAAAATAAAATGTGTCTGCTTGACGCATTAAAGTTACTTTTTTATTTTTTTTATTTAACAGTCAGTTAAGAACAAATTAATTTACATAAATAAAGGAAAATGTGCGCTCACCACGCTGCACCTTGGTCCGGTCATTTCCACAACGACGTCATTGACACAAATCTGCTTGATTCATACACTGGCTTGTCTGGCTGTCATGTTTTTATTTTAACCTGCCCTTCCCTTCTCTAAGCTGAAATAATATCATTTAATTAGTCCTCGTTTATGAAGCATTTTTTCTATCTATTGTAGGATTTAGGATACAACAAGGAATAATGTGGAACAAATTTTATTTTTTATTTATTTCACCTTTATTTTACCAGGTAGGCTAGTTGAGAACAAGTTCTCCTTTTCAACTGCGACCTGGCCAAGATAACGCAAAGCAGTTCAACACATACAGCAACACAGAGTTACACATGGAATAAACAAACATGCCATCAATAATACAGTAGAAAAATCTATATACAGCATGTGCAAATGAGGTAGGATAAGAGAGGTAAGGCAATAAATAGGCCATGGTTACAACACTGGGATGGTAGGATGTGCAGAAGATGAATGTGCAAGTTGAGATACTGGGTGGCAAAGGAGCAAGATAAATAAATAAGTACAGTATGGGGATGAGGTAGATTGGATGGGCTATTTACAGATGAGCTATGTACAGGTGCAGTGATCTGTGAGCTGCTCTGACAGCTGGTGCTTAAAGCTAGTGAGTGAGGTAAGAGTCTCCAACTTCAGAGATTTTTGCAGTTCGTTCCAGTCAAATCAAATCAAGTCAAATTCGTATTTGTCACATACACATGGTTAGCAGATGTTAATGCAAGTGTAGCGAAATGCTTGTGCTTCTAGTTCCGACAATGCAGCAATAACCAACGAGTAATCTAACCTAACAATTTCAAAACAACTACCTTATACACACAAGTGTAAAGGAGGAAGCATATGTACATAAAGATATATGAATGAGTGAATGGCATTGGCAAGATTCAGTAGATGGTATCGAGTACAGTATATACATATGAGATGAGTAATGTAGGGTATGAAAACATTATATAAAGTGGCATTGTTTAAAGTGACTAGTGATACATATATTACATAAAGATGGCAAGATGCAGTAGATGGTATAGACTACAGTATATACATATGTGTCACGACTTCTGCCGAAGTCGGCCACTCTCCTTGTTCGGGTGGTGTTCGGCGGTCGACGTCACCGGCTTTCTAGTCACCACCAATCCATGTTTTATTTTCGTTTTGTTTTGTCTGTATTACACACACTTGGTTTCAATTCCCATATCATGTTCCTGATTTAAATCAAATCAAATCAAATGTATTGATATAGCCCTTTGTACATCAGCTGATATCTCAAAGTGCTGTACAGAAACCCAGCCTAAAACCCCAAACAGCAAGCAATGCAGGTGTAGAAGCACGGTGGCTAGGAAAAACTCCCTAGAAAGGCCAAAACCTAGGAAGAAACCTAGAGAGGAACCAGGCTATGTGGGGTGGCCAGTCCTCTTCTGGCTGTTCCGGGTGGAGATTATAACAGAACATGGCCAAGATGTTCAAATGTTCATAAATGACCAGCATGGTCAGATAATAATAATCAGAGGCAGAACAGTTGAAACTGGAGCAGCAGCACGGCCAGGTGGACTGGGGACAGCAAGGAGTCATCATGTCAGGTAGTCCTGAGGCATGGTCCTAGGGCTCAGGTCCTCCGAGAGAGAAAAAGAAAGAGAGAAAGAGAATTAGAGAGATCATACTTAAATTCACACGGGACACCGGAAAGGACAGGAGAAGTACTCCAGATATAACAAACTGACCCTAGTCCCCCGACACATAAACTACTGCAGCATAAATACTGGAGGCCGAGACAGGAGGAGTCAGGAGACACTGTGGCCCCATCCGATGACACCCCCGGACAGGGCCAAACAGGAAGGATATAACCCCACCCACTTTTCCAAAGCACAGCCCCCACACCACAAGAGCGATATCTTCAACCACCAATTTACCATCCTGAGACAAGGCCGAGTATAGCCCACAAAGATCTCTGCCACGGCACAACCCAAGGGGGGCGCCAACCCAGACAGGAAGATCACATCAGTGACTCAACCCACTCAAGTGACGCACCCCTCCTAGGGACGGTATGGAAGAGCCCTAGTAAGCCAGTGACTGAGAGGCAGAGAATCCCAGTGGAAAGAGGGGAATCGGCCAGGCAGAGACAGCAAGGGCAGTTCGTTGCTCCAGAGCCTTTCCGTTGACCTTCACACTCCTGGGCCAGACTACACTCAATCATATGACTCACTGAAGAAATGAGTCTTCAGTAAAGACTTAAAGGTTGAGACCGAGTTTGCGTCTCTCACATGGGTAGGCAGACCATTCCATAAAAATGGAGCTCTTTAGGAGAAAGTCCTGGCTCCAGCTGTTTGCTTAGAAATTCTAGGGACAATTAGGAGGCCTGCGTCTTGTGACCGTAGCGTACATGTAGGTTAGCAGTAAAACCAGCCCTTGACAGGAAGCCAGTGTAGGGAGGCTAGCACTGGAGTAATATGATACTTTTTGTGGGTTCTAGTCAGGATTCTAGCAGCCGTATTTAGCACTAACTGAAGTTTATTTAGTGCTTTATCCGGGTAGCCGGAAAGTAGAGCATTGCAGTAGTCTAACCTAGAAGTGACAAAAGCATGGATACATTTTTCTGCATCATTTTTGGACAGAAAGTTTCTGATTTTTGCAATGTTACGTAGATGGAAAAAAGCTGTCCTTGAAACAGTCTTGATATGTTCTTCAAAAGAGAGATCAGGGTCCAGAGTAACGCCGAGGTCCTTCACAGTTTTATTTGAGACGACTGTACAACCATTCAGATTAATTGTCAGATTCAACAGAAGTTCTCTTTGTTTCTTGGGACCTAGAACAAGCATCTATGTTTTGTCCGAGTTTAAAAGTAGAAAGTTTGCAGCCATCCACTTCCTTATGTCTGAAACACATGCTTCTAGCGAGGGCAATTTAACCCTCTGGCATACATTTCTGTTCTGTCCGTGATTGTTGGTGTCTTAGTGGTTGTTGTAGGTTTTAGTTTGTATGTATTTTCCTATTTGGAATATTGTTTGGATTTTTGTGAGTAAACTCAGTTGTGTTGCTCAAACCTGTGTCCTGCGCCTGACTCCGCTACATTTCTGCACCCAATCGCTGACAGTATGAGATGAGTAACGTAGGTTATGTAAACATTATATTAAGTGTCTTTGTTTAAATACATTTTTCTATTATTAAAGTGGCTGGAGTTGAGTCAGTATGTTGGCAGCAGCCACTCAATGTTAGTGGTGGCTGTTTAACAGTCTGATGGCCTTGTGATAGAAGCTGTTTTTCAGTCTCACAGTCCCTGCTATGATGCACCTGTACTGACCTCGCCTTCTGGATGATGGCGGGGTAAACGAGCAGTGGCTCAGGTGGTTGTTATCCTTGATGATCTTTATGGCCTTCCTGTGACATCGGGTGGTGTAGGTGTCCTGGAGGGCAGGTAGTTTGCACCCAGTGATGCGTTGTGCAGACCTCACTACCCTCTGGAGAGCCTTGTGGGCGGAGCAGTTGCTGTACCAGGCGGTGATACAGCCTGGTACAGCAACTGCTCCGCCCACAAGGCGATTGAAGAGGCGCTGCTGCGTCTTCTTCAACACGCTGTCTGTGTGGGTGGACCAATTCAGTTTGTCTGTGATGTGTACACCGAGGAACTTAAAACTTACTACCCTCTCCACTACTGTCCCATCGATGTGGATAGGGGGTGCTCTCTCTGCTGTTTCCTGAAGTCTATGATCATCTCCTTTGTTTTGTTGACGTTGAGTGTGAGGTTATTTTCCTGACACCATACTCCGAGGGCCTCACCTCCTCCCTGTAGGCCGTCTCATCGTTGTTGGTAATCAAGCATACCACTGTAGTGTCGTCTGCAAACTTGATGATTGAGTTGGAGGCGTGCATGGCCACGCAGTCGTGGGTGAACAGGGAGTACAGGAGAGGGCTCAGAACGCACCCTTGTGGGTCCCCAGTGTTGAGGATAAGCGGGGTGGAGATGTTGTTACCTACCCTCACCACTTGGGGGCGGCCCGTCAGGAAGTCCAGTACCCAGTTGCACAGGGCGGGGTAGAGACCCAGGGTCTCGAGCTTGATGACGAGTTTGGAGGGTACCATGGTGTTAAATGCTGAGCTGTAGTCGATGAACAGCATTCTCACATACAGTAGGTATTCCTCTTGTCCAGATGGGTTAGGGCAGTGTGCAGTGTGATGGCGATTGCGTCGTTTGTGGACCTATTGGGGCGGTAAGCAAATTGGAGTGGGTCTAGGGTGTCAGGTAGGGTGGAGGTGATATGGTCCTTGACTAGTCTATCAAAGCACTTCATGATGACAGAAGTGAGTGCTACGGGGCGGTAGTCGTTTAGCTCAGTTACCTTAGCTTTCTTGGGAACAGGAACAATGGTGGCCCTCTTGAAACATGTGGGAACTGCAGACTGGGATAAGGATTGATTGAATATGTCCATAAACACACCAGCCAGCTGGTCTGCACATGCTCTGAGGACGCGGCTGGGGATGCTATCTGGGCCTGCAGCCTTGCGAGGGTTAACACGTTTAAATGTTTTACTCACATCGGCTGCAGTGAAGGAGAGTCCGCAGGTTTTGGTAGCAGGCCGTGTCAGTGGCACTGTATTGTCCTCAAAGCGGGAAAAAAAGTTATTTAGTCTGTCTGGGAGCAAGACATCCTGGTTCGCTACGGGGCTGGTTTTCTTTTTGTAATCCGTGATTGACTGTAGACCCTGCCACATACCTCTTGTGTCTGAGCTGTTGAATTGCGACTCTACTTTGTCTCTATACTGACGCTTAGCTTGTTTGATTGCCTTGCGGAGGGAATAGCTACACTGTTTGTATTCGGTCATGTTTCCGGTCACCTTGCCCTGGTTAAAAGCAGTGGTTTGAGCTTTCAGTTTCTCGTGAATGCTGCCATCAATCCACGGTTTCTGGTTGGGGAATGTTTTAGTATTTGCTGTGGGTACCACACTGCTGATGCACTTGCTAATAAACTCGCTCACCGAATCAGCGTATTTGTCAATGTTGTTGTTCGAAGCAATGCGGAACATATCCAAATCCACGTGATCGAAGCAATCTTGAAGCGTGGAATCAGATTGTTTCGACCAGTGTTGAACAGACCTGAGCGCAGGAGCTTCTTGTTTTAGTCTCTGTCTATAGGCAGGGAGCAACAAAATGGAGTTGTGGTCAGCTTTTCTGAAAGGAGGGCAGGGAGGGCCTTATATGCGTTGCAGAAGTTAGAATAACAATGATCTAGGGTTTTACCAGCTCTGGTAGCACAATCAATATGCTGATATAATTTAGGGAGTCTTGTTTTCAGATTAGCCTTGTTAAAATCCCCAGCTACAATGAATGCAGCCTCAGGATATATGGTTTCCAGTTTACATCGAGTCAAATAAAGTTTGTTCAGGGCCATCAATGTGTCTGCTTGGGGGGGAATATATGCGGCTGTGATTATAATCGAAGAGAACTCTCTTGGTAGATAATGCGGTCGATATTTGATTGTGAGGAATTCTAAGTCAGAAGGGTTTGAGTTCCTGTATGTTGTTATGATCACACCACGTCTCGTTAATCATAAGGCATACCCCCCCCCCTCTTCTTACCAGAAAGATGCTTGTTTCTGTCGGCGAGATACGTGAAGAAACCAGGTGGTTTTACCGACTGATTGATCGTCTCGAGTGAGCCATGTTTCCGTGAAGCAAAGAACGTTACAGTCTCTTATGTCTCTCTGGAATGCTACCCTTCCTCGGATTTCATCAACCTTGTTGTTAAGAGACTGGTCATTGGCGAGTAGTATGCTCGGGTGCGGTGCGCCTCTGGAGCCTGACCAGAAGACCGCTTCAGTTCATCTGTGTATCTCACATATTATGTGCCCAGTATGATAAGGCAAAAAAACTTTTTTAGCAGATATTAACAACATGACACTAACAGTAGCTGTAGATGATGTAATGAAATGTTGGAGAGTGGTTGGTAATGGAGAACATCAGGTGGATCCACGTCTGGGTGTTTGGCAGAACCCCTAGGTCCTGGAGAACAGGAGCAGAGTTAAAGGGAACAGGGTAGGAGACAGATATAAACAATTAAACACACAGGTTACACTTTACCGTGAGAACATTTAATGGATTAGTGCAGTGTTATAAATGGAAGATATGTACTTTTCAACACTTTTGGAAGGTATAGCCTACCTCAAGCTGGTCCCCCTCCGACTCAGAGCATAGATAATCAGACTGATCCTAACTGGTTCTGGTGGATGGGATACCTCTTGGGAGGCTTGGGCAGTCGATGGTGCTAAAGTCATTTGAAGAGGTAAATTGAAGAGGTCTACCATTTCTTACTTTCTCAAATGTCAACCAAATCATTTTTACCTGGTCAAAAACCTCCACATCGGTGCCTGAAGGTGATCCTCGAAGGCGTTCTGACCTGGTTCGACAACTTCCACCACATCAGGTGGGGTTTCAGTGATCGGAAAGTACGTTATACAAAAATAGCAATAGACCAACAACAACACTAAGTCAATCACTCATTTGAAAGACTACAGTATATGCAATAATTGTATGTACAATTGCATTGTTTACCTCAGTCAACAGCTGCGGCTCCCATCCATACTCAGTGGAGGCCTGGATGCTGTTATTGTGTGCTAAGAGAATAACCTTTTTCTCCCACCCTTCCTGGTACCAATCAAGGGACTTTCCCATGGCAGTCTTGAGGGTCTGGTTGGTCCATTTACCAAACCTGGAGGAGGGGGCAGGAAAGCGATATCTATTGACAATGTAAGATAGTGAAATATGTCTGATTATGTACCATGGAAAAACAAAAACCAATTGTAAAAATAAATAAAACAAACCATTGGTGACAGAATATAACGTATAACATCCGTACCAGCGTTCATGACCTCGATCACTCAAGATGAGGAGAACCGTGGGTGTTGAAGATATCCATCATCGCCTTGGAGGTGGCCTCGCTAGTCTCGTCCTTGATGGGTATCATACGAAACGGACATTTTTTTTTGGTTGCAAGCACCCTTTTTAATGGTTTACAGAAGGGAATTTAGAGTTAAGCACATACTCTTCCTTTTACTCACCTTAATGGGTATTGCCTCCACCCACTTGGTAAAATGATCGGTCACCGTTGCCATTCCTGGATTTCGTGAAGGTTCCGATGTGGTCCACCCCTGACATTTAAAGTGGTCTGATGAGGTCCACCCCTGACATTAAAAGTGGTCTGATGAGGTACACCCCTGACATTTAAAGTGGTCTGATGAGGTCCACCTCTGACATTTAAAGTGGTCCGATGAGGTCCACCCCTGACATTTAAAGTGGTCCGATGAGGTCCACCCCTGACATTTAAAGTGGTCCGATGAGGTCCACCCCTAACATTTAAAGTGTTAGAGAGAAGAATACTGGTTTTCATACATACACACACACACACACACACACACACACACACACACACACACACACACACACACACACACACACACATTCTATAATATTGAACTCTGCTGTGGTCAAATAAAGCAACCATTACAAAACAACTTATCAGTGTTACAACTTCTAACAGTGGTGAGTGGAGGAGTCAAGCGCAGAGAGCAGGTAATTCAGTTTGTGGGTATTTTATTCCATAGACTGTGGAGCCACGACATCCAAAACACCAGGGCGCATGAAACAACCCGTCCCAAAATACAATGGACTAAAACTGTCCGGAAAAATACTGATTACACTCATACACCAGATAACAGGAAAACAAGCCCGCACAAATACCCAGCGGGCCTAGTGCCCTTAAATAGCTTACAAACAAACACTAACTCAGAACAGGTGTACCCAATTACCCAATAAACAGAAACAAACGGAAAGGGAATCGATGGCAGCTAATAGGCCGGCGACGACGAACGCCGAGCGCCGCCCGAACAGGAAGAGGCACCATCTTCGGTGAGATTCGTGACAGTACCCCCCCCTGACGCGCGGCTCCCGCGACCCGGAGGACGAGGCGCGGGGCGATCCGGGTGGAGGCGGTGGAAATCCCTCAAGAGGGAAGGATCTAAAATGTCCCTCCCCGGTACCCAGCACCTCTCCTCGGGACCGTACCCCTCCCAGTCCACGAGGTACTGCAGGCCCCTCACCCGGCGTCTCAAGTCCAGAATAGCTCGTCTTGTAGGGGACCAGCTACCACCGGCCTGAGGAGAGACACATGAAACGAGGGGTTAATGCGATAGTAAGAGGGAAGTTGCAATCTATAACACACCTCGTTTATCCTCCTCACACACTGGTATGACTCTGATGCCACGGAGCCAGGACCGGCTGGTAGCCCAGTACGCATTTGAATGGCGACATCTTCGTGGATGAATGACGAAGTGAGTTCTGGGCCAACTCTGCCCACGGGACGTACCTCGCCCATTCTCCTGGCCGGTCCTGGCAACCTCCTGGCCGGTCCTGGCCGGTCCTGCGACCTCAGAAACCTACCCACTTCCTGGTTTACTCTCTCCACCTACCCATTACTTTCGGGGTGATAACCAGAGGTAAGGCTGACCGAGATCCCCAGACGCTCCATAAACGCCTTCCAAACCCGGGCCGTGAACTGGGGACCCCGATCAGATACGATATCCTCTGGAACCCCATAGTGCCGGAAGACGTGGGTAAATAGAGCCTCTGCAGTCTGTAGGGCCGTAGGGAGACCAGGCAATGGGAGGAGACGGCAGGACTTAGAGAACCGATCCACAACGACCAGAACGGTAGTGTTCCCCTGAGATGGGGGAAGATCAGTAAGGAAATCTACCGAGAGATGGGACCATGGCCGTTGTGGAACCGGGAGGGGTTGTAACATCCCTCTAGGCAGATGCCTAGGAGCCTTACTCTGAGTGCATACCGAACAGGAAGAGACATAGAGCTTCACATCCTTAGCTAAGGTGGGCCATCAGTATTTCCCCCTAAGACCCCGCACTGTCCTATCAATCCCCAGATGACCCGAAGACAGTAGTGTGTGAGCCCAACGAATCAATTTATCACGGACACCAAGCGGCACGTACCTACGACCGGTCGGACACTGTGTAGGTGCAGGTTCAACCCTCACCGCCCGCTCGATGTCCGCGTCCACCTCCCATACCACCGGGGCCACCAGCCGAGAGGCTGGAAGGATGGGAGTGGGTTCGATGGACCGGTCCTCGGTGTCATAGAGACGGGACAGCGCGTCGGCCTTAGTGTTAAGGGAACCTGGTCTATAAGAGATCGTAAATCTAAAGCGTGTAAAGAACATGGCCCACCTAGCCTGACGCGGATTCAGTCTCCTCACTGCTCGAATATACTCCAGATTGCGGTGGTCAGTCCAGATGAGGAAAGGGTGTTTAGCCCCCTCTAGCCAGTGTCTCCACACCTTCAGGGCCTTTACCATAGCCAGTAACTCCCGATCCCCCACATCATAGTTCCGCTCCGCCGGACCCAGCTTCTTAGAAAAGAAAGCGCAGGGACGGAGCTTCGGTGGCGTGCCCGAGCGCTGAGACAGCACGGCTCCAACCCCAGCCTCGGACGCATCCACCTCCACTATGAATGCTAACGAAGGGTCCGGATGCGCCAACACGGGAGCTTCAGTGAACAGCGCCTTCAACTGGTTCAACTCCATCAGCCTCTGCCGACCACCGCAGACGCAACGGCCCCCCCTTCAGCAGTGAGGTAATGGGCGCCGCTACTTGGCCAAAACCCCGGATAAACCTCCGGTAGTAATTGGCAAACCCTAAAAACCGCTGCACCGCCTTTACCGTGGTCGGAGTCGGTCAATTACGCACAGTGTTAACGCGGTCACACTCCGTCACCACCCCCGAGCTGGAAATGCGATAACCCAGGAAGGAAACGCCTGGTTTGGAGAACACACATTTCTCAGCCTTGACGTATAGGTCATGCTCCAGCAGTCACCCAAGAACCTTGCACACCAGGGAGACATGTGTGGCAGAATAAATCAAGATGTCATCAATATAGACTACCACACCCTGCCCGTGTAAGTCCCTGAGAATCTCATCTACAAAGGATTGGAAGACGGCTGGAGCATTTTTCAACCCATACGGCATGACGAGGTACTCATAGTGGCCCAATGTGGTACTAAACGCTGTTTTCCACTCGTCTCCTCCCCGAATACACACCAGATTATACGCGCTCCTGAGGTCCAGTTTTGTGAAGAAACGCGCTCCGTGGAATGATTCCACCGCCGTAGCGATGAGAGGTAGCGGATAACTAAAACCTACTGTGATCGAATTGAGACCTCGATAATCAATACACGGACGCAGACCTCCCTCCTTTTTCCTCACAAAAAAGAAACTCGAGGAGACGGGTGACATGGAGGGCCGAATATACCCCTGTCTCAGAGCTTCCGTGACATATGTCTCCATAGCCAACGTCTCCTCCTGTGACAGTGGGTACACGTGACTCCGGGGAAGTGCAGCGTTCTCCTGGAGGTTTATCACGCAATCTCACCGTCGATGGGGTGGTAATTTGGTCGCTTTTTTCTTACTAAAAGCGATAGCCAAATCGGCATATTCTGGGGGAATGCGCACGGTGGAAACATGGTCTGGACTCTCAGTCGTGGCTCCGATGGAAACTCCTATACACCTACCCGAACACTCGTCTGACCACCCCTGAAGAGCCCCCTGTTTCCAGGAAATGAGGGGATTGTGAATAGCCAGCCAGGGAATCCCCAACACCACTGGAAACACAGGTGAATCAATAAGGTAGAAACTGATCTTCTCCCTATGATCCCCCTGCGTTACCATGTCCAGCGGAATCGTTGCCTCCCTGACCAGCCCTGACCCTAACGGTCGGCTATCTAAGGAGTGCACGGGGACAGGTGGGTCTATCTGCACTAACGGAATACCCAATTTACGGGCGAGTCCGCGATCCATAAAACTCCCAGCTTCGCCTGAATCGACTAGCGCCTTATGCTGAAGAGAGGGAAAAAACGCAGGGGAAAAAATAAACAAAAACATGTGACCAACAGGGAGCTCTGGGTGAGTTTGGTGCTTGCTCACCTGGGGGGGCCGAGAAGTGTTCCGCCGGCCAGCTCGACTCTCAGAGGAACTCCTCCAGCACCGGTCCGCAGTGTGTCCTCTCCGTCCACAATAGGCGCAGGAGGAGCCTCCTCCTCTGGTCTCCCTAGATGCAGCTCCTCCCAACTCCATCGGAGTGGGAGCAGGAGGGCTGGAAGGTGGAATTGACAGGACCCCTTCTGAACGCCCGCGGGCAGCTAGCAGGTTGTCCAGACGAATCGACATGTCTATCAGTTCATCCAGGGAGAGTGTTGTGTCCCGACAAGCTAGCTCCCGGCGGACGTCCTCCCGGAGGCTGCAACGGTAATGGTCCATCAGGGCCCTGTCATTCCACCCAGCACCAGCAGCCAGGGTCCTGTCATTCCACCCAGCACCAGCAGCCAGGGTCCTGTCATTCCACCCAGCACCAGCAGCCAGGGTCCTGTCATTCCACCCAGCACCAGCAGCCAGGGCCCTGTCATTCCACCCAGCACCAGCAGCCAGGGTCCTGTCATTCCACCCAGCACCAGCAGCCAGGGTCCTGTCATTCCACCCAGCACCAGCAGCCAGGGTCCTGTCATTCCACCCAGCACCAGCAGCCAGGGTCCTGTCATTCCACCCAGCACCAGCAGCCAGGGCCCTGTCATTCCACCCAGCACCAGCAGCCAGGGTCCTGTCATTCCACCCAGCACCAGCAGCCAGGGTCCTGTCATTCCACCCAGCACCAGCAGCCAGGGTCCTGTCATTCCACCCAGCACCAGCAGCCAGGGTCCTGTCATTCCACCCAGCACCAGCAGCCAGGGTCCTGTCATTCCACCCAGCACCAGCAGCCAGGGTCCTGTCATTCCACCCAGCACCAGCAGCCAGGGCCCTGTCATTCCACCCAGCACCAGCAGCCAGGGTCCTGTCATTCCACCCAGCACCAGCAGCCAGGGTCCTGTCATTCCACCCAGCACCAGCAGCCAGGGTCCTGTCATTCCACCCAGCACCAGCAGCCAGGGTCCTGTCATTCCACCCAGCACCAGCAGCCAGGGCCCTGTCATTCCACCCAGCACCAGCAGCCAGGGCCCTGTCATTCCACCCAGCACCAGCAGCCAGGGTCCTGTCATTCCACCCAGCACCAGCAGCCAGGGTCCTGTCATTCCACCCAGCACCAGCAGCTAGGGTCCTGTCATTCCACCCAGCACCAGCAGCCAAGGTCCTGTCATTCCACCCAGCACCAGCAGCCAGGGCCCTGTCATTCCACCCAGCACCAGCAGCCAGGGTCCTGTCATTCCACCCAGCACCAGCAGCCAGGGTCCTGTCATTCCACCCAGCACCAGCAGCCAGGGCCCTGTCATTCCACCCAGCACCAGCAGCCAGGGTCCTGTCATTCCACCCAGCACCAGCAGCCAGGGTCCTGTCATTCCACCCAGCACCAGCAGCCAGGGTCCTGTCATTCCACCCAGCACCAGCAGCCAGGGCCCTGTCATTCCACCCAGCACCAGCAGCCAGGGTCCTGTCATTCCACCCAGCACCAGCAGCCAGGGCCCTGTCATTCCACCCAGCACCAGCAGCCAGGGTCCTGAACTCCAACGCGAAGTCCTGCGCACTCCTCGTCTCCTGTCTGAGGTGGAACAGTCGCTCACCCGCCGCTTTGCCCTCTGGTGGGTGGTCGAACACAGCTCGAAAACGGCGGGTGAACTCCAGGTAGTTGTCCCGAGCCGAGTCTGGGCTGTTCCAGACAGCGTTGGCCCAGTCCAGGGCCCTACCCGTTAAACAGGAGACGAGGAGGCTCACACTCTCCTCACCCGAGGGAGCCGGACGCACGGTAGCCAGGTAGAGCTCGAGTTGGAGCAAAAATCCCTGGCACCCAGCCGCCGCTCCATCGTACTCCCTCGGGGGGGAGAGACGCAATGTGCTGGACGACGTATGCGGAGTAGGTGGCGTTGTCTGTGGGGGAGCTGGGGTAGACGTCGGTAGACCACTCCTCTCCCATCGCTCCATCCTCTCCATCATCTGGTCCATCGCTGTACCGATCCGACAGCTGTATGGTGAAGGACGCGCTCCTCCATAGTTGGGAGAGGGGTGGTCGCTGCTCCTGCTGACTCCATTTAGTGGGTGCGGGCTTCTGTTACAACTTCTAACAGTGGTGAGTGGAGGAGTCAAGCGCAGAGAGCAGGTAATTCAGTTTGTGGATATTTTATTCCATAGACTGTGGAGCCACGACATGCAAAACACCAGGGCGCATGAAACAACCCGTCCCAAAATACAACAGACTAAAACTGTCCGGAAAAATATTGATTACACTCATACACCAGATAACAGGAAAACAAGCCCGCACAAATACCCAGCGGGCCTAGTGCCCTTAAATAGCCTACAAACAAACACTAACTCAAAACAGGTGTACCCAATTACCCAATAAACAGAAACAAACGGAAAGGGAATCGATGGCAGCTAATAGGCCGGCGACGACGACCGCCGAGCGCCGCCCGAACAGGAAGAGGCACCATCTGGAATTACCATAATTGCTTACACCTATCCATTTGATTGATCAGGTTTAATGTATAGCTGGATACCTCAATATGACAGATATATAACTATATCAGTGGAGGCTGCTGAGGGAAGGACGACTCATAATAATGGCTTGAATGGAGTCAATGGAATGGTATCAACCACATAAAAACCACTTGTTTGATACCATTCCATTTACGCCATTCCAGACATTATTATGAGCCATCCTCCCCTCAGCAGCCTCCTCTGAACTATATGTATAGCTAGCAACATGTAGATGACCAACTAGCTAGATGGAAAATGGTTGTTGAAAACTGGTTGTACATAGCTAAATCCATCCAGTTATTTAATAGAAGTTGCTTAACTGCTTAACATTACCCTGAATTGTTAATTTCTCTGAATCTCTTGTTGCGATCAGTGGTGCCTTCATAGTACTTCTCTTGGTTGGAAACATAAAATAAAATCTCCTCGAGGGAGGCCGTTGAAGTGCAAGCTACATACAGTTACAGTAGCTAGCTAGCTAATGTTAGCTATATAAAACTGTCTCAAATCAAATCAAATCAAATTTTATTTGTCACATTCACATGGTTAGCAGATGTTAATGCGAGTGTAGCGAAATGCTTGTGCTTCTAGTTCCGACAATGCAGTAATAACCAACAAGTAATCTAGCTAACAATTCCAAAACTACTTCCTTATAGACACAAGTGTAAAGGGATAAAGAATATGTACATAAAGATATATGAATGAGTGTAGCTGGCTAGCTGAGTAGGCAGGCTGAGGTAAATACAAATATATGGTAAAGAAAGTGTTTTCTCTTTCCAGTCTTTTCGGTCCTCTGAAGCAGCAGGTAGTCACCGTCAAAAATGTTTGTTTGTCAATTAGGGTGTGCAGGGTGAATACGTGGTCTGTCGCACGGTAATTTGGTAAAAAGCCCATTTGACATTTGCTCAGTAAGGACACTCACTGTGAAATAGATAGAACTCCTAACACATCTCTCTCTCTCTCTCTCTCTCTCTCTCTGTCATGTCTCCCTGCTTGAGTGCTCCAGTGAAGTGAGCATGTCAGCTGTCAGAGAGTGTTGAGCTCTGAGCCAGTCAGCCAGGTCTGAGTCCTGTCCTGCTGCTCTGAGGCCATGTCAGTGGAGGAGGTGACAGCTCAAGCTTCTCCCTAACCAAGCGCAACCCTCACATCCTGACGTAGTCCCACAGCTCTCCTTCCTCTCTCTATGAGTCAGCCGGTCTAAGAAATGTCTCTTTCTGAATATACAGTGGGGCAAAAAAGTATTTAGTCAGCCACCAATTGTGCATGTTCTCCCACTTAAAAAGATGAGAGAAGCCTGTAATTGTCATCATAGGTACACTTCAACTATGACAGACAAAATGAGAAAAAAAATAATGGTGGAAAATAAGTATTTGGTCACCTACAAACAAGCAAGATTTCTGGCTCACAGACCTGTAACTTCTTCTTTAAGAGGCTCCTCTGTCCTCCACTCGTTACCTGTATTAATGGCACTTGTTTGAACTTGTTATCTGTATAAAAGACATCTGTCCACAACCTCAAACAGTCACACTCCAAACTCCACTATGGCCAAGACCAAAGAGCTGTCAAAGGACACCAGAAACAAAATTGTAGACCTGCACCAGGCTGGGAAGTTTGAAGAAATCAACTGTGGGAGCAATTATTAGGAAATGGAAGACATACAAGACCACTGATAATCTCCCTCGATCTGGGGCTCCACGCAAGATCTCACCCCGTGGGGTCAAAATGATCACAAGAACGGTGATCCACGGTGATCCATCAGCAAGGGCATTGAAGATGAAACGTGGCTGGGTCTTTCAGCATGGCAATGATCCCAAACACACCGCCCGGGCAACGAAGGAGTGGCTTCGTAAGAAGCATTTCAAGGTCCTGGAGTGGCCTAGCCAGTCTCCCGATCTCAACCCCATAGAAAATCTTTGGAGGGAGTTGAAAGTCTGTGTTGCCCAGCAACAGCCCCAAAACATCACTGCTCTAGAGGAGATCTGCATGGAGGAATGGACCAAAATACCAGCAACAGTGTGTGAAAACCTTGTGAAGACTTACAGAAAACGTTTGACCTCTGTCATTGCCAACAAAGGGTATATAACAAAGTATTGAGATAAACTTTTGTTATTGACCAAATACTTATTTTCCACCATAATTTGCAAATAAATTCATTAAAAATCTTACAATGTGATTTGTGACCTATGATGAAAATTACAGGCCTCTTTCATCTTTTTAAGTGGGAGAACTTGCACAATTGGTGGCTGACTAAATACTTTTTTGCCCCACTGTACCTATAACTATACGTCTCTAAAAGATGTCCTACTCAGCCTACTCTCCATATATATCATCTATAATCAAAGCAATTTGGGGGTTGAAAGATGGATGAGTATTTGAACTAAGCTCTGAGGGATTTCAGGGAGCTGAATGCTGTCCTTATTATCATAGCATTTCTTCATCAAGATACTGTAAATGTGACAGATTCAGATTCGTTATAGTTTTTTTCCAGAGGCTTAAATCCCTTATGTCACAGTAGAAATAGAAATAACCCAGCAGCACCAGTGTCCATACGAATAACTTCATTAATGCTGGAACAACAACATGGACACATCTATCAGACTAAGCCAGCTACACTAAAAGCAGCATTCATCTCCCCCACTACTGAGAAGCACCCGTAATAGCAATTTATAGCCCTGTCATTTAATCTCATTACAACTCATTTGTTTACCAGCAGAACATGTAAAACTAAGTAACAAGGCACCATAAAACAAATTGCATCTTTGCACCGCATGCCAGAGTTTACAAATGATAGTCATCAAGCAACAACAAAAACATAAATTGCAACGCATCCATCCCTTTTATATTTGAGACAAAACAGTACATTAAGAGTGCAGGCCAGGCAGGCAGTGCTGAAACAGAGTCTGAGAAGGAGAAGAGTCTAAATGGCAAAAGTAGAGCATGGACTGAGGCTGCATTTTTCAAGCATCCAATCCCTTAGCTTCATCCAAGTGACTGCTCTGTGGTCAAGTGACTGTGGAAAGCAGACTTTAAAGTTCAGTTCCCCCTTCGCCCTCAGCACCAACAGACAGACAGACAGACAGATCGCTCTCGGTTCATTTTATGATGAAAGGCCAACTCTAGCGGGGCTGTTTCAGTTCACCCCTGCAGGAAATGAAAGAGGGCAAAAATCCCTCCCTCCCTCTCATTCCTGACACGTGAATGTACTCTGACTGCAAGAAAACAAAGAAAGGGGAAAGGGCAGGGAGAAATAGCTGATGGATGCTAACAAACATGGAGGAGGGAGGAGGATGGGGGGGGGGCAGACCAACTCCTGACATTTCACAGAGAAAGGAGGTCAATGTTGAACTGAGTCAGCCCTGGATTCATTCATTACTAATATGCATTGCTGCATTCAGTTTAGTCCCTGAGGATAAGCTGATTTGTACACCCGGACCGGATGACAAACACATTATCTTGGACATTACTGCACCGCAAGCTGATGAACATATCAGTCACTGGCAGACAGTCAGTGTACAGACTAGAGTCAGACGCATTGTCCTCGACTTGCTTATAGAGGGTAATATAAAGGCAAGGAAAGGACGCAGGGATTTCATACTATAAGCCTTTGTATCTTATGTCCGTGTTATATATGCAGCCTTCATGCATGGATGGTAACCTGTAATGTATAGAAGGTGTTAATCCTGACCCAGGGTGAAGTGTAGCCTACTTTACAGGGGACTCCTAACATTAGTCATCTATATCCCCTGGGCACAGTTTTAAAAATATGTATCTATCTGGATTTCACCTATTGGATAGGATTGAATGCATAGAAAAATAATGAATAGAACGGACGAATCATTGACTTGAATGGGGAACCCGTTGTATTCTTTCTATTTCTATGCATTTAATCCTATCCGACAGGCGAAATCCAGATAACTTTTGAAAAATTGGGAACAGACTTGATTTAATTAGAACCTTAGAGTTCTGGAGAGCTCATCCCTGCCTAGGGTGCGTCAGGATCGATGCTAGTTCTCTGTCCCTGAGATGGTTACAGGGTGTGTCATCTGCATCAAGGGCAAAGCAGTGGCCTACATTAGCATCTGTTTAATTGGTATTAAGTAGGTTGTATACCTCTGTCAAGTCTGTGGTCGGCGCCAGGCAGCGTCAGCTGTAATTACATTACTTGTAGTTTGCATGGTGTTGTGCACATTGCCACACTGGGTAATAAATTAGCTTTCGTGTTGATAGGAGACTGACTGTACAGGAGTGAAATGTAAGTGTGAATATGAGAGCTTCTCCAAAGGCTCAAGATAGCATGAAGCTCATACACCCATGGGAGTGTGTGTGGGAGTATGCACTGCAGTGAAGAACTGTGACGGAGGAGATGTTTTACCTTCAGTTCTATACAGAGACCATTTCCATGTTTCTGTTTCTCATTAGGAACAGCAATCAGTGTGTTCATTACGACGCAACCACACAGGGATGGACTATTTCAATCTAGCAGGGGAGACCGACAATGAAGTCCTGCACTGCCTTCTGCTAATTTTGTGCTGTGACTATCCATTACTAATGGCACTAAAAAACCTGTTCCTTCTCCAACCACTATATTCTCCATCAACAGTAAAGCCAAGCAGCCCACTGGAGAATTCAGTTAAACAATCATCTGGTGTGTGTGTGAGTGTGAGTGTGAGTGTGCGTGTGCGTGAGTGTGTGTGTGTGTGTGTGTGTGTTTAACAATTCTCGCGGGGCCCGGAAGTCCCCACAAGAATAGTAAACCAACAAAGATTTGACTAACCTGGGACATTTTGTTGGTCCCCACAAGGTCAAATGCTATTTCTAGGGGGTTTAGGGTTAAGGTTAGAATTAGTGTTTGGGTTAGAATTAGGGTTAGGGTTAGATGTTAGGGAAAATAACATTTTGAATGGGACTGAATTGTATGTCCCCACAAGGTTAACTGTGCAAGAATGTGTGTGTAGAGAGAAAAATAGGTCATATGTTCTAACCAGCCTTATAACAGGTCAGTAAGGCTGCATTTACATCGGCATCCCAATTCTGATGTTTTTCCCACTATTTGGTATTTTGACCAATCACATCCAATCTTTTCACATCAGCTCTTTTTTCAGCGCTGATCTGATTGGCCAAAAGACCAATTAGTGAAATAAATATCAGAATTGGGCTGAACACAGTTTAATTGACTGACACTACAAACTGACTATGTAGCATTTGGTCTATTCCTCCACAGCTGCACCCCTTTCTATCCTCCCTTCCACTCTGTTTGTAATTTCAGGTCAATACTGATCCCATTGATCCATCCATCCAGGTCATAACACTGATGCAGCTGTTGGAGTCTGATATTTCAAATTCAAGCCACAGATATTCCCCTGCCATCTGACACTTTGTCTACATAAAAAAGACCAATAGCCAACCTCTATCTCACAGACACTAATAGGTGCCTGTAAGACCAGGGGCACCTGTCTAGAATGACAGTATTTAAACAAATTCATTACAAGAATGTTCCATGATGGAGCCTAATTGATATATCGCAATGAATGTGATGATAGAAAGTAAATGTAAAGACATATATTTTATATTATTTTTTACAAATAATTTAAATACAATCGAATGAAGGTTTATGTGAGGTAGACCATGTGTAAAACGTGCACAGTGCACATTGAAACCCCAGTGAGCTGTTTGGAGCATCCTTGAAGAGCATGCGCGCTGTATTCCTGTCTCTATCCGGTTAAACAGCTGGGTCTCTGCACGGAGAGAGACAAACGTGATTCTGCTCTGCTGTGTGTGTGACAGAGGCGACATGTCGAGGATAAAAAATATTGGGATTATTGCTTTTCTAATGCCTTCGCTTTAGAAGGCATTACATAAGAAAATAAAAAGGATGAGATGAGGCCTACGAAGACGAGACATCCACATCGCCACATGAAATGATGAGCGCCAATTCGAATCAAACACGCAAGGACTGGGGATTGCCATTTATGAAGGAGGTGCAGAATTTCATTAACATATGGAGCTTTTGTTAACGATTTGTTTTTCGTTGGTCTGTTTTAGCCCAGAATACCATCGAAAAACTGCCGTTATGGTAAGACCTGCAGTATGTTTGTAATTGTAGAGCCGTATATATTTAGAAATTGTTCGTATGATGATTGCTGATTTTTTAAACTGTTCAGTTGTCATTTGTGCATGGACTATCCCGTGGACGTGTATAGGCCACTGAACAGGTTGAAAACAACCTCAAATGTGACATTGGTGATTAAAAAGGGTTGTTGTAGGTTATAGTAAATTGAAGTGATGCATAAATGATGCATTGAGGCCATGCGAAAAACTACATGATGCAAACAAGTGGAATACTTGGAGAAGATACGAGATTATTTTTGATCAGTTGAAATCTAACCTATGATTTATTGGCAAATCTTTCCTCATATAAAGGATCCCACTTTTTCCCAACGTATAAAGGCGTTATAGAGCATGTATAGTCCTAATACAAAAACATCTTAAATATGATACATCATCGAAGTATCAATCAATCAAATGTATTTACAAAGCCATTTTTACATCAGTTGATGTCACAAAGTGCTGTACAGAAACCCAGCCTAAAACCCCAAACAGCAAGCAATGCAGATGTAGAAGCACGTGTCAAGTAGGTGTCCTTATTGGTCCTACATTGATGCCCAGACAAAGCAGGTGCAGTACACAGGCCTCAGTGGTGAATTTCTCACTCTGTTTTCTTCCCACACATCCTTTCAGTCAGAGAGCCCAAGATAAAGACCCCCTCTCTCTCTTGCACACACACACACACACACACACACGCACACACACACACACTCCTTTCCCTCCAATCTAGTATTGAATGGGGTATTCAGTGGGCTGTTTGCATTAGATCACAAGCCACTGTCAGCCTCCTGGGCTCTGGCATTTGGGTCCAGCAGTGGTAGAAGAAGGGGGAATTGTGGAAGGTTGCAAGGGGGAATGGTTGGAGGCTTGTTGTCTGGGTTAGGAAAATGGAGGTGAAAATGAAAGATATGATGCCAGTGTGCCACCAGTCACATTTTATTTACAACCCTTTTTCTCCCCAATTTCATGATATCCATTTACAATCTTGTCTCATCACTGCAAGTCCCCAATGTGCTCAGGAGAGGCGAAAGTCGAGTCATGCGTCCTCCGAAACACAACTCGCCAAACCACGCTCCTTAACACCTGCCTGCTTAACCCGGAAGCCAGCCACACCACTGTGTCGGAGGAAACAACGTTCAACTGACAACCGAAGTCAGCCTGCAGGCCCCCCCCAGCCAAACCCTCCCCTAACCCGGACAACGCTGTGCCAATTATGCGCTGCCCTATGGGACTCCCAGTCACGGCCAGTTGTGACAAAGCCTGGGATTGAACCCGGGTTTGTAGTGACACTTCAAGCATTGCAATGCAGTGGCTTAGACCACTGTGCCACTCAGGAGGCCCCATGCCATACATTTTTAGCTACAGAGAGATGAAGAAAAATATTACAACAAAACATTCTGTAACTGCAGTTAAAAACTTTCTGCAAATCACTGGCTAAACACACTGTAGGCATAACCAGATGTTCTTCAATAAATACAGTCTTGCAGCAGCAGAGCTTGGTGCAGCTCCTCAAGCTTTACACACGCATCCATTTTATTTCAGTAGTCAATAAAATACTGTCCAGGATCTGGCTTTTGTGATCATTTTAGCAGCCATTTATTGAGCGGTTTTTAGTGACTGTGGCTTGTTTATGGCTTGGCCAATGAAAATGCAACACAAAGTGTAAATAACCCAAGACAGGTCCATTCCCTAACAAAATATTAATGCAGCGCTCCACATATATATATATATCCCTTGCTGGCTGGCTCTTAAAGTATTGGTAAGTGCCGGCCCTGGACCACTCTCAGGAGTGGCTGAGTGTATTCCACACAGGTCACGCATGGAGAGGCTGTCCTTGGCTTAGCATACTCTCAGCTCACACCCTAAAATCTGGGTCAGAATTTACAGAAATGTATACATATAAATAACTCCTGTTCTTGGTCTCATACTCCTGCTTTGTAAAAAATAAAATAAAATACACATTCGGTCACAAAAAATATGTGCAGAAATGCCACAGTAAGGTTTTTTTAATTGGAAAAACAAATGATTAAAACTGGCAAAATGTGCAAGATAGTCTAAGATGTGAAGGTAGGCTAAAGCATATGAAAGGGAGCTTACTCTAGAGCTTAACTATGTTTATGATCATCAACTTGTCTGTACTGCACCTGAAGACAGTCCTTGGGTTCCAGGAAGTAAGGAGCAACAGAAATAATGAAAATGAAAAGAAAAACAAAGGACAACAACTAAAGAAGTACCTTGGTGCTTGCCTGGTAGTTGTTCTGAGGCAAAACTCACAAACACAGAAAACGTGTAAGAGGGAGCTCTGCCTGGCATATCAGGATATGAATTTGGATGAATATTCAAGAGATTTATCTGGCTCTGCAAGAGATTTGTCTTGTCCTGAAACTTAAGAGATTTGGCAGGTTTTTGGACAGATAAATGTATCTGTTTGTACAGGCTCTCTTAGTCACGGCAGTGCTTTATTGCCAGCCTTCCCATAATTCTTGAAGCTGGTCTCTAATGTTTATTCTCCATTTAAAAGTAGCCTGTTTTGCATGTGATTAATGCCTTTAATCATCTGATATCTGTACTAGCATAACCCAAAATTGTTAATGCCATACACACAGTCCTGGTTAAACTGTGTGTTGTTTGAGCAATGATCTACATTCATTAGTGAAAAGCTCAGCTTCATAACTGTAGGGGTCCAATTTTTTATATATCTTCAAAAGGGAAGAGGCTACCCACAACTCAGTAGGTGATGAGAAAAACTGGTATTACCTCTGTCTTGTACTGCCCAGTTGAGATTGACAAGTGCCATCTGCTTTCTGCAAAAACAAGTATGTTATTGCTGAAAAGGAGGGGGTTAAAAGGCTGACTGAGCAAGATCTGTTGACCTCACTGTTGGTTCCTGTCAGAAACTGACAAATTAGATGATGACACAATGAATCGCTCATTGTGGTTAAAGACTGTAATATAATCACTAGCTAACGATACTGAAGCTGTCATTTTTGTGAAGGAAAACTTGCATCTGATAGTTATTCTATAAACTCTTTCTCTAAGCTTATTTTCATTCCACTCTGGTCTCGCTTTGTGTTGGCAAGAAAGAATGCCATCGCATCTCAAGCCTTTGTTTAGAACTGGGCCATGTTCCAAACCTGAGTCTGAGATGGTCAGAGGTTACTCTGACAAGAGCAGGATCTAGTTTTGAGACCATTCAGGCAATTGGTTTTGTGTCATGCATGCCAACTACGTATTGTAGACATAGAACTTATAGTTTGCCATCTTGTAGAGGAGGAAATGGTGACTGACTTAGGCTCACCTCCTCTCCTTTATAATAGAGACGTATACAACCATAATCACTCTGCCTCAATAATACAATATTTCTCCTGTGTCTCCTTTCTGTAGTTTCATCTCTGGGGATAAGACGAGAAAGCTGAGCCTTGACCTTATTCAGACTGCCTTCCATTGGCTCTGGAGGAGGTGGGCTGAATCATCCTGACTTGAGAGGTTCTGTCTTACATCAACAAGCTATGGAGTGGAACCTCTTGCTCAAGCGGCTCAAGGTCGAGGTACATCTAAGGACATTTGACCAGTAGGGTCTACCAACTCCTGATTCCTGTTCCTCTCGTTCTGAGAATTATTGTAGATCACAATAATTGTTTTGCTGAGATGAGTAGACAAGGGGGTATGATACTGGGATAGAATGCTTTACACCAGAGCTCTGTATATGTTTGGAGCCAGCGGCAGGCTGAGATAAAGAGGGGATCGATGGCCAAGCCCCTCTACAGACTGCAGCGTTTCCTCCGAAGGGCTCAGCTGTTCCTGCTTTTCCTGGGTGTGGCCTACATCATGGCTGGGAGCGTCCTGCTGCTCCAACGGGCCAGCCTGGTGGTGACCCAGCGAGGGGCCACCAGCCCTCCACTGCCCTCCCTGCCCTCCATACCCTCACCACCCCGGGCCGTGGAGCTGGGGATGCCACCCGTGAGGGTAGGAGGCTACGGGGGCAGGAGCTCACGGATCATGGCCAGGGGGCAGGGGTACCAGCCTGGGAGCCTGTTGGACAACAGGACTGGAGCACGCTGGCTCATGTCGAGGAATCTGGAGATCCGACACCTGCGGCGGCGCTGGTTCCACAGCCTGATGACGGAGAAGGATATGTCACAGGTGGAGAGGAGCACCCCCAGGAGGAATGTGCCTCACAAAGGTACCTACCGAAATATCCCAGAAATTAGGAAAATTATTCTTTGCCATTTAGAGTGGAAGTTCTGAAGGGGTTTTCTATTCTATAAATTAGCTATGTGGCAACTCCTCAAGTTTTGGAGATGCTACCTGAGAAAGTGGTTGACAAAATGAAGTAACACAATGACAGACTACTTAACCTGTAACTAATGCTTTGCTGATTTATGTATGTTTGTTTGTTTGGTCTCATGTCAAGGTTCTTACATAGGCTGCTTTCTGGATAATTCCAAGGAGCGGGCTTTAAGGGGGTCTGTATTTACTGATTTCCGCAAAATGACCAGCACCATGTGCCAGGATACCTGCTCAGCGAGGTAAATATATCTCCATCCTGCTTCAACACACTATTATCAGATCTTTCATAACATAGGAAATATTTCACATCTCAGGAGGAGCATATCATCAACATTATATAACCCCCATTCACATCCTATAATCTCTGCAGATTAAACTGCACAGAATCTGTGTATCTGGAATGCACTCACAGGTAGGCAGACTATAGAATTAGCATAGCATATGCATATGCTCACCCCGAGGAGCTCCATGATACTTGACTTGTATTAACTAGCAATAGAAGAGGGTTTGGGGGAAAGAGTGTAAGCACAGACCTACAGTTGCGGGAGCAGAGCTCTAGCTGGCTTGTCCCAGGCTGAGAATTTGAAGCTTCCGAATTAAGGACGTGTGAGCAGAGGAGGTGAGGAGTTTTGTGGTCTCAGGGTAGATGTTGGGGGGGTTGAGGAGGGGGGGGGGGGGGTGATCTGAAGTGAGGGACTAGGGAGCGAGAGGCAGGCATACTGCTTCAGTCTCTTGTCAGTATTAATTGTGCAGCAGAGCAAAGGGAGCGAGACATATGGTACTCCCCTAATTAACCCCTAGGGTTGAAGAGCATGCTGCATTTGCGTTGCTGTTGAATTCATTATTAACATACTGTATGTTCTCATGTTATACGCCTGGTTCAGCATAGTTATAGAAAAAACATGACTCTTAAAAAGAAGACTCTTTAGGCAATCAATATATTAAATACGTTTCTTATGAATAACCAGATTGTTTAGAGATTACGGATGTGTTGTGAATACTTTGAATTGATGTAAACTGTTACCAGAGGTTCATATCTATCTGAATGTCATTTATTACAGTGGCTACCAGTTTGCTGGTCTGGAGTATGGGTCGGAGTGTTACTGTGGCAACCACATCACCAGCCTACGTGTGAGAGACAAGGAATGTAACTTGGACTGTAAAGGGGAGAAAGGCTCGCTCTGTGGCGGTGTTGGGCGCCTGTCAGTATTCACGGTGGAGGATATGCTTCCAGGCCAGAGGAGATGTGAGTATGAGGGACCTGGTCCAATCTTGAGAGCTGGGGAACAGCAGGAGATTGGGTGAAGTTGATATCGCATCACATTCACTTGAGACTTGCAGCTGTGCAAACTACATCTCCTGTGTTTGCAGACAGGAACGTGCGATACCGCGGCTGCTTCAGGGAGCCTGAGAACAGCTCCTCTACATCTCTGGTCCATGTGCTCCAGCTCAACCTCACCTCCCAGTCCTGCATAGAGGCCTGCATGAACAAGGTTGGACCCCTAGGGGACCATTGCCAGGATTTTGCAGAATGACGTTGCTTATAAATACATTGTGAAGCATTTACTATGTGCCTATGAAGACTTTTTGAATGCCCTATATACCCATTATACGTTTTAGTTTGTTTAAAGTGTTATCCAATTTGCCTGGCCTAGGAGTTTCCACTGGCTATGCTGAGGAGTCCGGACTGTTTCTGTGGTTACGCTACTCCTGACTTCACTCTCCATGAGCCGGCTGAGGAGGAGCACTGTTCACAGAGCAACACCACTGAAGCTTCCTTACCATCAACCCTCCAGCACTTCTACCAGGTCTACCAGACACCTGTCCAAGGTAACACGGTCAGACAACCACAAAAGCATTCTTCCTTCAAATCCAGGACTGCCAACCTTGTGAAATAATTTTAAGCACCACTTTGGCTTGACACCAAACTCCACTTTGCACCACGGAAATTCAAATATATCACTCAAATTGTGTTGGACTTTGTCTTCTGCAATTCGGTATGCTTCTGAGCAGGCTATTTACAAATCCCATCCTAACTTAAAATGTTACATTCCTTTCTCCTAGACTCCAGATGCACAGAGAAGAATTTCCTACCAGAGAAGTCCAGTTCATTGGTAGCGCTTTCCAGCTTCCCAGGAGCAGGCAACACCTGGGTCAGACACCTCATAGAGTTGGCCACAGGATACTACACAGGCAGCTACTACTTCGATGGGACCCTTTACAACAGAGGTCAGCTCCTATACTGTACAGCCACTGTATGTTTACACTGGATAGGAAAGAGGGCACCCACACATTAGGAAACCATTTTTGTCCTTGGCCATCTGTTGTGCAGATCCAGCTTTTTGCCTCAGTCCATAATGAATTCAATATTTTTTTGTAAAAGTTATCATCCATACCCCTCTGTCTTGCTTGGTTTATATGGCCAAAGATAAAAGCAAAATATTTCCCATATGGTTTGTGCATCTGTGTCTTGGTGTTTTGTAGGCTTCAAAGGCGAGAAGGATTACTGGAAGAGTGGTCGGACCATTTGTGTGAAAACACATGAAAGTGGGAGGAGAGAGATAGAGATGTATGACTCTGTCATCCTGCTGATCAGGAGCCCGTACCGTTCCCTCATGGCTGAGTTCAACAGGAAGTGTGCAGGACATCTGGGATACGCCTCTGATCAGCACTGGAAGACCAAAGGTACAGAGCCAGCCTGGAATCTGGGTTTTATTGTGGCTTGCATTAATCATGTACAGTATAGTACACCAGCCAGTAGGAGTCCTTCTGGGACCGTGTTTTGTTTTTTATTGAAGGGGGGAGTGTCTGTGTGTCTGTCTGCATTGTGTGAGTTGATGTTCTTTCTGAAAAGCACTGCACAATAACATGCCCCCACCTCCACACTTCTCGTAGAGTGGCCTGAGTTTGTGAGCAGCTACGCCTCCTGGTGGGCATCCCACGTACTGGACTGGCTGCGGTTCGGCCAACGGGTCCTAGTGGTCCACTTCGAGGAACTCCAGACAGCGCTGGTGCCCCGACTACGATCCATCGCCTCCTTCCTCAACACCACAGTGACCGAGGACAGACTGCTGTGTGCCGAGAGCAACCAGGATGGACACTTTAAACGCTCCGGGGCCCGGCAGCCCACCTTCGACCCCTTCACACCCGACATGAGAGGACTGATAGACGGGCTGATCCGTGCTGTGGACCAGGCTCTCCGGGACAGCAACCACACAGGTCTTCCACTGGAGTATCTGCCCAGATGATGGACCGCTAAACTCTGATAACCCTGATCTCTACCTTGTCCACTACCCTGTCCCTCCTCAGTTTTCACTGCCTTAAAGCTGTGGTGGCACGGATGGATGGATACCCCCAATCCAACTCAAGAGAAAGCGTTTCAAATCAGGAACGTGCCCTGCAAAGGAAACATAGAGGCTATTCTCACAAAGCACTTTTTATGCTTTAGAAACGCTGGTTTATTAAAGCTCTGTTTTTCTGTTTTAGATGTGTTTTGGTTTTTGGGACATTGCCTTATTGGAGGTAAACTGATAAGTGTACCAAACAACGGAAACAGTTTCCTCTGTTTTAAATCAACTCAAAATAAACTGTAGGCTACATCCTGTGGTACAATCCACTTTTCAGTTTTGTTTTTGTGATCAAAATATAAAAACTCAATATATTGGATTACAACATAATAAATTGACATTTCAAATATACAATGCAGGCAACATCTTCAGAAAAGGGATACTGTTATATGAGTTAACATTGGAGTGGAAGTGGAACAAATCTGTCAGGTATTTTGAGTGCTACATCCCCAGAGAACAGTGGTGGGAAAAGTACCCGATTGTCATACTTGAGTAAAAGTACAGATACATTAAAGGGAATTGACTCAAGTGAAATTCACCCAGTAAAAAACTACTTGAGTAAAAGTCTAAAAGTATTTGGTTTAAAATATACTGAAGTATCCAAAATAATTTCAAATTCCTTATATTAAGCAACCCAGATGGCATGATGTTCTTGTTTTTTAAATGTACAGATGGCCAGGGAAAACACTTCAACAATCAGACATCATTTACAAACGAAGCATTTGTGTTTAGTGAGTCTGCCAGATAAGAGGCAGTAGGGATGACCAGGGATATTCTCTTGATAAGTGTGTGACGTAGACCATTTTCCTGTCCTGCAAAGCATTCAAAAAGATATCGAGTACTTTTGGGTGTCAGGGAAAATGTATGGAGGAAAAAGTACATTATTTTCTTCAGGAATGTAGTGGAGTAAAAGTTGCCCAAAATATAAATAGTAATGTACAGATACCCCCAAAAACTGCTTAAGTAGTACTTTAAAGTATTTTTACTTAGGTACTTTACACCACTGCCAGAGAGGAGATGGAGAGTGTGTAGGTCCATGACAGAATGATCTGTCCCAGGTCAAGAGCAGCACTGGACCAGGCCAGACAGACAGTCCCAGCCTGCAGCCCAGGGAAGAGGGGCAAGTCACTAGTCCTCTATACTAATCTGTATTGAGCTGATAAGAGCAGCAGCACTGGTTGTGTGGGCGATGCACTTTGGACCAAAGTGTCTGGATTTACAATTGTATAATATGGTACTCTCTCTTTCTCTCTCTCTGTCTCAGTCTCTATCCCTCCCTCCCTGTCTGCAGCATCGAATACACTCATGGAAAATATTTGTTAAATGTTTTTTGGAAAACAGCTTAGTGATATATCAAAACAGCTTAGTGATATATCAAAACAGCTTAGGGATATATCAAAACAGCTTAGGGATATATCAAAACAGCTTAGGGATATATCAAAACAGCTTAGGGATATATCAAAACAGCTTAGGGATATATCAAAACAGCTTAGGGATATATCAAAACAGTTTAGGGATATATCAAAACAGCTTAGTGATATATCAAAACAGCTTAGTGATATATCAAAATACCAAACTACATATTGCATTCCTATTAGGCCTTATTACACAAATACACATAAAGCATGTACATCCTGAAAATAAAAGGGTATATTTCAGCAGAGACCATGGGTATGCAATGTTGGAATTATGGGTAAAGGGATAGTTCCCTCAATATATACTATTCTCAATTTACTTTGGCTGCAGTCGATTCACCATCGCCATACCACTACTGCAACTATGGAAGAATAAACAAACATTTAATCAAGAGGTTACTAAAACGTGTTGTGTCTGAACCTGCAATTTACCTCAACACTGATAAAGTACACTGTGATAAGTACATATACCTTAATGCTGTCCACATCATACCTAAATCACCAGTTCACATTGTCTTTTCTTTATCAGGCATTGTAGTATAAAATCCACCAGATGGTGTCAGGGTAGGACCTATAGAGCATCCTAACAGGACAAGTAATGCATGCTACAGCCATTCCATAAGCATATTGTCCAGATATGACAACAATAAATATATATATTTTTATCCATGGACAGGTTTTTGACAAAACTGCACGATAGAAAGCATGTGTACACATTCATTCATTTCATTAGTATGATTTGTGTGTGGTGATTTTGTATGTTTAGTTGGTGTCTTCCGCTGAGGCGTCATTTTCTCCCCTATTTCTGGCAGCAGGAGAGAGGTGCCAAGGTGTTACATTTAAGAGGCTCATCAGCTTATTCAGGATATGGGTCAGCAAAGGTGGAGTTGCTTTTCAACCCACCTCCCAGCACTCTCTCTCTCTCTCTCTCTCTCTCTCTCTCTCTCTCTCTCTCTGTGTGTTTCTCTCTAATGCACACATGCACACACACACACACACTGCCATAGCCTACCACCCAGGATTCAAATTAATCAATAAAGACCTATCTAGTCATAGGAGATAATCCCCAATATTTAGTAGGTCTGTCCATATTCAAATATAGTAGGTCTGTCCATATTCAAATATAGTAGGTCTGTCCATATTCAAATATAGTAGGTCTGTCCATATTCAAATATAGTAGGTCTGTCCATATTCAAATATAGTAGGTCTGTCCATATTCAAATATAGTAGGTCTGTCCATATTCAAATATAGTAGGTCTGTCCATATTCAAATATAGTAGGCCTGTCCATATTCAAATATAGTAGGTCTGTCCATATTCAAATATAGTAGGTCTGTCCATATTCAAATATAGTAGGTCTGTCCATATTCAAATATAGTAGGCCTGTCCATATTCAAATATAGTAGGTCTGTCCATATTCAAATATAGTAGGTCTGTCCATATTCAAATATAGTAGGTCTGTCCATATTCAAATATAGTAGGCCTGTCCATATTCAAATATAGTAGGTCTGTCCATATTCAAATATAGTAGGTCTGTCCATATTCAAATATAGTAGGCCTGTCCATATTCAAATATAGTAGGTCTGTCCATATTCAAATATAGTAGGTCTGTCAATATTCAAATATAGTAGGCCTGTCCATATTCAAATATAGTAGGTCTGTCAATATTCAAATATAGGCCGGTGCATGATATCTATCTTACATTTCTCTATGTTGTGATGTCGAAAGAGATTCCCTAAAAACGCGCCACAACTTTTTTGTAGCAGGTTAGGAGAATTTACGCAGCAGATTAGAATAATTAACGTAGCAGGTTTGGAGAATTAGCTTAAGGGTTAGCAAAAATGCTTTCCTAACCTGCTATGAAAAGTCACTTGCTTCAAAGTTACGTGTCTCTGAGTCCCGATGCCGAAAGCCAGTTGTTTGTATCTAGGCAAGTGGACAATCCTCAAAAAGGGCTTTAGGTTTTGAGATACCCCTACAAAGCACAACCATATTTTTTCACATCTCCAATGTCTCCCGTTTATGAAATGCTTTGTTGCTGATTAATAGACAACTCTCAAGTCAAGTTTGCTCTCATTCGGTGCTGTATTGTCCTGCCTGCCAAAAATACATACAGTTACAAGTTTTTTTTGTGTTGAAGCTATTGTAACTGGCTCTAATGAAAACAAGTGGGCTGAGACAGTGAAAATTGTCTCAGAAAATGGTAATGTCTGGGTCCTCCCGAGTGGTGCAGTGGTCTAAGGCACTACATCGCAGTGCTAGCTGTGCCTCTAGATATTCTGGGTATTCTGGGTTCAAGTCTGTCACGGGCGGCACACAATTGGCTAGATGCATATGATATCCTAATGCGGTTTATTTGTGTATGTCAGGCAGACAACTGACTATTTGTATTCCAAATTTGAGCAATATCAGCGCTTGCAATATTGGGTTACATGAGTTTATGTGACCCATCCCCCCTCCAGCCAGCACGTTTTGAGTTTAGTTTTTGAGTAAAATATTTTTTCATAACCAACCATTTAATAAATGGACAAATTAGAGATGTGAAAAAATATGGTTGTGTTTTGTTCGACCTCGGGTAGGGGTATAATTTTTTTGGGGAGGCCCTGCCACTAGCCTAATCTGTCTAAATTGGTACTGTGTTCCTGAAATGCGACGTCAAAACAGCTGAAATGACTGACGCAGGCAAATATTGAGGAGCTCGGGGGATACACGAGCAGGGAGAACCCTTCGTTAACGTTAATTATTCCCTCAACACCTGAGAGCAAATTCAATTTAAGTGTGAGGCCTATCATTGTCACATAAACGCATCAGACCAATTATTGCTCGATGCATATTGTTCATGCAACAAGCTGTCTCCATGGCAAAGGAAAATAATAAGTTAAATTACCCTAGAAAAAAATACTTTCAGTTTTTCATCTTCATCACTGTTATTAGTGGCAAATAGAAAATGTCTAATTATATTTCTTTAGAGCCCTCTCTGTAAATCAAAATGTGATATTCTATAGAATATAAGCTACTATCTTGACAAGGCTTTGTGGGACGGTAATGTGTTTCAGAGACTCCAACGTGCATTGACAATCCTCTTATAGTATGCCTTACCGAATATGGATTAGGTCCGTGTGCAGCACCCGTTTTGCCTACAGGTCACTTTGAAAGGGCTTTGATTGAATTGGCGTGGTTGATCTTGGCCTGTTATAATGTACAATATATATTCGTTAAAAATTCAATATAAATAAGTTTGACATTGAAGAAAATATCGCTTTAATTTGAATGCTTTAGTAATCTAAGTTTCTGCAACCTGTTGAGCATCAGGTAACCTTGACTTTCCAAGGATACCTTACAATAATGCATAATGTTAGTCTGTTTGAATCTAATGAGCTAATATTATAAGGTGAGAAAAATGTAACTTGCGTGTGGAGTGAACCTGTGTAGCGCGCGATAGCCTCGTGAAGCGCGAACAGCGGGATGTAAGGAGCTCTCTAGGGTGCTGAAGTTGACAGACAGAAGGGAGCTCATGCCTCTTCCTCACTCTATCATACAGACCAGAAAGATAATGAGGTGTTGTGTCTTCAACTGGGCAACGGTAGGACATTTTACACGTGTGAAAATATAGAGAATACTGAAATGGTGAGGTAAGGATTACTGGGGAAAAAATCAGGAGTGTTAAAAAACTCTCTTCGGGCTTCTCAGCTTTCAAGAAGGCCAAGAAAAGCAATGGTAAGTGCAACCTATTATGCTTCAAGTTATGCTATTTCACGAGTGTATCTTTGGGAAAACATGCTATCAAATACAGTGATCTCACTTTCACATAGCCTACTTTGTTTTAACGCTATGCAGTTCAATGAACTTTGAAGTAGCCTAACCCTAATTAGAAATTATGTTCAAATAAATAGGCTACTCTAAACTTTTTTTTGCAGGTGTCTTTGGTTTGGTTTATAATGCTCTGATGTAGGATCACAGTTCACCAACACGGATACTCAAGCAGGATAATGCAACATATTCCTCTAAATGTTGGAGGTGTGCTATGGGACTTATCCAACTATCCATACAGCCCCACCATCTTCAAGAGCAGACAAAGCCTTACAACGCTGCCATTCTATAACTTTCTGCTATGGGTCCTGCTCGGGGTTTTGACGTTTCCATGCTGTGTCCAGTGTTTAATCTTCAAAGTTGGGGTCCTTGGGCCCTGGAACTGCGACCCGGTCTACTCCAAGGCCCTACCTGCGGTGGCCGCTAAATTGGCCGTGGGTAGAATAAACGAGGATTTCAGTTTAGATTTGGGAAGCAAATTGGACTTCGTGATCCTGCAAGAAGCATGTGAAACGTCTAAAGCGTTGACCACATTTGTGTACTACGAGAAAATGGTGGACGGTTTCGTCGGCCCCACGAATCCAGGATACTGTGACGCAGCCTCACTTTTGAGCAAAAACTGGGATAAAGCTATCTTTTCCTGGGCTTGTATTAACTATGAGTTGGATCGAATCAAGGGTTACCCAACCTTCGCACGGACACTGCCGTCACCCACACGGGTGTTGTTCACGGTGTTGAAGCATTTCTGTTGGGCCAACATCGGCATCGTGTCTTCCAATGAGGATATCTGGATGGACACCGCCGGTAAAGTGGCCAACTCCCTGCGGAGCCAGGGACTTCCCGTTGGCATAGTAGCGTCGGTGGGAATGAACGAGACGGAGATGGAGAGTACATTGAGCAGAATCCAGGCTGCTGGGGAGATCAAAGGCGAGTGTTTTTAACCATTTCTTTACCGTCTCTTTGCGGAAGTTTTAGTTACTGAAGAGATACGAGTGAAGTATGTGCAGGTTATGCTATCAAGCCTCACAAGACAGTAGGCCTACACAACTATGTGATTGATCAGTTTAAAAGGGTCATCCTCAACTGAAACAATAACAAAGCATTTCCCTGCCCTGGTTTCCGTAATAAACTGAGGGATGGGGTAGAAGAAATCTAACCCCTTTCAAATTCATAGATATAGCTATGGATACAATTACTAACCATCCATGAAATCAACATCATAGTTTTAACCATGTTAGAGACTATAAAGTGTTTGTTTACATTTACTTTGTTTACAAACATTGGAGTACAATGAGCTTTAATTTCGGGTTCTGATGGGATAAGACAGTTGGAATAAGCTAATGAGACATAAGTTATATTGTTCTAGAATCAATGGGTACATATGATTCATTTATAAGTCCCAAATGTTATGCAGCAACTACAGATTGACCCTTTAAGGTAGGGTCATGTTGGCCAATGATGAATGTTACCTCAACCTGTGTTGATTAAGTTATTTTTAACTTTATTAGGGGTTGTCTCTGAAGTGTGAATCAATGCTATCATGAATGAATAATTTGTTTTTACAGTAGGATGATTCAGCAACATGCACAGAGATGCAATTCCTTCATGCACATGGTCATTCCAGGTGGCGACCCCTCACTGTCTCTGTCCTGTGTGTTCCAGTGATCATCATGTGCATGCACTCTGCTCTTATTGGTGGGGAGCAGCAGACAGCCTTCCTGCTGAAGGCCCATGAGATGGGTCTGACGAAGGGCCGATACGTGTTTGTCCCCTACGACACCCTGCTCTACAGCCTGCCCTACGCCAACACATCCTACTTCCTCCTGCAAAACAACACCAAGTTGCGGCAGGCCTACGACGCCGTGCTCACCATCACTGTGTCCTCAGATCTGATGTCATTCAATGAGGCGTTCAACATGGCCAAGAGGTTTGAGGAACTCACCATATCACTGGTCCCACAGCAGGTGAGGAGGGTGCTTTTTTGATATTTTCACTTTTGGGATGTGAGTGGATTCCATCTGAATTTCAATTGATTGTTATTGATTGATTGTTATTCAATTGATTGTTATTGTTATTACAATATTATTATAAATATGCCATTGATTGCATTTATTGAATATTGGTTATATGGAGAAACACCATAGTCTTCAGGTCATTTGATGATTTTATCTGTTTTAGGTCAATGTATCACTCTCAGTTTTGGAAAAGCTAATCACTTTAGCCAAATAAACAATTTATCAATGGCCTCCTTGCATTCCAGGTCAACCCCCTGTTTGGAACCATTTACAACGGTATTTACCTCCTTGCCAAAGCCATGCACAATGCCAGAAGAGCTGGCAAGTGGCTCTCTGGGACCAACCTAGCTTATTTCACCAGGAACATGACGTTCTCTGGCTTCAACCAGAAGATCCAGATAGACACTGAAGGGGAGAGCCAGACTAACTATGTCATCCTGGACTCCGACGGATGGGAGGGTCAGCTGTACCGCTCCTATCTGGTGGACCTGAGCGCTGACATGGTTCGCTTCGCAGGGAAGTCCATTAACTTCCCCGGGGGTTCCCCTCCTCCCTCAGACTCCAGCTGTTGGTTTGAACCGAACACAATCTGCACTGGAGGTAGAGAATCTGTTTAAAATCAAATCGTATTTTATTTGTCATATGCGCCGAATACAGCAGGTGTAGGTAGACCTTACCGTGAAATGCTTACTTACAAGCCCTTAACCAACAATGCAGTTCAAATAATAGAGTTAAGGAAATATTTACTAAATAAATTAAAGTAAAACATAAAGTTGTTAGTTTGTGTCTTTCATTCTTCCATCACACAACCAAACTATGTCTTTAGTCTCCATCTCTTACCTGTGTCTCAGGTGTGGAGATAACCTTCGTCATAGTGGTGTTTGTGATCCTCTTTGTTATGATCGTGGGAGGACTTGGTCTAAGTCTGTTTGTAAGGTAACTCTTCTCACTGTTCTGTTCTGTTTCTTACTGTATTTTTATGCTGTTCAGATACATAGAGACTATAAACCCAGACAGAGATAGTTGGTATTGCTGTGCTGTGATCTTGGCTGACATGCTCTCTGATTGGCTGGCAGGAGGAGAATCCAGCAGATCCAGTTGGTGAAGGGTCCCAATCGGATCCTACTGACTCTAGAGGACCTCACATTCATCAACCCTCAGCTTAGCAAGAGAGTAAATATATTGTCCCATGTGATTCTCTACAACATTACCTCTATCTGATGTACTGTATGTTCATTCATATATTTTATGCCTCATAGAAAATCACTCTAGAGGACCTGGGTGACTCTAAAAGTGCGATAGACAACAACAGTATGCATTCAGGAGACCCGCACCACTCTGTGGACAGCATCACAACAGCAACACATGAGACCACAAATGTAGCTGTCTATGAGGTAAGTAGACGACGTTGACCGCTGAACCACAAGTCGAATTTTCATTCCTATCCCAAAAGATTTCAACGTGACTTGTAGAGAATGGAGCCAGGATAAAACCACATATTTTTGTCCATGGCTTCACAGGGTGACTGGGTGTGGCTGAAAAAGTTTGAAGAAGGCCATTTCAAGGAGGTCAAGCAGAGCACGACCAAGATCTTTACAAAGGTAAAATAAAACATAACAACAACAGCAATTTCAAGCACAAGGTCAGTGAAATGCTTGCGAGCTCTACCCAACAGTGCAAAAATAAATATCTAAACTAGTATAGCTAATTAAACATTTAATATAAATGTATATACTGCATTTTATTTCATATATATATATATATTTAATTATTAGTATTATACTATTAAGAAAACATGAGAAATAATATAATGTATAGAATCTTGTCTGGGATGTGAGGTTGTTTTTGTTAACTTTAGGGTCTTAATTTTGTGTGAATGTGTCCAGATGAAGGATCTGCGAAATGAGAACATCAATCCGTTCCTGGGGTTCTTCACAGACTGTGACATGTTTGCTGTGGTGACGGAGCATTGTTCCCGTGGCAGCCTGCAGGACCTCCTGAGGAACGACGACGTGAAGCTGGACTGGATGTTCAAGTCTTCTCTGTTGCTGGATCTAATCAAGGTATGACATGTTTGACGTGTCATGTTACAGAACTTTTTCTGCTAGTCTAATTTGTCCCAATAAGATTTTAAAATATCTTATAAAACCTGATCATGTTCATTTAAATTGTTTTTCTAGTACTTTGTCATAAGTAACACCAATGGTTTACATGTGTTGATCATATTGGCCTCTCAGGGTATGAAGTATCTGCACCATCGAGAGTTCCCTCACGGCCGGCTGAAGTCACGGAACTGTGTGGTGGACGGTCGCTTTGTCCTCAAGATCACAGACTATGGCTTTAACGAGCTGCTGGAATCCCAGAAATCCCCCCAAAATCTAGTTCCACCCGAAGGTAACATCTATGCCTAGATCTGCACATTTTTGGGAAAGAAATGGCACTCTTTTTTTGACAGTGCAGTCAAAAATGTGATATATATTTCCACACTATGAGGTTGAAATAACTCTGTGAAATTTTGAAAATTATGTTAATGCCCTTTTAGTGTAAGAGTTATTTGAAAATACCGCCTTAAATTTCAGCTTGTTTTGCATGGGTGGTGTGTTGGACCACCAGGTGACATCATAACAAAGAGAGTTTTCCCTCCTCTCTGCCAATAACAGTTTTCAGGTTACACATCCCTCCCACTAGGATCCTCCAGTTAGGCCCCTCTCTCAGACCACTCCCAGACAGTCCTAGCAAAATTCTTGCTTGAGAAATGTCATTTTACTAAGAAGCTATTTTTGTAAGGTACTTAATTGTTACCCAGAAATGATTTGATATTGAAATTAAAATTGCTGCATTGGACCTTTAAAGATGGACTTCAAACACAACCATTTGTATTTCTAGTTTGTGAGCATACATCTATGTCATTTAAATGTGCTGCATTTAACTACCATGCCAAAATCATGACTCTGTGCTTCTTTATCTCAGATCAGTTTTGGACAGCTCCAGAGTTCCTCCGAGACGTGGAGAACTCTCGGAAGGGCACCTATAAAGGAGATGTGTATAGTTTTGCCATTATACTCCAGGAGGTGGTTGTCCGAGGACTTCCGTATTGCATGCTGGGTCTGACTCCTGCGGGTAGGTCTGGGGGATAAAAAACAGGCAAAACCATACAATCCACTCTGAGAGGAAATGTTTTGTTTTACCTTGAGGTAATTTTTTGGTATTTTGTGGATCAACATCAATTGATTGATTAGTTATACTGGTATCTATCGAGTAATGTCAGAGTTGTAAATCACAATAATTTCCCTATCTACAGTGTATAATGTAGCTACATATTGTACAGCATTTCTGCTTTGCTTTGACCAACTGTCTAGTACCAGCTGCCAATAAGCTGTGTAATGAGTTGTTATGCTCTAGTGCTGTTGCTATATAACCTCTCACCTCTCTTTCTCTCTTCCTCCCAATCAGAGATCATCCGTAAGGTGAAGAAGCCTCCTCCCATGTGCAGGCCTACGGTGGCCCCAGATCAGGCTCCTCTGGAGTGTATTCAGCTGATGAAACAGTGCTGGAGTGAACAGCCTGACCGGAGACCAGCCTTCGATGAGATCTTTGACCGGGTCAGCAACACTCATCTGTCTCCATGGTTATATTAGCAGTTGACATTACTCTTCAATAAAACACACCCCAAATCAAATCAGGGGGAGAAAAATAGGTTTATTCAAAGAGGAGATGTTATACTGAGAGGTACAGTTGAAGTCGAAAGTTTACATACAACTTAGCCAAATACATTTAAATTAAGTTTTTCACAATTCCTGACATTTAATCCTAGTAAAAATTCCCTGTTTTAGGTCAGTTATGATCACCACTTTATTTTATGAAAGTGAAATGTCAGAATAATAGTAGAGAGAATGATTTATTTCAGCTTTTATTTCTTTCATCACATTCCCAGTGGGTCAGAAGTTTACAAACAGTGGGGAGAACAAGTATTTGATACACTGCCGATTTTGGAGGTTTTCCTACTTTCAAAGCATGTAGAGGTCTGTAATTTTTATCATAGGTACACTTCAACTGTGAGAGACGGAATCTAAAACAAAAATCCAGAAAATCACATGGGAATTTCTGGATTTTTAAGTAATTAATTTGCATTTTATTCATGGTTGGGATGATGTTCTTCGGCTTGCACCTATAACCCTTTTTCCTCCTAACATAACAATGGTCATTATGGCCAAACAGTTCTATTTTTGTTTCATCAGACCAGAGGACATTTCTCCAAAAAGTACGATCTTTGTCCCCATGTGCAGTTGCAAACTGTAGTCTAGCTTTTTTTAATGGCGGTTTTAGAGCAGTGGATTCTTCCTTGCTTAGCGGCCTTTCAAGTTATGTCGATATAGGACACGTTTTACAGTGGATATAGATACTTTTCTACCTGTTTCCTCCAGCATCTTCACAAGGTACTTTGCTGTTGTTCTGGGATTGATTTGCACTTTTCTCACCAAAGTACGTTCATCTCTAGGAGACAGAACTCGTCTCCTTCCTGAGCGGTATGTGTGGTCCCGGCTGAGTGGTCCCATGTTGTTTACACTTGCGTACTATTGTTTGTAAAGATGAACGTGGTACCTTCAGGCATTTGTAAATTGCTCCCAAGGATGAACCAGACTTGTGGAGGTCTACAATTTTTTTTCTCAGGTCTTGGCTGATTTTTTTTCATTTTCCCATGATGTCAAGCAAAGAGGCACTGAGTTTGAAGGTAGGCCCTGAAATACATCCACCATTTGACTCAAATAATGTCAATTACCCTATCAGAAGCTTCTAAAGTCATGACATCATTTTCTGGAATTTTCCAAGCAGTTTAAAGGCACAGTCAACTTAGTGTATGTAACATTCTGACCTACTGGAATTGTGATACAGTGAATTATAAGTGAAATAATCTGTCTGTAAACAATTGTTGGAAAAATGACTTGTGTCATGCACAAAGTAGATGTCCTAACCGACTTGCCAAAACTATAGTTTGTTAACAAGAAATTTGTGGAGTGGTTGAAAAACGAGTTCTAATGACTCCAACCTAAGTGTATGTAAACCTCCGACTTCAACTGTAGTTCATTCTCCCCTGTCCTCAGTGATTCTCTTCAGTTATTCTCTTCAGTGATTTTCTCCTGTGATTCTCTCCTGTGATTGTCTCATCAGAACAAAGGGACAGGATGTACTTTAGAACCCAGCCATAGCCTGTGGTTGAACAATTGGATTTCCTTGTAATAAAACTGGGCCAATGGCTAAATAACAAGTATACTATTTCAGGAATCAATTTGGACCAATGAGAACTTGCCATATAGCTATGAGTCCCAGACTGAAATTCCTCCCATGTCTCTGACCCATTGATCATTAATTTCTAACACTATTTCCATTAGTCGTTAGTACTCTGTTGACTTTTAGTCCTCTTGACCTTTTGTACTCTATTGACCTCTCGTCCTCTGCGTTGTGTATTTATCTTGGGAAATATTCTTACAGTTACCTGCTGTCAGTGTCATAGCAAGATAATGCAGGGAATATGTCTGGGTAATTATAGGCTTTGGACAGCAGAAATTGGTCTCTCAGCACTCATGGGCCGGGTCCAAAATCAGTCTTGCCTACTACTTAATAAAACGAGATACTGTGTACTAATCGTATTACACACTATTTAGAACGTACGGTTTAGTAAAAACAAATGCAGTACGCAACAACTAACATACTCGGCTCACCCATCCTGAGAATGTGTCATCAAATAATGCTCAATTTAAAGCATACTTGAGTTTTGAAATTTCACTCACTATGAAACGTTCTATTTTTGCATACAGTACCAGTCAAAAGTTTGGACACACCTACTCATTGAAGGGTTTTTCTTTATTTTTACTATTTTCTACATTGTAGAATAACAATGAAGACATCAAAACTATGAAATAACACATATGGAATCATGTAGTAATCATGTATTTTAGATTCTTCAAAGTAATGTCACGCTCGTAATAATGAATGGACCAAGATACAGTGTGATATGTTTCCATCCTTTATTTAGAAGAGAAACTTAAAGCACAAAAATAATAAAGCGAATAAATGAAACGTGACGCTACATGCAGTGCAGAAAGCAACTACACACAAACATAGTCAAGATCCCACAAATACAATGGGGAAATGGCTACCTAAATATGATCCCCAATCAGAGACAACGATAAACAGCTGCCTCTGATTGTGAACCATATCAGATCAACATAGAAATGCAATTCCCCTAGATAACCCACCCTAGATAACCCACCCTGGGGCGGCAGGGTAGCCTAGTGGTTAGAGTGTTGGACTAGTAACCGGAAGGTTGCGAGTTCAAACCTCCGAGCTGACAAGGTACAAAATCTGTTGTTCTGCCCCTGAACAGGCAGTTAACCCACTGTTCCCAGGCCGTCATTGAAAATAAGAATTTGTTCTTAACTGACTTGCCTGGTTAAATAAAGGTAAAATAAAAAAATAAATCACACCCCGACCCAACCAACATAGATAATAAACAGCTCTCTATGGTCAGGGCGTGACAAGTAGCCCCCCTTTGCCTTGATGACAGCTTTGCACACTCTTGGCATTCTCTCAACCAGCTTCACCTGGAATGATTTTCCAACCGTTTTGAAGGAGTTCCCACATATGCAGAGCACTTTTTGGCTGCATTTCCTTCACTCTGCAGTTCAACTCATCCCAAACCATCTAATTTGAGTTGAGGTCGAGTAATTGTGGAGGCCAGGTCATCTGATGTAGCACTCCATCACTCTCCTTCATGGTCAAATTGCCCTTACACAAACCAGATGGGATGGCGTATCGCTGCAGAATGCTGTGGTAGCCATGCTGGTTAAGTGTGCCTTGAATTCTAAATACATTTATTTCACCTTTATTTAACCAGGTAGGCTAGTTGAGAACAAGTTCTCATTTACAACTGTGACTTGGCCAAGACAAAGCAAAGCAGTTCGACACATACAACAACACAAGTACACATGGAATAAACAAACATACAGTCAATAATACAGTAGAAAAAGTCTATATACAGTGTGTGCAAATGAGGTAAGATAAGGGAGGTAAGGCAATAAATAGGCCATGGTGGCGAAGTAATTACAATATACCAATTAAACACTGGAGTGATAGATGTGCAGAAGATGAATGTGCAAGTAGAGATACCGGGGTGCAAAGGAGCAAAATAAATAAATAAATACAGTATGGGGATGAGGTAGATTGGATGGGCTATTTACAGATGAGCTATGTACAGGTGCAGTGATCTGTGAGCTGTTCTGACAGCACTAGAAGAGGGGGATTTGAAGAGGGGGATGATCGTGGCAGCTTTCCAATCTTTGGGAATCTCAGACAATACGAAAGAGAGGTTGAACAGGCTAGTAATAGGGGTTGCAACAATTTTGGCAGCTCATTTTAGAAAGAGAGGGTCCAGATTGTCTAGCCCGAATGATTTGTAGGGGTCCAGATTTTGCCGCTCTTTCAGAACGTCAGCTATCTGGATTTGGGTGAAGGATAAATGGGGGAGGCTTGGGCGAGTTGCTGTAGGGCGTGCAGGGCAGTTGACCGGGGTAGGGGTAGCCAGGTAGAAAGCATGGCCAGCCGTAGAAAAATGCTTATTGAAATTCTCAATTATAGTGGATTTATCGGTGGTGACAATGTTTCCTAGCCTCAGTGCAGTGGGCAACTGGGAGGAGGTGCTTTTGTTCTCCATAGACTTTACAGTGTCCCAGAACTTTTTTGAGTGTGTGCTACAGGATGCAAATTTCTGTTTTAAAAAGCTAGCCTTAGCTTTCCTAACTGGCTGTGTATATTGGTTCCTAACTTCCCTGAAAAATTCCATATCATATAAATCATATAAATCACTGACATTGTCACCAGCAAAGAAACCCCACACCATCACACCTCCTACTCCATGCTTCACAGTGGGAACTACACATGTGGTGATCATCCTTTCACCTACTTTGAGTCTCACGAAGACACTGCAGTTGGAACCAAAAATCTCAAATTTGGACTCATCAGACCAAAGGACAGATTTCCAACGGTCTAATGTCCATTGCTCGTGTTTTTTGGCCAAAGCAATTCTCTTATTATTATTGGTGTCCTTTAGTAGTGTTTTTTAGTAGTGTTTTCCAGCAATTTGACCATGATGGCCTGATTCACGCAGTCTCCTCTGAACAGTTGATGTTGAGATGTGTCTGTTACTTGAATTCTGTGAAGCATTTATTTGCGCTGCAATCTGAGGTGCAGTTAACTCTAATGAACTTATCCTCATGAGCGCAAGTTTCATCATAGCACTTGATGGTTTTTGCGACTGCACTTGAAGAAACTTTCAAAGTTCTAGAAATGTTCTGTATTGCCTGGCCTTCATGTCTTAAAGTAATGATGGACGGTCGTTTCTCTTTGCTTATTTGAGCTGTTCTTGCCATAATATGGTCTTGGTTTTTTACCAAATAGGGCTATCTTCTATTTTCCACCCCTACCTTGTCACAACACAACTGATTGGCTCAAGAAGAAGGAAGGAAATTCCACAAATTAACTTTTAACAAGGCACCCTTGTTAATTGAAATGCATTCCAGGTGAAGCTGGTTGAGAGAATGCCAAGAGTGTGCAAAGCTGTTATCATGGCCAAATGTGCTTACTTTGACGAATCTCAAATATAAAATATATTTAGATTTTTTTAAACACTTTTTTGGTTACTACATGATTCCATATGTGTTATGTCATAGTTTTGATGTCTTCACTATTATTCTACAATGTAGAAAATAGTAGAAAATAAAGAAAAACCCTTGAAGGTGTAGGTGAGTCCAACCTTTTGACAGGTAATGTACCTAAAATGCATACTATTTAGAACGCTAGTATTCAGGTTTTCAGACACGGACAAAGTCTTGTCTCAGCTTTATGGATTTTTACAGAGATCATAAGTCATACCTGATATTACATAATGTAGTGAACCGATGTTGATGGTGTATGTCACAGTTCAAGCTGATCAACAAGGGCAAGAAGACCAACATAATTGACTCCATGTTGCGGATGCTGGAGCAGTACTCGTCTAACCTGGAAGACCTGATCAGAGAGAGGACAGAGGAGCTGGAAGTGGAGAAACAGAGGACAGAGAAACTGCTCTCTGAGATGCTACCTCCGTGAGTCAAGCATCATGTTATGACACTCACAGAGACAACTAAATAAGACAATGGGCATCTTGTTTCTTGTTTGATGCCACGGGTATTATCCTTTTATTACATGATGTGGTACTTTACTTTCAACTTCGAATGATTGTTTGTTGCTCTATGTCACGTTACCACTAACACGTTACCACTAACACAAAATGTCCCCTGTCACATTACAGTTCTGTGGCAGAGGCTCTGAAGACGGGTGCGACGGTGGAGCCAGAGTACTTTGACCAGGTTACCATCTACTTCAGTGACATAGTAGGCTTCACCACCATCTCTTCCCTCAGTGATCCCATCGAGGTGGTGGACCTGCTTAATGACCTGTACACGCTGTTCGACGCTGTGCTCAGCAACCACGACGTATACAAGGTCAGTTATACTATTTTCACACTACTGTGTTGAACCAAAATGAGCTGAGCCGAGGCATCATAGTTGCTGGAAACGGGTTGGGGTGTCGTGCCAGGGGAGCTTCACAACAGCACAGATCAAGTGACGTGATGATTTTTTTTAGTATCAACGTGCCAATGTTTCACTGTATGCCTGCTTGTTTGCATTGTATAGGTGGAGACCATTGGTGATGCCTACATGGTGGCATCAGGTCTACCCAAGAGAAATGGCAACAAACACGCAGCGGAAATAGCCAACATGTCCCTGAACATCCTGAGCTCTGTGGGCACCTTCCAGATGCGCCACATGCCCGGCATTCCCGTCAGGATACGAATAGGGATACACTCAGGTGAGAGAGGGCATTGGGTTGTCCCTGCCTGGCAGACACACTCTGAAGTTAGGCTGATTAGCTAGATGATCAATCTTGCTCAATGGTATGCCAAAGTAAGGTGTTTATAAATATGAAGAGTTTCTTTCCAAAACACCATATATCCATTTTCTGAAATGTTGGTAAATTAGCTTATATTGTTTAAACTTCTTATGGCTGGGGGGGCAGTATTGAGTAGCTTGGATGAATAAGGTGCCCAGAGTAAACTGCCTGCTACTCAGGCCCAGAAGCTAAGATATGCATATTATTAGATTTGGATAGAAAACACTCTGAAGTTTCTGCAACTGTTTGAATGATGTCTGTGAGTATAACAGAACTCATATGGCAGGCAAAAACCTGAGAAAGAAATCCACCAGGAAGTGGGATATCTGAGGTTTGTAGTTTTTCAACTTTTTGCCTATCCAAGATACAGTGTACATTTGGTCCAATTGCACTTCCTAAGGCTTCCACTAGATGTCAAAAATCTTTAGAACCTTATTTGAGGCTTCTACTGTGAAGGAGGAGAGAATAAGAGCTGATTGAGTAAGAGGTCTGGCAGAAGGCCATGAGCTCAGTCAGGCACGCTCCCATGAGAGGTAGCTGCGTTCCATAGCATTTCTAAAGACAAAGGAATTCTCGAACAAAACATACATGTATTGTGTAACATGAAGTCCTATGAGTGTCATCTGATGAATATCATCAAAGGTTAGTGATTCATTTTATCTCTATTTCTGGTTTTTGTGACTAGGTACTGACCTAAATGGCTGTGTTTTTCTGTAACTAGGTATTGACCTAACATAATCGTTTGGTGTGCTTTCGTCGTAAAGCCTTTTTGAAATCGGACACTGTGGTGGGATTAACAACAAGTTTATCTTTAAAGTGGTGTAAAATACTTGTATGTTTGAGGAATTTTAATTTGTTGTTGTTTGAATTTGGCGCCCTGCACTTTCACTGGCTGTTGTCATATCAATCCCGTTAGCGGGATCTCAGCCGTAAGAAGTTTTAAAGAACTTATGAAAGAGATTGGTGTTTTTTTTCAATATCTAATCATGGCATGGGTTTGTTCAATGACAGACATGTATTTGTTTAAAATCTATCACTTAATCGTTTCATTTTAGAGAGACAAATAATCAATTGTTTTCTCAAAACACGATATATTCACCTTACTCTTCAAGAAATAAGTAGTATTGCTAGGTTTTACACATTCAAATGTAACGAATAACTACATTTTTAATAAAGAACTGTACAAATGGTACATTTGTGATATATGTAAAAACGTCTTATGGCTGCAATCCCGTTAACGGGAGCGATATGACAACAGCCAGTGAAAGTGCAGAGCGCCAATTTCAAAACATCAAAAATCTCATAATTAAAATTCCTGCATGTATGCATGTATCTCATACCATTTTAAAGCTAATCTTGTTGTTAATCCTATCACAGTGTCCGATTTCAAATGTGCTTTATAGCAAAAGCACCACAAACGATTATGTTAGGTCACCACATAGCCACAAAAAGCAGAAATAGAGATAAAATGAATCACTAACCTTTGATCATCTTCATCAGATGACACTCATAGGACTTTATGTTACACATTACATGTATGTTTTGTTTGATGAAGTTCATATTTATCAAAATATGAGTTTACATTGGCGCGTTACATTCACTAGTTCCAAAAACATCCAATGATTTTGCATAGTCACATCATTCAACAGAAATACTCATCATAAATGTAGATGATAATACAAGTTAAACACATGGAATTATAGATATACCTCTCCTTAATGCAACCGCTGTCAGATTTTTTTTCAACTTTACGGAAAAAGAAACCCATGCAATAATCTGAGACGGCGCTCCGGAGTAAAAGTCACAATAGCCGCAACGATGGCGTCAACATAAACAAGAAATTACATGATAAATATTCCCTTACCTTTGATGATGATCTACATCAGAAAGCACTCCAGGAATCCCAGGTCCACAATAAATGTTTGTTTTGTTCGATAATGTCCGTTATTTATGACCAAATACCTTCTTTTGTTAGCGCGTTTGGCATACATATCCAAACGCTCATTCTGGTCAGCGTTAGATCGGACAAAAACTTCAAAACGTTATATTACAGGTCGAAGAAACATTTCAAACTAAGTACAGAATCAATCATTAGGATGTTTTTAACATATAGCTTCAATAAAGTTCCAACCGGAGTATTCCTTCGTGTCTTCATGAGCAATGGAACGCAAGTGAATACCATGAGGAATGCGCGTGATCAGAAAATGGCTGACTGCCAGACATCTGATAGATTCTGCTCTCATTCACTCCCACAACACCGTAGAAGTCTCATTCAAATTTCTATTGATGGTTGACATCTAGTGGAACCCCTAGGCAGTGCAATGTGATTAATATCTCAAGGGGATTTCATTGGGGACTCTGGTGAATACATACAAAGCTCAGATTTCTCACTTCCTGTTTTGATTTCTCCTCAGGATTTTGCCTGCCATATGAGTTATGTTATACTCAAAGACATCATTCAAACAGTTTTAGAAACTTTAGAGTGTTTTCTATCCGATACTAATAATACTATGCATATATTAGCAACTGAGACTGAGGAGCAGGCCGTTTACTTTGGGCAACTTATTCATCCAAGCTACTCAATACTGACCCCCAGCCATAAGAAGTTACATTTAAAAATGTTTTATCAATACAGTTATATAAGACATAAACATTAACATTTGACATTTTTGTCATTTAGCGGAGGCTCTTAACCAGAGCAACTTACCGTGAGTGCATTCATCTTAAGGTAGCTAGTTGAGACAACCACATATCGCAGTCAAATATACAGTGTGCGAACATTCCATTCTAGCTAAACAATGCTGTATAGGGTTTTGCAAAAAATAACTACATTTTAATACACACTTAAAATCGATGAATTGGAAAAGTAATGTTTAACACGAATATGAAGCTAACCATAAGCACCAATGTGAACAATTTGTGGATATAGTGTTTTGGAAATAAGCTCTTCATATCACAATCAATTACTTTGATTCTATTTCCTTTTCTAACTGTCTGTATGTAGGAATCCATCATTCATAACGAGGGCGGCTGAAACAGTAGCAGGCCAGGGTTTGGTTTCTCAATGTGATGTCTGAGATGTGATGCTCATGTGTTGTGTGTGTACAGGGTCATGTGTTGCTGGGGTGGTGGGTCTGACCATGCCTCGGTACTGCCTTTTCGGAGACACAGTCAACACCGCCTCGCGTATGGAATCCACTGGGCTGCGTGAGTATCAGAGGTTCTTGGTGTTGATTTACAAAACATTAAGAACACCTTCCTAATATTGAGTTGGAACAGCCTCAATTCGTCAGGGCATGGACTCCACAAGGTGTGGAAAGCTTTCCACAGGGATGCTGTCCCATGTCGACTCCATTGCTTCCCACAGTTGCGTCAAGTTGGCTGGATGTCCTTTGGGTGGAACATTCTTGTTACACACGGGAAACTGTTGAGTGTGAAAAACCCAGCAGCGTTGCAGTTCTTGACACAAACCGGTTCGCCTGGGCTGGCACCTTCTACCATACCCCGTTCAAAAGCACTGAAGTATTTTGTCTTGCCCATTCAGCCTCTGAATGGCACACATACACAATCCATGTCTCAATTGTCTCAAAGCTTAAAAATCATTTTTAATCTGTCTCCTCCCCCTTCATCTACAATGATTGAAGTGGATTTAACAAGTGACATCAATAAGGGGTCATATCTTTCACCTGGATTCACCTGGTCAGTCTATGTCATAGAAAGAGCAGGTATTGTTAATGTTTTGTACACTCAGTGTATTTCTGCTCAGGATGTCTGCATTATTTTGCTGGTATGGTTTGTCGTGACAGTGTTATTTCCTTTCAGCTTATAGAATTCATGTAAACATGAGCACTGTGAAGATCCTGCGCTCCCTCAACGAGGGCTACAAGATAGACATCAGGGGCATGACAGAGCTGAAGGTATAAACACCTCACAATACATTATCCTATGTGTTCACCTGTAGGATTTCTTTCAACTGTTTATAAATAAATGATGAATAATGATGTGTTCCTACAGGGTAAAGGCATTGAAGAGACATACTGGCTGGTTGGGAAAGAAAACTTCACAAAGCCTTTACCGAAGCCTCCAGAGATTAAACCAGGGTAAGACCTCACAATACCGTACCTTATGTTGAGACCCTGCCGAGAACTAAGTTAATCTTAACATGTCTACATTTCATTCAGTGAATATTTGTTAATTGATTATACAGCAGTTTATGTGTAATAATTTCACTCATTTTCTCATCATTCACTGCATGAGCAAAATGGAGTCCCAATGAGTACCAGGATGTGATTGAGGCTGTTATGGTGGTGTTACAGTACATGTGTTGTCTACTTTAGGGATGACAATCATGGACTGAACCCAGAGGATATAGCAGCGTACAAGAGAAAAAAAAGCAAAGAAAAAGCTTGATTCTCTGAGTCAAAATCGAGGAGGTAGCTAGCAATTTGCATGCCGTGCTCTGTTGTGTCATGGTGAAAATCTAGTTGTTGTGTGGTGTCTTCTGTTGCATGTGGTTTGTGGCTTTCACAATCTGTGTGGTTTTGTTGAGCCCCCTCTACTACCCCCACCCCCTATACTGTTCATCCATAGTCTCTTGATCTGATCTCTTCTCTAATCTTCTAATCTTATCACCTTCAATACCGTTAAAAGCAGAGCAGACCTTGACCATCCCAGAAAAGCTCTATTCATTTTGGTTAATCGAGTGGTTCACCGTCATTACCGTCCTTCCGTTCTTTTCACCTTCTTATTTGAGGCAGCACTTCTAAGACACAGGTGGGGAGGATGGGCTCGTAGTAATGGCTGGAACGGAATAATTGGAATGGTGCACATCAAATACATGGTTTCCATGTGTGTGATACCACGTAATTCACTCCATTCCAGCCATTAATATGAGCCGTCCTCCCATCACCAGCCTCCTATCCTCGAAGACAATTAACATTCTGCTTCTTCTGCCATGTCATCTTGTCTCGTCTTGTTTCTCCAATTGCCATGTTTGCAATAATCTGATAGTCCTTCTATTGTTTGAAGTGGAAGTACGTAGAGTTTAAATGTTTTTGGATCTTCCATTCTCAGGGACAACTGGCAAGAGATGGTGACAGATGAGATCAAGACGATATTTCGCAAGGCCAACCGGGAGGTGGACAAGCCTAAAATCTGAGCAGATGAGACAGAGATAGAGAGAGACAAAAATGGGGAGAGGAGGAGGTCACATCCGAAGACAGAGAGAGGAAGAGAAAAGGATGATGAAGGACTGGTGGACAGAGGGCATGGACCGGCCTACTCACTGCGGCTTACATGGTCTCCTTTAATAGGATTTGCCTGGCTGCTGTCTGTGTAATCTGCTTGTGGCCAGCACAGCAGAAAGGGAGAACACTAATGAAATGAAGGTTGTTGAATTACTGTCCTGCGACAGGGATAGTGCATGTCTTCTTAATGAACTATGCACTTATTTCTCTGGACTCCCATTGGCCACTAAGTGGCTTCGTGTCAGTGGAGTATTTTTGTCTAGATGGGATACAGTTTATGTCAAAACAAACTTATCGTAGCGGGTTAGGAGAATTTACGCAGCAAGTTAGGAGAATGAATGTAGTAACTTATGAGAATTAAGTTTAATTAAGGTTAGGAAAAGGGTTAGGGGTAAAGTTAGCTAAAATGCAAAACATTTCAACTTTTGACATCAGTTTGACATAAACTGTAACCCATCTGGACATGGCCAAGTGGAGTTGAAGTCCCAGACCTCAACAGAATGATCTACTGTAATCTCTCCACTCCCATACTGTACTGTAGCTTTTAATCACATGCATAATGGAAATTATTTTCTATTTTTGTTATTGTTTCATCACTCTTCTAAACATTTTGAAAGGAGCACTTATCTGAAGAGAGTTCATTTTAGTTAGTTATGGGAAAATATGAAATTCCATTTTTAAGTTATGGCCAAAAACCTTTGTAAGAATGTAAGGTTAGCATTCCAAAGTTGTGAGAGGAAATATACTCTACCGTTAAAAAGTTTGGGGTCACTTCGAAATGTCCTTGTTTTTGAAAGAAAATCCAATTTATTGTCCATTAAAATAATATCAAATTGATCAGAAATACAGTGTAGACATTGTTAATGTTGTAAATGACTATTTTAGCTGGAAACGGCAGATTTTTTATAGAATATCTACATAGGCGTACAGAGGCCCATTATCAGCAAAAATCACTCCTGTGTTCCAATGGCACGTTGTGTTAGCTAATCCAAGTTTATCCTTTTAAAAGGCTAATTGATCACTTGAAAAAAAATATTTTAGCACAGCTGAAAACTGTTGTGATGTTTAAAGAAGCAATAAAACTGGCCTTCTTTAGACTAGTTGAGTATCTGGAGCATCAGCATTTGTGGGTTCGATTACAGCCTCAAAATGGCCAGAAAAAAAGACCTTTCTTCTGAGACTCGTCAGTCTATTCTTATTCTGAGAAATGAAGGCTATTCCATGCGAGAAATTGGCAAGAAACGAAACACCAGTCTCAACGTCAACAGTGAAGAGGTGGTGCTGGCCTTCTAGCCATATCTCAGACTGGCCAATAAAAAGAAAAGATTAAGATGGGCAAAAGAATGCAGACACTGGACAGAGGAACTCTGCCTAGAAGGCCAGCATCCCCCAGTCGCCTCTTCTCTGTTGACGTTGGGACTGGTGTTTTGCGGGTGCTATTTAATGAAGCTGCCAGTTGAGGACTTGTGAGGTGTCAGTTTCTCAAATTAGACACTCTAATGTACTTGTACTCTTGCCCAGTTGTGCACTGGTGCCTCCCACTCCTCTTTCAATACCCGTTAGAGACAGTTTGCGCTGTTCTGTGAAGGGAGTAGTTCACAGCGTTGTACGAGATCTTCAGTTTCTTAGCAATTTCTCGCATGGAATAGCCTTAATTTCTCAGAACAAGAATAGACTGACGAAGAAAGTTATTTGTTTCTGGCCATTTTGAGCCTGTAATCGAACCCACAAATGCTGATTCTCCAGATACTCAACTAGTCTAAAGAAGGCCAGTTTTATTGCTTCTTTAAACATCACATTAGTTTTCAGCTGTGCTAAAATAATTGCAAAAGGGTTTTCTAATGATCAATTAGCCTTTTAAATTGATAAACTTGGATTAGCTAACACAACGTGCCATTGGAACATGGTTGCTGATAATGGGCCTCTGTACGCCTATGTAGATATTCCATTAAAAATCAGCCGTTTCCAGCTACAATAGTCATTTACAACATTAACAATGTCTCCACTGTATTTCTGATTAATTTGAAGTTATTTTAACATACAAAAAAAAAGCTTTTGTTTCAAAATCAAGGATTTTTCTAAGTGACCCCAAACTTTTGAACGGTAGTGTATATATATTGTATATATATCTATCTGTATTGTCAGTAGATTGGTATATAGATAAATAATTCCCTATATTAATCATGTGTTTGTTTGTATGAGAAAAAAATAGTGTTATTTGGGGACAATGATACAATGCAAAAAATAAGGACAGACACATATATTCAATTTTTAATTTGAACTGTGGATTTCTGTGTTACATTGACCTCTAGAAATTCAAAAAAATGTATATGCATGCTGTATCCGCTTGTTATAGATCGTCTATGTAATATTTCTGTAAAAAAGTCTTGCCATTTTTAAGCGGGGCATTTGGAGCCACTGGGTATAGTGATTCTCAATAGACAAGACAAGTAAAGAATTGTCATGTCCAATGTCGATGACTTCATTGATAAGCGTACTATCTTTTGTTTGGTTGAAGGTATGACTTGTATGAATGACAATGAATGAGCGTCCATTACAAGCACTATGAGCGCATACTTTAGGGTTACCTATGCAGTGAAAAACATGTATAGATCATTACCAAATAACATGAGCAATGATATATGCAGATGGTTGTTTGATGATATACAGTATATTGGTAAGCTTTTAGTGTCTTATGTATATTAATTCATCTATTTAATAGACTAAGAGAACAATTAATTAAAATAATGTACAGTATGCAACATACATTTTTAAGATGCACAGTGTTGAAAAATGTAATCTGTTACTGATTACAGTTACATAAAAAATAAAGTAATCAGTAATGTATCCGTAATCAGAAACGTAAAGATGCATTCATTATATGTTATTTGTCTTGAATATTTATGAGACACAAAGACTCATGTGAATATTATATATATAATTAAATAAATCACTGTGGTTTTATTTATATGTATGCATTTGACACTGGGTTACAATAATTTCTTTGGCTCTTCTAGACAAAAAGAAAGGGAAAGTATTATCCACGTGGTTGCTCTATTCGCCAGAAGATGGCGGTGAGATCACATCTCTTGATCTTTCTGTCCTCCATCACCTTTGTCCATTACTCTCTAAATTGTTTGTTCATGGGAACGTGATGATGAAAGACTACTTTGTTTCTAACACCCCATATTCTACAAAATGTCTGTTTTTCATAATTATTTAGGATGGTTGATGAACAGTTTCTGAATCAGTTTCGTGTCTAAGGTCTCAATTGACAATAGAGATGTGTCATAAGTTGTACTTCCTTGTTGAGTAGATCTTCTCCCTGTTTCACCATGCTAACCCTGCACTACAACCTCACCCAGCTAGGTTGATTATCTTCTTAATGGGGATTTCCTATCTTAATGATCTCTATATTAAGCTCCGGCAGTACTAACTCATGTGTTAAATAGGTAAGGCCTGTAAGGTTTGGGAATCCTTTGGAATTGTGTGTCTTTGGCAGGTTTAAAAGTTAGCCTATGTAAAGGTCCCCCACGAAAGATTCTCCACATTCCATTCTGGAGACAGAGGAATGTTCGCCCTCAGGCCGACTGGAACGATTGTTATCATTTTCCTCACTGAACACAGACAGTTAGATACACAATTGCATACTCACTGCACAATTTAGTTAATTTCAGAGGCTTATATCCTGATTATGGCCCCTTATGTTAAATCTAATATTTTCTTAATCATGATGTATCAGTATGCTTAGACAAAACTGACCAGATTCTTACACTTATCAACTTTGAATGTTAATCACACACCAAGTTCATTTTGTGTTTATTTTTATTGAAAAATAGTCAAAAAAGGACACAACATTGAATTATGGCAACATTCCAAGGTTTTGTGGTAAATGCCTACAACATAAAGTCACACAGTTTGATTGGCAAATGGCATAGATAATTCAATTAAAACAAAGGGTACAGAGGAACAGTTTCAGTGCAGCTGGAAGGCAAAAACTGGGAAAGCCTGATAAATGTACTTTGCTGGTTGGAAAGTGGAAGATAGTATGTCATGAAATTTGCTTGTGCAACAATATTTCTCTTTAAACAAAGATAATGCAAGTAACCACACAGATCAAACTCAAAATAAGAGAGAAGCCAAACCCATACTGGTGAAAATAATGGTGGAATATGTCTGATTTTATGGAAGGCAGAAATCTGAGAGATCATAGCTAATTAATATAAGCATGATGTCAGGTCATCTGCTATTCAATGTTCAGGTACTCTATAAAGGCACTTATGGTGTTTGGCTATTTCCTGAAATGTGTTGAAATGCAGACTTTAACAATGTTATTCATTATGGCACATTGCAAAGGCCAAACAGCATTCATTCAAATGTATACACTCCTGTTCCCTGAGAGTGCTTAATGTGTCTGTGATACATTAGTAGTATTCAGTCCACAGGTTACCTGTTGGAATGTGTTCTTGAGGTAACAGTGATACCATGATACACATACCATTTCCTGGCATGATTCAATCAGTAAACCGTAACTCACATCCATTAACTATTATAACTCATCACGCATCTTGTCTCCTTTGGGTCGCACCATTCTGCCGATGAAGAGGATGGAGTTGGTCTTGTTGTCCTTCACCAGGAAGATGAAGGGATGGTCAGCGTAGAATAACTTGGGGTTCCTCAGCTTCTCGCTTCCGAAGATGCTGGTGTCAAAAGGGTTCCCCTCAATGTCCCACTCCATGGCAGAGGCATGGAACACATTGGAGAGGTACAGGTCCTTCTTGCCAGAGATGTTGGAAAAATCAGCCTTGGTTTTGTCCACAGCTTCAGTCAGACCAAGCTCACCAAGAGTTTTCTGGAGAGAAGAGTACAATAGAGAGTGAAACATGGAGAAATGGTTTATATGTAGGTCAAATATGTTCTTTCATAGTCAAGCTTAAGAGCTAACTAATAGATTATGAGATAAGTCATTAATAACCTTTAAATCTATTGAAAACAATATAGTCGCAATGTTGTCTTTACCTGGAGGTTGTGGCTAACTTCTACACTGACTTTAGGCAGAGAGATGGCCACGGCCCTCTCCTCCATCTTGCCCATCCAGGTTTCCAGCTGCTTGCGGGTCAGCAGCTTCTCCAGCCTGTCCAGGGGCTCCAGGTGGTAGGGCATGATGAACACCAGGCTGGACTGCTTCTGGCCCAGGGGCATGTCCAGCACAAACAACATGTTCTCTGTGTCATCATGGAACTTATAGAGACCTGTGGAAAACAGTCATGAGATAAGAATAGATGAGTCAACTGATCTCTTGATAATGTCTTATATTAAGGCTTATAGTATGGCATGTCTCTATTCAAAAGGTTAATGAAACCTACCAGTGCGATGCATCATGGGAACAGAGACTGTGAATGAACGGGTCACCAGGAAGCCACGGTTGTCTACCATATTCTCATGGAACTTCTCATCCCAGTGAGCTGTAGACAGAGGATGTTTGTTTTCTAAAGATATTCACATCTCACAAGCTCACTGTTTAATACTCCCCAATATCAACAGTAATAGCAGTAGCGGAAGGTACTAACTACTAGGCTACAGAGTGTTTTTGAAGAACTCTACTCACGCTTGAAGAACATAGCGTTGGCGATCATGGCTCCATCAGCATTCTGCACATCCTTGGTGATCTCAGGCAACTTGCCGTTTGTCGACTTGGCCGCCCATTCGTTGATGGAGTTCACTGCGCTCCGCTTGTCCCTGAGGTTGATCTTTGAATGGTCATAGTTGTAGTGCTTCTTGCTGCTCTTCACAAAGTCATCGGCAAAGGTGACCGAGCTGGGGCCGTAGAGGCGGTTGCTGATCTTCCATGTGACATTACGGGTCTTGGAGTTGCTGACCTCATTCAGGAGCTCTGACAGGCCTGTGTGCAGGTGCTCATCCTTCAGGGCGTCAGCGCTGAGGACAGACTTGACCTGGGAGGCAGTGGAAGCCTTGCCCCCGAGGGCCACCATGCCCAGGGAGGAGGCCACCACCACAGGGGATATCAGGATGTTGTCAAGGCCCTTCTCCTTGGCCACCGTGTGGTAGAGTCTGAAGGCCAGGTTGGCGCTCTGGTCAGCCATGGTGGTGGCGTGGCTGCTTAGCTTCTTCCTGTCTTCTCCAGAGGCCACAATGGCCAGCAGGCACAGAGCTACGACGGTCACCCACATCCTGTCTTTCTTCTGGTTCTTGAGCAGCTATAGAAGCCTGAAAGCAGACAAAAATACAAGAATGTAGGATTTTTGTGTTGGTATTTGAGGCCACTGTTTTAAAAGGGTCTATGATTGTGTAGAAAATAAGTGTTGGAGTGTAGTTTTAGACCGAGGACACTTATTCAGCAGTTAAATTACAATAGTCACCACAAATTACAATGTTGAACCCAGAAGAGGGCAGGGTTGGCTGCACAAATGAATGGCTTCCAATTTCAGGCAGCCATGTTTCTAGCCACGTCAGCAGCTGAAGAACACTTGAGCTATAGCAGCACCCTAGTGTGCTGGGCTCTGACTGAAGGTGTATTTTGTATACCTCTGTGTTTTTATTCATTGTAGAACAATGAAAAAAAGTATAAATTCACAATTTCTAAAAGAAAATGTGATATTCAGAAGTTCCCAGAGGTATCATTAATGCACATTGTTATGAATTTCCACATAGAACCTATGCGGGTACTTTTTGCCCGTGAACAGAAGCCCACAGTCTTTTTAAAATAAAAAGGAGCAAATGTTCAGCCGCAGGATACGTCTAACAACTATTAATCCTTTGATTTTCGACTACTTGTAAATTGCTTCTCTGCCTTCAAAAACATGGCAGTAGAGCTGGTTTTCCCTTATTTAGCATTTTTTCACTTTATACCTTGAAATGTTTTCATACTGATGCCAAGGTTTTCGTTTTTCATTCTGAAAGAAAAGAGGTGCATTGGGATAATCTCCATACAGCAGGTGATAAAGCATTAGTCAAACCCACATGGAGCTTTTTTTTTCATAACATTTCTTTGAGAATAAGGGTCATTCTTGAAAACATTTTGTATTTTATATTTTCTTGAATAATGATTCATAGCTAGGTATATCGTGCATACACACATGTAAAACGTCTCATTGATCAGTGCATGATCCACAGGTTTTGCCGTCTGCAGCGCAGGAAAAGTCTTTGTTCCATCATTTTTATTTTATTTTTAGAAAACATCGCAGCACCCACCCCAAATGACTTCCCACCGCTATGAACGCCCCACCACTCCCAAAATCATATATGCAATGTAACTAACAATTCAGCTTGTTTGTATGTGCAATTACCCACAACCTAATAATATCCCCAATGAAGTTAATGCAATGATTTGTCATTTTCTCTCTTCATTTATTGAAGAACTGTAACCCAATAACTGCCATATCTAATACCCTTTATAGATAAATTGCATGAACATCAATGCGGCATCCGATCAGCTACTCCAGTTCTCACCAAACAGTTGAGATAATAGCGTATATGTGCCGTTTGATTAAACGTAAAGATTGTGCAAGAGTGCCTGAATCAGAATTACATACCAAATTCTACAAAGTTATGTTGAAAGTAGTTTCAGAACCTTAATGCATGCACTACTTTTACTTTAAACCATTAAAACAAAACAACAGCTTTCCCCCCAAAACATCGTTAAAACTGAGCATTCTCCCAGTCCTTACCTGGCACAGTTTGGCACGACCTCTTCCAGATATCACTCTTTGGGTTAGCTCCTCTGTCGATTGATGTTCTTATTATTTTTACTCCGGCCTATATATCCCACAGAAAAGAAACTTCTGGAAGTTGGGAATGGGTTATGCAAATGAAAACCTCTGGCTCTCCTTAGAAATCCTAGACGTCAGACCTCCCCTGGATCCATTTGCTGGAGTCCTCTGCATGGTCCTAATGCTGCAGGCTGACTCAATCCCACACACAGCTTTCATCATATTTAACTTTCACACATTTTCTAACTCTCATTCACCAGCACAGTATATATGGGTAAAGTACAATAGTGTGTATTTTTCAACAGAGGATATGTGCATGTCAGTGATGATGACATCCCTTTGGCTTCCTCTTGTAGTTGTGAATGAGTACATTGGGCACAATGCTCATACTGTCTGCATGATTTGTATTTTCAATAATCCTGTTCAAAAGCAATGATTATGGAAGGGATTCCACACGACTTTTATAACAGTAATTGTAACCATAGTTACTAGAAGTTTGTCAAAGTAATTAGTTTCAGCCTCCTCATCACTCCCCCCTCCCCCATACTGCCACGTCTTCCCAGGCTGATTGCAGGCTTGTTCAGGATGGGGGTTGTGGAGCAGGAGCTATAGCAACAGTGCTGTAAACGAGCTAGAAATCAAGCTCTGACCTAAACACGTCCTCACCAGTCTCAATACAAGCAACTGCAACCACTTTTTACATAATTTCAACTAAAAGTAACCTTTTATTGAATTACAATTTGAAATTCTACTGGTACCATGTGGTACATCTCTTAAATAGGTATAGTGAAATGTAGTTCTGAGGCCATCAGTTCGATATCCAAATCACATCATTCCACTGTGGATGTAACATATTTTCCCCTCCTCTTTTTGCAGCCCTGTCTTAACTCTTGTGTAGTCTTAACATTCTGTATACTCCCCATGTGCTAAGGGTAAAAAATTACCCGCCTTCACTAAACCCCTAAAATAAAGCAGCTTAACTGAATTTTAAACCCCAAATCTATTTTGCATGAAGAAACAACCTGTCATTCATCACAAACGTTGTGAATATCTGGGTTTTCCCTCTTCACAATGCAGAAAGACTGCATTTAATCAGGTTCTGGCGCCGTGGCATCGGGGTCAGACTGAGGCTCCTGCGGTGGCCGACTGGTTCAGGCGCGCGGAGGAGACATGGGAGGCCAGCCAAGTTCACCCCCCTGCGGACCGTCACCGCAGTGAGGCCCCGGTGTTCGCACCGGGGGACCGGGTCTGGCTCTCGACCCGAAACCTGCCCCTCCGCCTGCCCTGCCGGAAGCTGGGTCTGCAGGTTTGTGAGGCCATTCATAGTCCTGAGGAGGGTGAATGAGGTGTGTTACAGGTTACAGCTTCCCTCTGATTACCGTATTAACCACTTGTTCCATGTGTCTTTCCTCAGGCCGGTGGTGGCTGGTCTGCTCCAGGAATTTGAGGTGCGGGAGGTTCCTCCGACCCCTCTGGACATATAGATCAACTGGTCACGGACAGTAGACGCAACGTACATACGCCCGACGGGACACTGGAGGGGAGCGGGCTCTGTACGCGAAGCCTGCTCAATGTCCGCGTCCAGCTCCCACATGACCGGTGCTACCAGGCAGGAGGCCGGGAGTATGGGAGTCTGATCCATACTGGGGGAGAATGTTCCTGAGGCTTCTACAAACACAACTCCGCTACCATACCCATGCCGCAGTCCCATGTCCCCACCCGCTGCCCCAGGCTTTGTTTTTTTATTCTAATAGAGTCAAATACTCTGAAATTCCTCATCCCCTGCATGAGGCAGGGTAGGCCTAGTTCAATCAAGCCTGGTCCAATCCCCAATGGAACTAATATACATGCAAAGATGGCCCTATCCAGAGTAACAATGGATTTGTTTTTGAGTGAGGACTATAAAACTCACGAGGGCCTCATTAGTGCATATTCCATTTTAGTTCAGCAGACCAACATGGACTTAAAGGTGCTCCTGTGAAAGAATGTATATTTTATACTACTGAGCCATTTTCTTTATGCTAGTATTCTTATATTGTATTATTTATTATTGTTGTTCTGTTGTCGAGAAGAAACTTTCAAGAAAGCATTTTGTTGGCCAGTGTATACCATGTGTATCCTGTACATAGGACTAATACAACTTGAGACTCCTGTGAAACGATGTAGCGACAAGTAGACCTACGCCTGGTGGGGATAGGGACATATGTTATACATTTCTGTTGCTCTTCTGTACCTCTGTACACAGCACTTCTATATGAAATAAAAAGCTGTAGGGGGTGCTACTACTTCTTACTTAACCCACAGGGTTGAAAGGCTAGGGTTGTGTTTCGGAGGACACACAGCTCTCGACCTTCGCCTCTCCTGAGTCTGTACAGGAGTTGCAGCGATGGCACAAGACTGTAACTACCAATTGGATATCACGAAATTGGGGAGAAAAAGGGTAAAAAAAAAAAAAAAACTGTCATTTTGCTCCCATGCTGAACGTTAGATACACTATCAGCATTTTCTGTGTTTGAGTTTTTGTGTTTCTACATGATTGGACTTGTAAAACACTACCGCTATGCAGGATTCTGTATCTTCACTCAGCGAATATGACAGACACAAGGGATCTATTGAGTTAAAGGAAGCTTGGGTGGTGCTGCCAAGACGAACATATGATGTAAGACCTCAGTGATGTTTCCACGATGCTGCAGGATGTACATTTCTGAAGCATTACCTTTAGGTCTTGTAGATATGTAAAGAGCAGCGTAATTAAAGAATCAGCAAATGTATCACGATAATGCAATTCACAAATCGTGAATAGTCTACGATGAATAATACATCTATAAACTCGTTATCTTATAGGAAGTATTTTGATTCCATGTCAATATATTTTTATACTGTGGTTGATAGTATGTGTAACCATTGACCAACAACAATACATTGAAAAAACAACTATTGCATATTTCTGTCAAGTTGAAGTAACTAAACTTCCATTGCTTAGAATCATTCATTTTGTTCCAACATCCAGCTCTTGTTCCAAACTTTTGAACATTACATATAAACTTGATTTGTCTTAATTATGGTTTGATTAACTTTTGCTCCTCTTCAGGTCTGTGTCTGTGCTGGGTTGACAGAATAGGCTAATGACTGCCTGTAGGTGGGACAAAGACCGTGTAACAGGGTAATCTAAGGGAAGGGCTCGTAATACTTGGCTATTGGATTAGCAGGCCCTCTGGTGGTCTAAAGAGATTCACATTTTCCCAAACGGCAACTAAGTTTCCTTTTCACTGTGCAAGTGCAGTACTTGAGGGAGTCTCAAGTTGATCTAGTTTTTAATTGAGTTCACATTTTGGCACTTTAAAATAATTGAAATAATCTTGTTGTGGCTTTAATATAACCCTGAGGTTAGTTCTGATTGGACTCCTATTCTCATTATCTATCTTCTAAATATAGACTTCATATTTTATTATTATTTATTCATACTAATTCATCTGTTTGTTTTCCTATTTAGATAAGCATACGGATTTAAGACGTGTCAAAGTGACCCTGTAAACATTCACAATGAGACTAATCCCATGCCATTCTACACATAGCCACTGGATGGTGGTCAAAACAAATAAACGCCTTGTCTGATCTGAAGTTGAACGTTTTGAACTGAGATAGAGACAACACTTTGTAAGAAGTCTTTGCAATTTTGATCCAATTGGAGGAGAAGGTCAGTCAAGGAACCTTGGATCTTCTCCTCTAATGCATTTTGAGAAAGAGGGCAGGGGAGAATATGCAAGGTATTAAGGAAAGACGATTGAAAAAGAGCCCAGTTCTCCATCACCTGAGTGGCCGCAAGCTGTTACATCCTAATTTGACCTTGCTTCACACACCTTCACCTGTACAAAGACCCCAGTCTGTGATGGCCCCAGTACCTCTATCACCCAGCCACCCTTCCTGCTGCTTGGCCTTTTGGAGGAGAGATGTACAGAATCATCAAACCAGCTGGAGCTTCTGACTAATGCCTGCTTAGGGAGAGCAGGGGGTCTGCTACTCTGCTGCTGCTCCCTCACACATCAAATGTCACAGGAAGTAGTCCAAACACCATGCTGCCTCCCCTCCTCTGTGCATCCGCACGCTCCCAGCCTGGAAGTGGAGCCCTGTGTGAGTGTGTGTGTGTATGGGTGCGCGTGCGTGTGTGTGTTTGAAATGTGGATGGATGATCCGCTGGCTGTCATGCATCATTTCATATCAAGAGATTAATTGGACTTAAATCATGAATTTTCCAGTACTTCTATCCGTGGGTTGTTCACTCTCTTGCTAATTGAGAATTACAAAGTATAAATGAACCAGATGGATGCATAAAGGATCTACACCACTACAGTACTAAAATTATGTTCAATCATTTTGGGTGCCAACCATAAAATTACACTTGTACATGTCCTGACAACAATCACTGTGCAATTCTCATTCAAGGTTCTCCCTCTGTCAAATTCAATTGACGTCAGAATGATAGCAATGAAAGCATTTTCTGTTTCCTTAGTGATACATAGAAATATATATGTATTTTCTGGTCACAATTCCCCTTCCGCTTGAGATAGGGATGTACTGTCATGCCAACCACAGATTCAACTACTTGATAGACAGAAAGTTACACCTATAACTAGTGCCTAGAGTTTTTCCTGATCAGGTAACATGGTCAGGAAAAAACATCAGGCCTTAATTATGATGAAAACTATAACACTATGAACATAAAACATATACTATGAAATGTAGAGTTAATTTTATTCTGCACTTTTTAGGGCATTTTAATGTTGCTATTCTTTGTGTGGGAAATCTGGATGTGTGTAATTGCTAGAATCAACTTGGGCAGAGATTAAATGGTATGAAATTAACAGCTGAGCCCCAACCAGAACAGAAGCTACTGTTTATCAAAGCCCGGTTCTGTTAACGACAGTAAGTTCCGTTTGGGTGAGTGAGAATCAATGACACAAGCCTTTTTTTTACCCTCAATTATGCAAACAAAACAACATAATATTGTCCCGAGAGTTGCATAATCTACATTTTAAAAAATCCTTACATTAAAGTTTTACATAATGAATGAAGAGAGCTGACAGTTTATTATCACCTGATATTACACTAAAAGAATGTGGGGTCCAACAAGGGTTCTTCTAAGATACTAAAAGTTCCATGAAGAACCTTGGGGTTCTTGGCACTGAAAAATGCACCCGAAAGGTTCTTCCAAGAACCCCAAAGGGGGTGGGGTTCATCGAGGAACCTCCTTAGTTGGTGGGGGTTCTTGCAGGAACCTAACTGCCCAACTTAAACATTTGGATTTGAGATGACAGCAGGAGCAGGCAGATAAAAATGTAAAGATCTCCTCAAGGTAAGGTTTCTCCCTTGTTTGATCTAAATGTATATTGTTTTATGATTATGCCATCTATTTTTTTTTATTTCTTTGTAGAAATGGTAGTGTTGTTTGACTTTTTGTCCATTTTCTAAAACAGAAAATGGACACAATTCAATGGATATCAATCAACAAAGAGGTAAGAATATGTTAAAGGCTGCAGCTCCATTGGGTGCAGATGACTGAACTTTTGTGTGTGTCTGAGTCTGCAGGTATACTGACCAGTAGGCAGACAAAGGTATGTACAATTGGTATTGGTATGTTGTGCAGATCACATGTATCATCTACAGTTCATTTTGGTTTCTCTAAACCGTTACAAGACTCAGTCACAGCAGCATCCCTTACCTCTTCAATGAAAATCCCAGAGACGTCTACATTATGGACAAGGGATGTGTATAAAAAACATGATCAAAAGTGAAAAGTTGTTTTTCATTCACATTTACCACAGAAACCAAGGTATGAAAACTGCCATGTGCACGTAAAAAAAAAATCTGTATAATTGCTTTTTTTGGGATTCACACACTTCACCCTCCCACAATCTGAATAAATGCTCATGGCTGTAGTGACAGATTCAGATTTGTGACAGCAGTGGGGTTCCTGTTCCTCTAGTCTACTGGGTGGTGTTGACTGTCCACCAACAGTCTCAACTTGTTTTAACACTTTTTCTTTATTAGATTGCTATTGAGTCAGTGATGCTTTTGGCCGTGCCCCATCAGACCCACTATATATAGCATTTTACTGTGTGTATGATGTGGGTTATGGAGCTATATTTGATTACTTTTACATGATCATTACCTCATCCTTTGTTTTTCAGCCTTTTCAGGCTTCTTATAATGGGAGACGTCGCGTGCCGGGAAGATGGGTGACGCTCTTTCGCTTTAAAATAAAACCTACAACTCCGCCCACTGGTACTCAGTCGATTGATTTTCTCTCCCGGTGTTCATAGGCAAGGCTTGCATTAACCTCAGAAGACTCTAACCTTGGAATATTTACTGAGAAAACGAAGTTAAACTGATACACACTTCAATGCAGCATAAACCCACGAGGTTGAATTTAGTAGAATAACTCTGGGTTGAATGGTTTTCCTTTATTGTGACAGGACACATTTCCTTTTGACAACATTTGGTGGCCACCCACCTCAACACGTTTGACGCAGACAGCAGCCCATTTGTCGCGTGGTGTGAGGACAGTTGGTCTGAGGACTTCGTAAAATATTCCTACAACTTCACATGGGAGAAAAAGCCTGAAATAATTGATAAAGGTAAGTGTTGTCATATCCAAGCAGTTGAAGTAAGTGGGTGCCATGTCATGGTATCAAAGTAGTTTTTTGTTGAAAAGGAACACTCAGCAGGAGTTGTTGCATTTTTATTTCTGTAAATGTAGTAACTTCAGAAGCTCACATGTATGGCACGCTTAATCATGAAATATTAATTAATTCACACCTCGAATTAACCTAATAGGCTACAAAGGAGACGCCCGTGTATGCGAGACAGCCTATGGTTGGAAAACCCTAACTGCATTGGGAGAAAATAGACTATATTTAACTAAGGATGTATTATTTATATATTTATAGGCTACACACCACCTCAGACAACCAGCCTATACAGGCATTTTCATCTGTCCAATTTACAGACAAATAAATCTGGCATTAATGGCAGTAAATTAAACTATTCTTGAACATGCAGGTTTGTTTCACTTCCAGATGTATGAAGCAGCAGTAAAACATAGTCAAAGGGGGGCTGTTATTCTAATGCACATACCCTAATTCACATGCATCTCTGAATTGTGGTATGGCATCGGCGGCCCTCCCATTTGGGCGTTGGGGCGGCGCTCCACTTGTAATTGCAACCCCCCTAGATCTGGTAGGACAAAAAAGCAAGAATGTGGTTTATTGTTTCCCCCCCCCCCATGTTGTTCATCAGGTTCGAATGTAGCTATGTGACAGGGCGACATGTTGTGTGGACTACAACTGTATTAAACCGGGTGTATCACAAAGCATGATAAAATGAATTAGGCAGCTACAGTAATTTTGAGAAGCAGAAATATTTGTTTGGCTTATTTTATAACTTTTTTATTTTGAATAATTAACCAGTCGATCTACCATTGATAAGCGGCTAGCTAGTTGGTAGCTTGCTAGCTCCCATGCCAATTTCATGTCTTTTAAAACTAATTTCATGTCTTTCAAAACTAATATCTGACTAACTCTGACATTTTGAAGTTATTTCAAAATGAAAGTTAACTGGCTAGTGCATCATGCTTTGTGACATTGTTAACTAGTTAGATGTGTGTTCACTTATTGCATTTGCATGGTTGTTGCGTTCTACCTAGTGCACTCGTTTGCTGGCTGCTCGTTCTAAATAGTATAATCTAATCTGTTCAAAACAGTGGCAGAATGTGCTGCAGTGAGCGTTTGGTTTTTGACAAGCAAAAGTGAAATGGGTGTATTTATGCTGTTCAAATGCACAGATTTCTTTGAGAAGATATATAAAGCAACTACGAGTAGTTCAAAAACTTGGCATCATATTTCTGTCCTGCTGCTTTGTTGACAACTCCAACCACTTCGTGCCCTGAGTATTCAGCCAATCAGCGGCCTTCACTGATGTATGGCGAATTTCAAAAGGCATAAAAACAAACTGCAGATATGTACACAGAGGAAATCATAAATAAGTTTGTGTGAACCTGCCAGTACTAAGTGGAAAAAGCAGACTTTTTTTTTTAAAAGGTTTGCTATTAAAAAAATACATATATTTATTATTATTTCACCTTTATTTAACCAGGTAGGCCAGTTGAGAACAAGTTGCCATTTACAACTGCGACCTGGCCAAGATAAAAGCAAAGCAGTGCTACACAAACAACACAGAGTTATACATGGAATAAACAAACTATATACAGTGTGTGCAAATGAGGTAAGATTAGGGAGGTAAGGCAATAAATAGGCCGTACTGGCGAATTAATTACAATTTAGCAATTAAACACTGGAGTGAGAGATGTGCAAGTAGAGAACCTGGGGTTCAATGGAACAAAAAAACAACATGGTGATGAGGTAGTTGGATGGGCTATTTACAGATGGGCTATTTACAGATGGGCTATTTACAGATGGGCTATTTACAGGTGCAATGATCTGTGAGCTGCTCTGACAGCTGATGCTTAAAGTTAGTGAGGGAGGTATGAGTCTCCAGCTTCAGTGATTAAAAAAAAAAAAAAAAAATGTTTTATTATAATTTTCTTTTTTGCAATTCGTTCCAGTCATTGGCAGCAGAGAACTGGAAGGAAAGGCAGCCAAAGGAAGAATTTGCTTTGGGGGTGACCAGTGAAATATACCTGCTGGAGCGCGTGCTACGGGTGGGTGCTGCTATGGTGACCAGTGAGCTGAGAATAGGCGGGGCTTTACCTACCAACGACTTATAGATGACCTGGAGCCAGTGGGTTTGGCGACGAATATGAAGCAAGGGCCAGCCAACGAGAGCATACAGGTCGCAGTGGTGGGTAGTATATGGGGCTTTGGTGACAAAACGGATGGAACTGTGATAGACTGCATCCAATTTGCTGAGTAGAGTGTTGGAGGATATTTTGTAAATGACATCGCCGAAGTCAAGGATTGGTAGGATAGTCAGTTTTATGAGGGTATGTTTGGCAGCATGAGTGAAGGATGCTTTGTTGCGAAATAGGAAGCCGATTCTAGATAGAATTTTAGATTGGAGATGCTTAATGTGAGTCTGGAAGGAGAGTTTACAGTCTAACCAGACACCTAGAATATGTGGACAACTACAAATACCTAAAGTCAGAACTGTCCAGAGTAGTGATGCTGGATAAGCGGGCAGGTGCGGGCAGCGATCGGTTGATGAGCATGCATTTAGTTTTACTTGCATTTAAGAGCAGTTGGAGGCCACAGAAGGAGAGTTGTATGGCATTGAAGCTCATCTGGAGGTTAGTTAACACAATGTCCAAAGAAAGGCCAGAAGTATACAGAATGGTGTCATCTGCTATCTATGCTCTGTCAAAAATGCTATCAACTTTGACTGACCTGTGTTGAGGCAATGCATTTTACTTTGGCATCAAAAACCTGAGTGGTGAGTGTCAATCTCTCTACACTCTGATGTAGACAGACTAGATGTCTTGTATTATTGGTGAGTGTGAACTTAAAAACATCAGTCATAGATATTGGTGTCTAAATGCTGAAATTTGACATTTTTTATGGAGAACTCTGCATTATTGCAGCAGTCTGGCTAGGACAGGCACAGGAAAATGGACTAGAACATTCCATGGAATGCACTTGTGTCCTCAACAGTTATTCTTATTATGTGTTTCATGTGTACACACCAAACACTGATTGGGGTACCCACAGCCTACTCCTTGACTAGAGGTTGAGTCAGTTTCACTGTTAACCTATTTATAAATGGCTCATAATACAAATGTTAAGATGACATGAAATGTTATGTGATGGACTCTATCTGGAACCTTTTCTTAGACTGTTTATGTATTTTGAGCATAAGCTGTGTCCATTTGCACTGGTGCGGTTCTCAACATTTCTTTGTCTAAGAATATCATGCAGCCCATCTTGCTTGCTTAATTGCTCTTGGGGGCATAAACTGCCGGAGGAATGTTTATTCCCATAAATGGTGCCATCGTTTTTTTAATAGCCAGTGTGTGTTCCTTGAGAAAGGCAACAGTCAAGATCTGCTGTTGGTCTTACATCTATAATAAGAGCTTCTATCACTAAGGCTGCATGTAAACTGCATGTTTAGCAGTCGAGATGAGATGGCAGTGTGGTATTATCCTAATTAACATGTGGGAGCGGAAGATGGTGAGCAAGCCTATTATTACAGCCTGTCCCGTGGGAGTTAAGCCCTCCACCACCTACCCTCTCTCTGACACCCTACCTCCAGTAAAGACACACCCTCTTTCTGACCCCCCCCCCATGTATCCTGGTGTGATGAGTAGGCCTAATGTAAGGACGGGGTCACTGCATGCCTAACCACACCCCTTTAGCACTACCACTGGAGGACAATAATGTGATATGGGGGCGTCAGTACCACTGCTAGACTGGGGATTTGAAATTCTCACCTTATGTATAGTACTTTCAATGACTTCTATCTTTGGTTTTTGTATAAAGGCAAACAGCCTGTCTTAAGGCATCCACACGCTTCCCAAACGAAACCGTTCGGAAGAGTTCATGCATATACAGTTAAAGTCGGAAATGTATATACACTTAGGTTGGAGTCATTAACTTGTTTTTCAACCACTCCACAAATTTCTTGTTAACAAACTATAGTTTTGGCAAGTCGGTTAGGACATCTACTTTGTGCATGACAAGTAATTTTTCCAACAATTGTTTACAGACAGATTATTTCACTTATAATTCACAATCACAATTCCAGTGGGTCAGAAGTTTACATACACTAAGTTGACTGTGCAATTAAACTGCTTGGAAAATTCCAGAAAATGATGTCATGGCTTTAGAAGCTTCTGATAGGCTAATTGACATAATTTGAATCAATTGGAATTGTACCTGTTGATGTATTTCAAGGTCTACCTTCAAACTCAGTGCCTCTTTGCTTGACATCATGGGAAAATGAAAAGGAATCAGCCAAAACTTCAGACAAAAATTGTAGACCTCCACAAGTCTGGTTCATCCTTGGGAGCAATTTCCAAATGCCTGAAGGTACCACGTTCATCTGTACAAACAATAGTACGCATGTATAAACACCATGGGACAACGCAGCCGTCATACCACTCAGGAAAGAGATGTGTTCTGTCTCCTAGAGATGAACATACTTTGGTGCGAGAACAGCATATCAATCCCAGAATAACTGGACAATGACCCCAAGCATTCTTCCAAAGTTGTGGCAAAATGTCTTAACCTCTAGTGACACCCCATCCCGTGAACGGGACCGTTATCATCATCTGACACTAATTAGCATAACGCAACGGACATAAATCTTCAGAACTGAAAAAGTGTGTGCGAGTAAGGAAGCCAACAAACCTGACTCCGTTACACCAGCTCTGTCAGGAGGAATGGGCCAAAATTCACCCAACATATTGTGGGAAGCTTGTGGAAGGCTACCTGAAACGTTTGACCCAAGTTAAACAATTTAAAAGCAATGCTACCAAATACTAATTGAGTGTATGTAAACTTCTGACCCACTGGGAATGTGATGAAAAAAAAGAAAAGCTGAAAATAAATAATTCTCTCTCCTATTATTCTGACATTTCACGTTCTTAAAATAAATTGGTGATCTGACTGACCTAAGACAAAACATTTTTACTAGGATTAAATGTCAGGAATTGTGAAAAACTGAGTTTTTTTGGGGGGGGCTGTTCAGGCACTTTTTTCTCGAGGCAAGCTGGTCTATGCCCCTTCGTCAGTGATCGGTCAACAGTAGGGATTCTTCAATAAAGTATTTGCTGCTGATGACTAGTTTTCATGCACATTTTTTTTTCTTGAGAAATACTGCACTAAGCATCTTATATGTAAAATTTCTCAACTAAGATCTCCTTGGCAAGAACTGCAAAATTAATCAAATCAAATGTTATTTGTCACGTGCCAAATACAGGTGTAGACCTTACTGAGAAATGCTTACTCAGAAGCCCTTAACCAACAATGCAGTTCAAGAAATAGAGTTAAGAAAATATTTACAAAATAAACTAAAGTAAAAAATAACAGAATAACGAGGCTATATACAGGGGGTACCGGTACCGAGTCAATGTGCGCGGATATTGTCACGACTTCTACCGAAGTCGATACCTCTCCTTGTTCAGGCGGTGGTCGACGTCGCCGGTCTTCTAGCAATCGCCGATCCATTTGTTTTGTCTCATTTTTCCACACGCCTGCTTCTCATTTCCCTCATTATGTGTTGTGTATTTAACCTTCTGTTTCCCCCCATGTCTTTGTGTGGTATTGTTTATCTGTTTCATGTATGCACACGTATGTCTGGTTGCGCTGGGTTATGTCAACCCGTATTGTATTTCGTGTTTTCGTTGTGCCGTGTACTTTTGGTTCGCTGAAATAAAAGGCTCTGTTTGCTACATACTATCTGCTCTCCTGCGCCTGACTCCCTTGCAGCCATTTACACATACCTGACAGAATACCACACCCATTATGGAGTCAGCAGGAGCAGGTACCTATGGTAGCGGAGTTGAGGAGCGCGTCCAGGAGCACACAGCGTTGATTCACCATCTCGGCACCGCCATAGACCGCGTCGTTCAGACGATGGATCGCTGGGAGAGACAGGGAGGTCCTCCAGTACCTCCCCCAGCACAACAGGGGTCTTCACTACTCCTGTACCCGGTCTCACCCTTCCTGGAGAGTATGATGTGACGGCGGCACGGTGCCAGGGCTTCCTGCTACAGCTGGATCTCTACCTGAGCACCGTTTATCCAGCTCCCTCGGGAAGGGAGAGTGTGTCCGCCCTCATCTCGTACCTCTCAGGGTGAGCTCTGGAGTGGGCCAACGCCGTGTGGGGAGAAGGAGATGCGGCGTTGGATGACTACACGGAATTCACCTGCCGCTTCCGGGCAGACTTTGACCACCCTCCCGAGGGTAGAGCGGTGGGTGAACGTCTGTTCCACCTGAGGAAGGGGACGAGGAGTGCCCAGGAGTTCTCACTGGAATTTCGGACCTTGACCGCCGGAGCGGTATGGAATGACAGGGCTCTCATCGACCACTACCGTTGCAGCCTGCGTAAGGATGTCCGTCAGGAGTTGGCCTGCAGGGATACCACTCTTACCTTCGACCAGCTGGTGGACATGTCCATTTGGCTGGATAACCTGCTGGTCACCCGCGGACTCTGTCGATTCCTTATCCCAGCACCACCGCTCTGGTGCCTGTGGAACTTGGAGGTGCTGCGCACAGGGAGACCGGAGGCGGGGCTTTCAGTGTACCATCTGTGGCTGCAGAGGTTTCCCGTTGTGCTGGGCCTACCCTGGTTAGTTTGTCATTACCCCACTGTTTCTTGGCCACAGAGGGCTCTCCCGGGGTGGTCGCGAGAGTGCTCAGGTAGTTGTTTAGGGATTTCCGTTGGTGCTACTACGGTGGATAGTCCAGACCAGGTCTCCACTGTGCGCATTCCCCCTGAATATGCCGATTTTGGCTCTCGCCTTCTCCAAATAGAAGGCGACTCAATTACCACCTCGTCGACGGGGCGTTTGTGCGATAGATCTCCTGGTAGGCGCTGCACTTCCCAGGAGTCATGTGTATCCCCTCTCAAAGGAGGAGACGGAGGCTATGGAAACATATGTCTCCGAATCCCTGTGTCAGGGATACATTCGGTACTCCCCTTCCCCCGCCTACTTGAGTTTATTTTCTGTGAAGGAGGGAGGTCTGCGCCCGTATATTGACTATCGGGGTCTGAATCAGATCACTGTGAGGTATAGCTACCGCTCATAGCCACAGCGATTGAGTCAATGCACGGGGCGCGCTTCTTCACCAAACTAGATCTCAGGAGAGCTTATAATCTGGTGCGTATCCGGGAGCGAGATGAGTGGAAGATTGCTTTCAGTACCACCTCTGGGCACTATGATGAATGCTACATCAGTCTCCCAAGCCTTTGTAGATGAGATTTTCAGGGACCTGCACAGGCAGGGTGTGGTGGTGTATATCGATGACATTCTAATATACTCCGCTACATGCGCTGAGCATGTGTCCCTGGTGTACAAGGTGCTTGGTCGACTTGGAGCATGACCTGTACACCAAGGCTGAGAAATGCCTGTTATTTCAACAGTCCGTCTCCTTCATGGGGTATCACATTTCCACATCAGGGGTGGAGATGGAGAGTGACCACATTGCAGCCGTGCATAATTGGCCGACTCCCACCACGGTAAAGGAGGTGCAGCGGTTCTTAGGGTTTGCCAACTACTACCGGAGATTTATCTGAGGTTTTGGTCAGGTAGCAGCTCCCATTACCTCACTGCTGAAGGGGGGCCCGGTGCGCTTGCAGTGGACAGCTGAGGCGGATAGTGCTTTTAGTCACCTGAGGGCTCTGTTTACCTCGGCTCTTGTGCTGGCTCATCCCTCTTTGGCGTTCATAGTGGAGGTGGATGCGTCCGATGCTGGGATAGGAGCTGTGCTCTCTCAGTGCTCGGGTACGCCACCGAAGTTTTAACCCCACGTTCTGTGTCGGCAGTTTTGTTGAGCAGGCATTTCAATGCCATTACTGATTGTATCACGTCTGCTGCATACACAGTAGATGAGCTTATTTCTCAAGTGAGTTGTTCAAATGGAGCTAGGAGTGTATTCATGTTCTCAAATGCCATTGAAATGGCAGCAGCGGTATGAGAACCAGCACATTCTTGAGCATGCAATACTGCTTTCCTCAGTATGAAATCCTCATCGATCCACTGTGCTGTCAGATTCGGCATGCTCGTGGGGCTGACATCGCTGGTCCAAATGTCAGTCGTGAAGCTAATAGCAGTGACGTCCATAGCAAGTAGCTCAGGGATATGCGTTTCAACAATACTTTAACTCCAGTAGGGCAACATCTGGAAAAATAGCGCGAGGCGCCAGCTGTACTGAAGCATGATGATTCCTTACTTGGATTTGTTACTGATTTGTGTTTTGATGTTCCAAACATTTTTCTCACCTATCTGCTGCAGAGGGACAAGAGAGAGCCATAAGAAAATGTTTGATCAGTCATGGAAATAAAAGTGCTGAAAACAAATTGGCTCCCTATTTTCTAAAGAAGATGGAGAAAAGGCTATGAAGGAAAAAATACTGGAGATTTGGTGCAGGTATAGCGAACTAGCGCAAAAATAATATTTGATATCGTCAATACAATATATTGTCAAAAATAATATCCTGACATGTATCTGTATAGATCCCCCCCCCCCCCCCCCCCCATCGCTAATTGACATGTTTACTTAGTCTCCATAGAGACTCAAAGCAAGAGGCACCCAACGATGTCATATTTATACCCCCACGGTGAAAGGCAACACTAGTCTAACCATATGGTGAGTCAGAGCCAACAGTGTTCCTTCTCTTTGCGGACACAAATGTTTATCCTGTAAAACAAGCATGAAACAAACCTTCCAATGATTAAAAGAGTCAGTAGCGCCCCAGCTCTCTCTATATGGGAAAGAGATTTTCAAGGAGAAGGACTGCTTAACAGGCTGGGCTTGTCTGCCTGTCTGTCCCTGACTGTCTACCTCAACTCTGTGAGGAGAATGTCACCTGGCACAGATCAGTCCCCTGATAAAGGACATAGCTCTGTGTGATGCCAACAACCGACAGATGGCTACCGTACCGACCAACCATCTATTGCCCATCCATACAGATGGCACCTGCCTGGATACTGCCTGCGTCTACGTTCAGTACAGTAAAACACAGGCTGTACTGTAGAGCACACAATGAGTTAATGAGAATGCCGATAGTGTTTGTTCGTTCACACAACTCAACAATAGTTCCTCCTGTGTCTGCATGCCACAGAGGCCTTTGTCAGCAGTTTCCTTTCCAGGCCACTGTATCAGCACCTATGATTAGGAGCCAACACCAGAATTACTTTCACAGGCCTACGTCGACCTGCCGGACAGACTGGGAGGGAGAGCTGAGCCATTGTTTTAATACTGAGCAGGCAACACCAGCATGATACGGGGAACATTGTGTGAGGCAGACAGGACAAGGTTTGAGGAAGCGCCCCAGGTGGAAGTGTATGCAATATGAGATCGGCCAGTCAAAGCACTGTTTGTTCAGACAGAGGGCCTGGTTCTGTTGCTCCTTCATCTGAGAAGCTGCTTCAGCCAACAAACTAGAGGCAGTTAAAAGGGAAATATTTTTCTAGGGGTTATTTTTCATGTGGAGGTATAACCATGCCACTGAGATACAGCTCTACAGTCTTTGACAGAGGTTCTCTGCTGGCATAACCAAGGGCCTTTTTTGTTGTAAAAGAGCAGGAATCCATGTGATTTGTTAGGTAAGAATCCCCAGCTGTGTGGGGGAAAGGTCAAAATGAGAGGCGAATCGCCCCGTTGGGAAGAGCGTATCGGGAATTGTAAAGCGTTCTTACCAAACAGTAGGCCTACTGCGTCTGTCCTGGAGCAGCTGGGCAAATTGTTGCAATTACACATTACGAATTACTATATAATTCGCAGTTTTATCAAATGGTCCATAGCATAATTAATGAGCTCTCTCCATTCCACTATCTAGTATGTCCTGAGTATCCATAAATAAGTATAATTTCGGATTTAATTTCATCCCTAAAAATTCATGGTCCATAACAAGTCATTTTACAAAGACTATTACGTGGCTGAGTGATGAGAGTATTACTAAGTCTCCTTTAGTGCACTGTAATAGCTCTAACTATGTAGCCTCTGTATCTAAAAGTGTTCTAAAAACCAACCACACGGAACATCCCCTCACACAAACTGCTGCTACTGTAGTCATAAGTTTTCAAATACTTTCATAGCTTCTTGAGACTGCAAAAAAAGTATAGAAGACATACTTTCTTGATATGAAACTCAGGTGGAGAGGAGGGATCCCCAGATGGCCTACACCTGCTGTCAGTTTTGGTATAGTAGAGAAGCAGCAATAGAGGCAGGTGCCAGCCAGCCTTGCCCACAGGTCTGCAGGACAGTGTTAGAACACATCAGACTTGCTTCTGTTCTGCATGGAGATTGCCTGCCAGTATCGCATATTACACCAGGCCTGGTTGATGGTGAGGAAGGCCTCAGGTCTCAGACAAGCCTGCAGGCAGCAACATCCTCTAAAAGTCCTGAGGGTAATGATCATTAATGGAACGGTTCACCCATTTTGAATGTTATATTGTTTTTGTGCATCTCTGAGTGATGATCTATCGATTCCCTGGCTTAATTCATGTGTATCTGAGTTACTGGTGTTCAAGCAGGCAGAAATCCAGCAGGTATGACGTAGAACCGTGATGAAGTCAGTCCCACTACACTGGAAGTTAATAGGAATACGACTTTTAGATCACGGAAATGTCTATCATACATGTCAGATTTCAATACTGGCTGATCTCATAACTCTTGAGGATGTCTTTTCTCAAATGAGCCATTTATCATATTTTTGAGACATTCCTACCTCGAGGAAATGTGTAATTTAACGAAGGGTCTAGCACATTTTTCCTATTTGTCTGCCTCTTTAGGCCAGGGTGCATTGCATGGTGCAGTGTTGCCAACTCCTCAGTAAGGAAAGTAGCTATTGGCTATCCTAAAAGTCGTGAAATTGCGTCATCGCCTAATTTGCATAATTGGCCATGTGCATGTAATTGTGATGGACGCTGTAGGAGAGAGGAATAATGTCATGGGAGAGGCAAAAAGTGAGTTAAACACCCTAAATATGTTTAGAACTACAAATGAACTTTCTTCTGTCGATTTTCTTGTTGTTTTTTTTTGTCACAATTCCAACCCTCCTCCTTTTATCAGGGCTTGGGACCGGCAAAAGTGACCCGAAGTTACTTAGTTTTTTATTTTTTTATTTTATTTTTCTTAATTAGTTTTTGTTTTTAATCTCTCTGGGATTTGTGGGACGGTAGCGTCCCACCCCCCCCCCCCCCAACAGCCAGTGAACGTGCAGGATGCCAAATTCAAAACAAAATCTCATAACTAAAATTCCTCAAGCATACAAGAATTTTACACCATTTTAAAGATAATTCTCATTAATCCAGCCGCAATGTCTGATTTCAAAAGGCTTTACAGCGAAAGCACCACAAACGATTGTTAGGTCACCACCAAGTCATAGAAAAACAGCAATTTTTCCAGCCAAAGAGAGGAGTTACAAAAAGCAGAAATAGAGAGAAAATTAATCACTAACCTTTGATCTTCATCAGATGACACTCATAGGACTTCATGTTACACAATACATGTATGTTTTGTTCGATAAAGTGCATATTTATATCAAAAAAATCTAATTTTACATTGGTGCGTTACGTTCAGTAGTTCTAAAACATGCAGTGATTTTGCAGAGAGCCACATCAATTTACAGAAATACTCATCATAAATGTTGATGAAAATACAAGTGTTATACATGGAATTAGAAATATACTTCTCCTTAATGCAACCGCTGTCAGATTTCAAAAAAACTTTGCATAAAAAGCAAACCATGCAATAATCTGAGTACAGCGTTCAGACAACAAAGCAGCCAAAAAGATATCCGCCATATTGTGTAGTCAACATTAGTCAGAAATAGCATTATAAATATTCACTTACCTTTGATGATCTTCTTCAGAATCCACTCCCAGAATCCCTGTTCCACAATAAATGTTTGATTTGTTCGATGAAGTTCATAATTTATGTCCAAATAGGTTCTTTTGTTAGGGCGTTTGGTAAACAAATCCAAACGTCGGACGAAAAGTTCAAATAGTTCCATTGAAGCCCGTAGAAACTTGTCAAACTAAGTATAGAATCAATCTTTAGGATATTTTTATCATAAATCTTCAATAATGTTCCAACCGGAGAATTCCCATGTCTGTAGAAAAGCAATGGAACGAGAGCTAACTCTTTCGTGACCGTGCGTCACGAGCCTGTGGCACTCTGCCAGACACCTGGCTCAATCCCCTCTCATTCTCTCCCCCTTCATAGTAGAAGGCTGAAACAAAGTTCTAAAGACTGACATCTAGTGGAAGCCTTAGGAAGTGCAATATGACCCCATTTACACTGTATATTGGAATGGCAAAGAGTTGAAAAACTACAAACCTCAGATTTCCCACTTCCTGGTTGGATTCTTCTCAGCTTTTCACCTGCCATATGAGTTCTGTTATACTCACATACATCATTCAAACAGTTTTAGAAACTTCAGAGTGTTTTCTATCCAATACTACTAATAATATTCATATATTAGCATCTGGGACAGAGTATCAGGCAGTTTACTCTGGGAACCTTATTCATCCAAGCTACTCAATACTGCCCCCTGTCACCAAGAAGTTAACCTTATGGTCCACTTAGAAACCTACATCAAGTCACAGTAAAACTTGAACATTTTTACTATAATTAAAAAAAAAAAAAAATTATCTGTATACAATCTAAATGGACCAAAAAAAGACGATAGAAAAAACTGTCAATTATGTTAACTAGTCGGGCCCTAATTCAGGTTAATAGTTTAAAAAAAATAAAAAAATTAGCCAGGGCTTGATCAGCCAGCGGCGGCTTCCCGTATGCGCGATTCATTTGCAGTCTGGATGTGGAGGAGTGAACATCTCCTGCTCTGACTGCAGCTGGGAGGGACTGCTACGCGAGGACTGGGCCGCCTGTGAGTTTTGGGACGGGGGGCCCACAGCAGCACCAGCTGCTCGTTGAGAAGAGTAAGAATGATACGTACTTTCACTTCAGAGTCTCCAATAACACCAGAAAAAGTTGCTAGATTTGTTGCTAGTCACTTTTTTGAAAATGTGCCGCTGAGGGGTCTGAATACTTACTAAATATAGCGACCAAGTCACTAAGTTGGCAACACCGGCATGGTGCCGTTGCTGGGGTATTATAGAAAGGAGATAGGAATCCAATGAATTAATGTAATGAAGGAATGTATAACGCTCCACCCAGCAGACTGTCGATCAATTGCGTTCATGTTATTATGCTGCGTCACGCGCTTGCTAAGCTAATCATCGCGCAATCCCTTCTCGATGTCGAGAAACTTGCCTATTTTCCTCAAGTACGCAATGTCACGATTCCAAAGCTATACGATACTAAAGGTAGCCAGTTAATTATCTCAAATCTCTGAAAATATTTGTAAATTTGTTGTACGTGTTGATGACATTTGGGTTGTTTGGTTTTTGAGCTGGCTCCCAATAGACTCCCATTCACTCCTTGAAGGAGAGTGCTCCTTGTCCCAGAATCGCCCATAATGCACCATGTGGCCCATTGACGCAATGTTTCCCATCTCCTCAAAAGTAAGGTGACCAGATTCCTGAAATTAAAACCGGGGATATTTCCAGTTCGGCGGTCAATATATCATTAAAATATCAAATGTTATTGTCTATGAAATAGAAAAGGAGGACAATTCCTGTTTCATGTATTTAGTCTAACAGGTACACTGTGATAGAGAAAACAACTATATTACAGAAACACTACAGACAAGACAGAACTGTCCAATCTGAACAGTGGTCCTGGTAGTCTGGGTAGAATAAGAGCAGAAGAGAACATGAGCAAAATTGAAAAAACAGACAATAGTATATGTGAAATACTTAGGATAAGAAATAAGATGATGATGAGATTGGTAACTACATAATATACTTATACCAACCTAATCTGTATATTTCTCAGAAGAATGTATCTGCTTCAGGATTGCTCTCTTTGGACAGCTTCTCCATGAACTCCTGGCAGGGGAGGTTTAAGTTTGTCTTCACAATAAGCATGGCCTTGATGGTAGGAACAGTGAACCTATTTCTTGCTGCTGTCCATATATCATTAATTTGGAAGAACACTCTCTCGACTGGTGCATTACTTCCAGGTAAGCACATGACAACAGATGCTAATCTAGCCAGGTTAGTGTGTGGGATGTCGTTCTCTTTGAAGTGGGTAACCACCGTGCTCAATCTCTGACTAAGCGGTGTCTCAGATGTTTTCCATTCTTCAAGCGATCCCCCCTTTAGGAACTCTTGCAGGCCAGTAACCTCGTCAAACAATGCATCCTCATTGATGGTCACATTGGGGAATTTTTCCTGCAGTGTGCCTGCTGCCTTCTGGATCTCTTCACGCTGAGGTTTGCCTTTTTAAAAGGAGACAATGTAAATATTTTAGATTATCTGTGTGCTTTCCCAATGCTTGCAAGTAGTTCACAGCCGTAGTGAAGAATGATTGGGATGTTTTGAGAGAACTCTCTTTAGACATGGCTCCATTTTCCTCTAGCTCTCTCAGAAGTCCTCTGACCAAAACTGGAATGAAGTTGTCATCACATCTTGCAGTCAATTTTGCCTCAATGTTTCACTGAATTGCAGCTGACTCCACAGCACAGCAGTCCTGGCATTCAAGCATCTTGATCATGTCACTGAATACAGTCAAGTTTCCATGGACAAAGACCAGCCAAAGTTCAGTCAGTGGATCTTCAAACATTGTTCGCAGGACAACAGGGCATTTTTCTTCAGAAAGAAAAAAGGATTTCAATGGCACATACCTTTTCAGCACTTTTTCTAGAGCAGGGAGCATGGACAGACAGCGAACATTGCTGTGTCCTAAAATGTTATGATACTCCTGGCCAACAAACTCACAAAAGCTCTTCAGTCTTTCTACTCTGACGGTGAAAATATGAAAATATCTTTGTGAGCAGGTACTCAACATCAAGGGGAATCATATCCTAAGCTGTTCTGGATGTGTTATGAATGATGTGGGCAGGAAACCTAAGCCAATCCCCTCCCGCTGCAAGGCATTTTTAACTTTGGTATGGACACTGACCCTCCCCAGCCTATTCAGTCCTCCAAAGTTGGTATTTGTGTTGTCGGCAGAGAGTGCCACGACTTTGTTTTGCAGATTACATTTTTGTATGACCACCAGGACCTCGGCTGCAATCTCCTCTGCTGTTTCTCTATTCAATTCAACAAAATCATGCAGTTTTGTTTTCAGATGTTGCCACCATATATCTTACAATATCTGACTACTATTGGCAGCAGCTTTACATGTCCATGATTGGACGCATCAATGGACAGGGACACAAATTCAACCTGGTCTATGTCCTGTGTTACCAAAAAGGTTGCCCATGGTGCTAACACGTTACTCACTATGGCTTCACATTTTGTCCTAGCACATGTAAACTTTGGCTCATAAAGCTTTCGTGTCAGTTGTGCTGTGCAATTCTTAGATCTGTAACTATGATTGTGTCACATAGTGTGGTATGCAAAGACCCTCCTGCACAGCTAAATCATATTCTTCTTGGGAAGGCTCTACCTTCTTGAAGAATGTGTGAGGGCATACCAACACGGGCAATCAGAGAGGCTTTATGCTTTTTTGTCTGTTGACGTTCTACCACTGCCGTTCCTGCCCCGCTGCCAAATGAAAAAGAGGAATTACAAAGGGTGCAGTTAACCATTCTATCGTCTTGACCTGAGCGTATAAATGGAAATTCTCATGTCATTAAAATGGCATTTCCATTTCTTGAAAGATCTATTGTACCTTATCTGTCTGCTCTTCTTCACTCTTCTTACTCACTTTTTCTTCTCCTCCAATCTTTCTCCACTTGTCTTCCTGCTCTTTTTTTCCTTTCCTTCTCTTTACCTTTCTTCCCACCTCACTCTTCCACACTCCTCGCTTCACTATTTTTACTCCCTTAACTTCTTTGGAACTGGGGGGCAGTATTGAGTAGCTTGGATAAAAAGGTGCCCAGAGTAAACTGCCTGGTACTCAGACCTAAAAGCTAGAATTTGGATAGAAAACACTCTGAAGTTCCTAAAACTGTTTGAATGATGTCTGAGTATAACATAACTCATATGGCAGGCAAAAACCTGAGAAAAATCCAACCAGGAAGTGGAAAATCTGAGGTTTGTAGTTTTTCAACTCTTTGCCATTCCAATATAGTGTCTATGGGGTCATATTGCACTTCCTAAGGCTTTCACTAATGTCAACAGTCTTTAGTACCTTGTTTGAGGATTCTACTGTGAAGGAGGGGGGAATGAGAGCTGATTGAGTCAGGTGTCTGGCAGAGTGACATGAGCTCAGTCTCGCACGCTCCCGTGAGAGTTGGCTGCGTTCCATTGCATTTCTACAGACAAAGGAATTCTCCGGTTGAAACATGTTTCTACGAACTGTAATATGACTTTTCGTATGAACTTTCGCCTGGACTTGCCCGCGCCTCCTGAGTTTGGATTTGTGTACTAAACGTGCAAACAAAAAGGAGGTATTTGAATCAAACATTTATTGTGGAACTGGGATTCCTGGGAGTGCATTATGATGAAGATCATCAAAGGTAAGTGAATATTTATAATGCTATTTCTGACTTCTGTTGACTCCACAACATGGCGGGTATCGGCATGGCTTGTTTTTGTGTCTGAGCGCCGGAATTAGATTATTGCATGGTTTGCTTTTTCCGTAAAGTTTTTTTGAAATATGACACAGCGGTTGCATTAAGGAGAAGTGGATCTAAAATTCCATGCATAACACTTGTATATTTTAGCAATGTTTATTATGAGTATTTCTGTAAATTGATGTGGCTCTCTGCAAAATCACCGGATGTTTTGGAACTACTGAACGTAACGCTCCAATGTAAACTGAGATTTTTGGATATAAATATGAACTTGATCGAACAAAACATACATGTATTGTGTAACATGAAGTCCTATGAGTGTCATCTGATGAAGATCATCAAAGGTTAGTGATTAATTTTATCTCAGTTTCTGCTTTTTTTGACTCCTCTCTTTGGCTGGAAAAATGGCTGTGTTTCGCTGTGACTAGGTGCTGACCTAACAATCGTTTGGTGTGCTTTCGTCATAAAGCCTTTTTGAAATCGGACACTGGCTGGATTTACAGCAAGTTTATCTTTAAAATGGTGTAAAATACTTGTATGTTTGAGGAATTTTAATTATGGGATTTCTGTTTTGAATTTGGCGCCCTGCAATTTCACTGGCTGTTGGCGAGGTGGGACGCTACCGTCCCACATATCCCAGGGAGGTTAATTTTTCCTTCTCCAATCTTTAATAATAAATAGTACACTATTAGATAAAATACTTTGGTTAACAGATTCCCATTGCTTGCCTTATTTTTGTATTTTATCAAAAAAAAATAGTTTGAAATAATAAATTGGCAGGCTCTGTAATATCTAACTTTCCTCCTCTCTTTCACTCTTCTTCCTATCCAGTCTTCTTCCTCTCCACTCTCTAACAGAAAACATTATGCTAATGTTATCCATGAAAATGTCAAAATATTTTTTTACACTACTTATGTCAAACCATTAAAATTGTAATCTACGAATAAATATTCTCATTGTGCATTAATTTAATATAATCATATTTTCAAATAGCCCTTCCACTGCATGTTTACATGTGAACGTTTTTTTAACCTAGCTACCACGACAGTAGCTGGCTAACCTAGCTAGATAGCTTAGTCGACAGGTTATGCTAGCTAACATTAGCTATTTAAAACCTTATAAAGCAGAGCATCTATATAGCGAGCAGCCACCTCTGCTGAACAAAACAAGCACAACGCTATTGAGACGTCAACCGGTAGGCTCTGCTGCTTGGTCTTACCACATAAAATATTATTTCTCTTTGCTGTCTGTTTTTAACGCACAGTTAAAAACGGGGACATTTCTGGGGACAGCTCCAGCCGGGGACAGGCCACCAAAAACGGGGAATGTCCCTGGAAAACGGGGACGTCTAGCCACTCTACTCAAAAGTATATTTGCGTTGCAAATGTTAGACTCCTTTCTGAGGCACATCGATCTATAGGTTGAACATGGTGAGATTGTAGACTCCTAAATCAATAGTTAAGTTTGTTTAGCCTATTTTACAGCTAACTAGTTACATTACATGGTGATATTGTCTTTTGTATTATTGTGTGTAGGTATGTTTGTTTGCTAGCTAGCCAGAGAGCATTGCATTGTGGATTTTGTAGTCGACTTAAGCTGCAACAGATTTCCAGTGATTTTCCATGTTGCTGCCAACCTTATTATAATGCCAAAATGAAACATTTGCTCACAAATAATATTGTTCTCCCATATTAGTGTTATTTAAAACTGTAAATATTAAGGAATTGGTGGTTTTGGGTGTTCTAGCATGTGTTGCCTCATGGAATAATGAATGTGCTGCACTTTACTCTGGACAGTTAAACTATTGTGCGGGTGACTTGGAAACTGTACTACTCCACACCGCCACTTTTGCTTAATGGCAACCAACCGCTGCTGTTGTCTTTTGATTATAACCCCACTCATCAGGTCTCTAAGCACCATCCTGTTGGTTAGCGCTGCTCTCCTCCACTGTTTATGTGGTAGCCTTAATCACAGGCTTTCACCTCTGAGACGAGGCATCTGCAAACATACATTGTGCCCACATGATGACAGGCTCACTGTTACTGAGACTGCATGACTCAATGAAATGCATCACCACCTGACAGGTTGAAAGAGAGCTACTGCTTGTTGATGCTAGTCTGATTTAATTGGATGTTTGATCAAGGAGAACAAAACTGTTTGAAACCAAGTAGTGTGTGATTATGCAAAAGTCTGCCTTGTGTATCCAAGCAATATCTCCTTTACATGGTGTCTTCACATTTTTATCTTAATATGTAATCCTTTAAAATCTGTGGAACATAATTCTGGATTACAGCATATCTCCCTTGCCTGCCTATGTAAAATAAAAAATGTATGTATGTCAGCAGCAATATAAATGAGGACACCTGTTGTAACTGATACTTTGGTGCCCCAGCAGGTGATGCCTCCCTCTAACTCCCCAAGGAGAAGGCTATATTTACCTAAATCTATTTTCATCTGATCAATCACCTTCTCCTCGGGCTCTGATTCCAGATGCACACTGGATGCAGTATAACCCAGTATTACCAACCGTCTGACTCGGCTCATTTCCCCCTGCCTGTGTCCTGCCTGCGACAGATCACATCTCTCCTTGGCCCATGAGAGGAGACGGGGTCTGTGCACTTCCTCTGAGATATCCTTTTTCTCTAATGAAAAAATGAGAGGATCCTTTTATGGCATCTGACCCAGTTCTACTGTACCCCTCCTGGCTTCTGGTGCTCCTTTAGGATGCCTATGCTGACCTGTCCTGGCAGGTTTCCGGTGCTCCTTCATGATTCCAATGAGCTGGGTGACAGCTGTTCCTTTATTTATTCAATGTACTAATTTTAATTTAAATGAATGACCCCTTGTCACCCCCCCATCATTCTCTGTAATACCAAAGCGTTATTAGACGTCCATTAGATGTTAGATTACCAGTGACCCATTTTTCAGAATGATGAATGTGGCTTAGTCTCAGCCTCGCCTTTCATGCCGTACAGCATCTCTGTTGAGAATTTAGAGCTGGGGAAATTCAGTGCTTACAAATGTTGGATCTGTTAATGAGGCAAACCGCAGTGACTGTAAATCTTAAGAAATTAAGATTTTTCTTCATTGCTTGCTTCAGTGTTATTATGGGCAAGGGAAAACTGTGACGTTTCCTGTGCCTTCTGGCAAAAAGACAATGACTTTTTTAGATTATCTTTCCTTCATGTCTCACTTGCTGTTACAGTGAATGTACCAACATATCATTCCACAACTATCTCGCAGTCTGTCTCCTCCTCACCGGATGCCTGCCTATGACGGTGACACTTGAAAACTGATTGTGCATTTTATAGTCCATTTGTGGAATTCACACTCGTTGATCTACGGTTGGCCTATTCCCTTTTTAAACTTTTAGCTGAAAAAAGATCTGTTGGGATTATTTTACTTTGAATATCTTTAATTTGCAGGATTTTGCTTATATAATATCTGTCTAGACCAGTACAAAATGGAGACTAACATGCCCTAGTTTTGCAGATGTTCTCCTAAAGTAGCCTAGAATGGGTCATTAGTTCTATCTTGACTAAGGACAGTGCTCAAAGTATCATGTTCCCAATTTTATCATGGATATCTGGAAACTTGTTGGACCTACACTGCACATTTTCAGTGGTGAACAATATTGGGGTAACTGAGTCTCAAATCAACTCATGTTCAACTATAATTACCCACCACCTCTGAACCTTGCTTGCATTTCACATGCTTGTATTGAATGTGGTATGTGGTGTGTGTGTGTGTGTGTGTGTGTGTGTGTCTCACCAAAAGGTAAACAGATCAACGTGTCTATAGTTTCATCATGTCACCCTTCAGTATCACAAGATAAGATGGGCTTATTCCGTCAGGCGCCCTTGTTATGCTTGGGTGATATCCAGATTGTCATAACTTCATACCGTCCTTGTGCCATACCTGGATATTCGGTAATGCCAGAATTGAACACAAAGGGAGCGGTTTTCAAACTGCACTGATGCTCTGTAATCTGAAGGTTAGCGACGCTAACAAGTACATGTATAATCCCATAGAGAATGCTAACTAAATGTTTCTGACCTAAACTATACAAGTAACTCAAATGCTACTCAGTTTGCTCTAAGCATAAAACAAATATTAGCCAGTAGGGGATTCTCTGCTGTTACCAAGTGAATGCTTAATTTTGGAAGAAGCTAACCACTTAGCTAGATAGCTAACTAAGCTCAGCAAACAAACGTCCTCTCACAGTCAACTGCGTTTATTTTCAGCAAACTTAACATGTGTAAATATTTGTATGAACATAAGATTCAACAACTGACATAAACTGAACAAGTTCCACCGACATGTGACGAACAGAAATTGAATGTGTCCCTGAACAAAGGGGGATCAATATCAAAAGTAACAGTCAGTATTTGGTGTGGCCACAAGCTGCATTAAGTACTGCAGTGCATCTCCTCAAGGACTGCTCCAGATTTGCCAATTCTTGCTGTGAGATGTTACCCCACTCTCATTGCGTTCATTTCATCTGTCACATTACTATGAAGCACCTGCAAGTTCCCGGACATTTCTGGGGGGAATGAGCAGTATGGCTGGTGGCATTGTCATACTGGTGTCAGAGTCATTAGAAAGGCCTCTTTAGTGTCCTTAAGTTATGATAACTGTGACCTTAATTTCCTACCGTCTTCAAGCTGTTAGTGTCCTAACGACCGTTCCACAGGTGCATGTTCATTAATTGTTTATGGTTCATTGAACAAGCATGGGAACCAGTGTTTTAAACCCTTTATAACGAAGATCTGTGAAGTTATTTTGATATTTACGAATTATCTTTGAAAGACAGGGTCCCGAAAAAGGGACACAACCTTCTTATGGCTTTTTCCAAATACCCCAGTATACACTATTTATTTCACCTTCATTTAACCAGGTAGGCTAGTTGAGAACAAGTTCTCATTTACAACTGTGACCTGGTGAAGATAAAGCAAAGCAGTTTGACACCTACAACAACAGTTACACATGGAATAAACAAACATACAGTCAATAAAACAGTAGAAAAAGTCTATATACAGTGTTTGCAAATGAGGTAGGATAAGGGAGGTAAGGCAATAAATAGGCCATGGTGGCGAAGTAATTACAATATAGCAATTAAACACTGGAATGGTAGATGTGCAGAAGATGAGTGTGCAAGTAGAGATACTGGGGTGCAAAGGAGCAAGATAAATAAATACATAACTACAGTAAGGGCATGAGGTAGATTGGAAGGGGCTATTTACAGATGAGCTATGTACAGGTGCAGTGATCTGTGAGCTGCTCTGACAGCTGGTGCTTAAAGCTAGTGAGGGAGATATGAGTCTCCAGCTTCAGTGATTTTTGCAGTTCGTTCCAGTCTTTGGCAGCAGAGAACTGGAAGGAAAGGCGGCCAAAGGAGGAATTTGCTTTGGGGGTGACCAGTGAGATATACCTGCTGGAGCGTGTGCTACGGTTGGGTGCTGGCTATGGTGACCAGTGAGCTGAGATAAGGCAGGGCCTTACCTAGCAAAGACTTGTAGATGACCTGGAGCCAGTGGGTTTGGCGACGAATATGAAGCAAGGGCCAGCCAACGAGTGTACAGGTTGCAGTGGTGGTTAGTATATGGGGCTTTGGTGACAAAATGGATGGCACTGTGATAGACTGCATCCAATTTGCTGAGTAGAGTGTTGGAGGATATTTTGTAAATGACATCGCCAATGTCGAGGATCGGTAGGATGGTCAGTTTTACGACGGTATGTTTGGCAGCATGAGTGAAGGATGCTTTGTTGCGAAATAGGAAGCCGATTCTAGATTTAATTTTGGATTGGAGATGCTTAATGTGAGTCTGGAAGGAGAGTTTACAGTCTAGCCAAACACCTAGGTATTTGTAGTTGTTGACATATTCTAAGTCAGGACCGTCCAGAGTAGTGATGCTGGACGGGCGGGCAGGTGCTGGCAGCAATCGGTTGAAGAGCATGCATTTAGTTTTACTTGCATTTAAGAGCAGTTGGAGGCCACAGAAGGAGAGTTGTATGGCATTGAAGCTCGCCTGGAGGTTAGTTAACACAGTCCAAAGAAGGGCCAGAAGTATACAGAATGGTGTTGTCTGGGTACAGGATGATCAGAGAATCACCAGCAGCAAGAGCGACATCATTGATGTATACAGAGAAGAGAGTCGGCCTGAGAATTGAACTCTGTGGCACCCCCATAGAGACTGCCAGAGGTCCGGACAACAGGCCCTCCCATTTGACACACTGAACTCTATCAGAGAAGTAGTTGGTGAACGAGGCAATCATTTGAGAAACCAAGGCTGTTGAGTCTGCCAATAAGAATATGGTGATTGACAGAGTCGAAAGCCTTGGCCAGGTCGACGAATACGGCTGCACAGCAATGTCTCTTATCGATGGCGGTTATGATATCGTTTAGGACCTTGAGCGTGGCTGAAGTGCACCCATGACCAGCTCTGAAACCGGATTGCATAGCGGAGAAGGTACAGTGGGATTCGAAATGGTCGGTAATCTGTTTGTTAACTTGGCTTTCGAAGACCTTAGATAGGCAGGGTAGGCTAGATATAGGTCTGTAGCAGTTTGGGTCTAGTGTGCACCCCTTTGAAGAAGGGGATGATCACGGCAGCTTTCCAATCTTTGGGAATCTCAGACGATACGAAAGAGGTTGAACAGGCCAGCAATAGGGGTTGCAACAATTTTGGCAGATCATTTTAGAAAGAGAGGGTCCAGATTGTCTAGCCCGGCTGATTTGTAAGGGTCCAGATTTTGCAGCTCTTTCAGAACATCAGCTATTTGGATGAAGGAAAAATGGGGAGGCTTGGGCGAGTTGCTGCGGGGGGTGCAGGGCTGTTGATCAGGGTAGGGGTAAACAGGTGGAAAGCATGGCCAGCCGTAGAAAAATGCTTATTGAAATTCTCAATTATAGTGGATTTACCGGTGGTGACAATGTTTCCTAGCCTCAGTTCAGCTGGGAGGTGATGCTCTTATTCGCCATAGACTTTACAGTGTCCCAGAACTTTTTTGAGATTGTGCTACAGGATGCAAATTTCTGCTTGAAAAAGCTAGCGTTAGCTTTCCTAACTGGCTGTGTATATTGGTTCATAACTTCCCTGAAAAGTTGCTTATCACAGGGGCTATTCGATGCTAATGCAGAACTCCACAGGGTGTTTTTGTGCTTGTCAAGGGTAGTCAGGACTGGAGAGAACCAAGGGCTATATCTGTTCCTGGGTCAACATTTTTTAAATGGGGCATGCTTATTTAAGATGGTGAGGAAGGCACTTTTTAACCTCTCTGATCTCCCAAACCCGGATCCGGTATCGTGACTACAGCCTCAAGCTCATTACCATAACGCAACGTTAACTATTCATGAAAATCGCAAATGAAATGAAATAAATATGCCATCTCTCAAGCTTAGCCTTTTGTAAACAACACTGTCATCTCAGATTTTCAAAATATGCTTCTCAACCATAGGAAAACAATAATTTGTGTAAAAGTAGCTAGCTAGCGTAGCATTTAGCGTTAGCATTAGCGTTAGCATCCAGCACGCAACATTTCAACAAAAACATAAAAGCCTTCAAATAAAATAATTTACCTTTGAAGAACTTCTGATGTTTTCAATGAAGATACTCTCAGTTAGATAGCAGATGCTCAGTTTTTCCAAAAAGATTCTTTGTGTATTAGAAATAGCTCCGTTTTATACATCACATTTGGCTACCAAAAAACCCGAAAATTCAGTCCTCAAAACGCGAACTTTTTTCCAAATTAACTCCATAATATCGACTGAAAACATGGCAAACGTTGTTTAGAATCAATCCTCAAGGTGTTTTTCACATATCTCTTCAATGATATATCGTTCATGGAAGCATGGTTTCTCCCCTCAATCAAATGGAAAAGTACAAGCAGCTGGCAATTGCGCACCGAATTCCACTCAGGACACCAGGCGGACACTTGGAAAATGTAGTCTCTTATGGTCAATCTTCCAATGATATGCCTACAAATACGTCACAATGCTGCTAACGCCTTGGGGGAACGACAGAAAGTGTAGGCTCATTCCTTGCGCAGCCATATAAGGAGACAATGGAAAACAGAGCTTCAGAAATTCTGCTCATTTCCTGGTTGACGCATCATCTTGGTTTCGCCTGTAGAATGAGTTCTGGGGCACTTACAGACAATATCTTTGCAGATTCTGAAACTTCAGAGTGTTTTTTTTGAAAAACTGTCAAGAATATGCATAGTCGAGCATCTTTTCGTGACAAAATATCGCGCTTAAAACGGGAACGTTTTTTTATCCAAAAATGAAATAGCGCCCCTAGAGATCAGAGGTTAAAGAATAACCAGGCATCCTCTACTGACGGGATGAGGTCAATATCCTTCCAGGATACCCTGGTCAGGTCGATTAGAAAGGCCTGCTTGCTGAAGTGTTTTAGGGAGCTTTTGACCGTGATGAGGGTTGGTCGTTTGACCGCAGACCCATTAACGATGCAGGCAATAAGGCAGTGATCGCTGATATCTTGGTTGAAAACAGCATAGGTGTGTTTGGAGGGCAAGTTGGTTAGGATGATATCTATGAGGGTGCCCATGTTTATGGACTTGGGGTGTACCTGGTGGGTTCATTGATAATTTGTGTGAGATTGAGGTCATCAAGCTTAGATTGTAGGATGGCCGGGGTGTTAAGCATGTCCCAGTTTAGGCCACCTAACAGCATGAGCTTTGACGATAGATGGGGAGCAATCAATTCACATATGGTGTCCAGGGCACAGCTAGAGGGTGGTCTATAGCAAGCGGCAACGGTCAGAGACTTGTTTCTGGAAAGGTGGATTTTTAAAAGTAGAAGCTCGAATTGTTTGGGTACAGACTTGGATAGTAAGACAGAACTCTGCAGGCTATCTCTGCAGTAGATTGCAACACCGCCCCCTTTGGCAGTTCTATCTTGTTCGGAAAATGTTATAGTTAGAGATGGAAATTTCAGGGTTTTTGGTGGTCTTCCTACGCCAGGATTCAGACACTGCTAGAACATCTGGGTTGGCAGAGTGTGCTAAAGCAGTGAATTAAACAAACTTAGAGAGGACGTTTCTAGTGTTAACATGCATGAAACCAAGGCTGTTACGGTTACAGAAGTCAACAAATGAGAGCACCTGGGGAGCAGGAGTGGAGGTAGGCACCGCAGGGCCTGGATTAACCTCGACATCACCAGAGGAACAGAGGAGGAGTAGGATAAGGGTACGGCTAAAGGCTATCAGAACTGGTCGTCTAGTATGTTTAGAACAGAGAGTAAAAGGAGCAGGTTTCTGGGCGCAATAGAATAGATTTAAGGCATAATGTACAGACAGAGGTATGGTAGGATGTGAGTACATTGGAGGTAAACCTAGGCATTGAGTAATTATGAGAGATATTGTCTGCAGTGACGTTTAAACCAGGTGATGTTACCGCATATGTGGTAGGTGGAACTAAATGTTTGGTTAAGGCATATTGAGCAGGGCTAGAGGCTCTCCAGTAAAATAAGACAATCACTAACCAGGACAGTAATGGACAAGGCATATTGATATTGGAGAGAGGCATGCGTAGCCGAGTGATCATAGGGGTCCAGTGAGTGATTGGTCTGGCTGGAGATACGGCGATTCAGACAGCTAGCAGGCCGGGGCTAGCAGAAGGGCCTTAGATGCACGTCGCAACGGAGGAAAGCCTGTTTTAGCCTCTGCGTGCGGTGACGTCGATAGACCAGTCGTGATGGATTAGTAGGGTTCCGAGTAGCAGAGGGGTCCAAGTCCAATTGGCAAAATTGGTATAGTGGCCCAAGAAATTGGCCAATGAATCTATTCAGCTAACAGTCCAATATGCTCTAGACAGCTAGTGTGCCGCTGCTAGCAGATTGGCATTCAGGGGGCCAGTTGAGTACCTCCTCGAGCAGGTTACATCGGTAATCCAGTCGTGAAGGATCGGCGGGGTTCCGTGAACCGTACCGGCAGTGGAAGGGGTCCGGATATTGTAGCCTCTTCAGCTCGCTGGGAGAATGGGCCTAGCATGAGCTAGCTCCAGGCTAATTGGTGCTTGCTTCGGGACAGACGTTAGCCAGGAGTAGTCACTCGGATTGCAGCTAGCTAGCTGCGATGATCCAGGTGAAAAGGTTCAGAGCTTGCGGTAGGATTCCAGGGATATGGGGAGAAAATAGGTACAGTATGCTCTGGTTTGAGCCCCATTGTACAAACTCGCAAGAGCTTAGCTGATGACCGCTAGCAGTGGTTAGCTGACTACTAGCTAGTAGCTACTGAGCTGGCTAGCTTCTGTTGGGGGATTCTGGTTCCGAGGTAAATAAAAAAACAGATCCACACCACATTGGGTGAGGCGGATTGCAGGAGAGTATTTTGAAGTTGAGGTGAAGAAAAATATATAAAAATATATATACATGGGACAAGACGAAGGACAAAGATGTCTGACTGCTACGCCATCTTGGATAAGACCGATATATCGATATTCCGCCCAAGCCTTTGTGTAAGTAAGACTTTTGAGAACTTGCCAGCTGAAGTCTTCCTAGAAAGGTGTTTCATAAGCACTGCAGTCGGTGCAAAATCTTCAATTCACTCAATTCCTCTGGTTGTTTTATTTTACCCACAAAGTAGACCCCTCCCTCGGCAGAGCTTTGAAGAATGTTCCCTGGTTCCTCTGTGCTTGTGTGGATAGGGACTATGGGGAGCAGTGGTGGTGAATAGTTTGCTGTGAGGTAGGGGGTAAACTCTACTTCCCTGATGCTTCTGGTAGTAGCTCGCTAGCCCTGGTCTCACAGGCCCTGGCATAGAGGCATGCTTTCTACTGGTGTCTCTCTGGTAACCAGCTATCCCTTGTCTCAACAGGCCTGACTGGGATGCTTTATTTCCCTATACTCCAAGCCTTCCTGTTACAATTTGAGTTGATGCATAACTCATCTGCTGCTGACATATTAAAGGCAGCAGCCTGTTTGCCTGCCTTCAATATGCCAGGCAGCAAGCCACAGGGAGAAACTACTAACTGTATTCGACTTGTCACTCATTCTTTACAGTGCACACAGCTCTTCAAGCTCTTATTGCTCTGTTCTGTCTTCTGGGCATGCACATTGAGTGAAATGACTTAGTCATAGATATCTAGTAGTACTATATTGCTCAACATCTCAGGTGGAATAGAATATGCCTTGTTGGTTCACCTAATGGTAGCTGTAAGGTCTTGATAAAAAAAATGACTCTAGACTCTGCCTGTTGAAATGTGCAGAATGTAAGTGTTGACAGATCTGTTAGGACATATTATGCAACTTCTTTTTTTAATGGGCCTCTCCAAAAGAGGCAAATGTTCTGGCAGCCGTGTTTCTTTACAAGCTGTTGTTGAATACTCTGGTTTGTTGTTTTAACCCAGTGTCGTGGGGTATAGAAATCCAAGAGTCAATGTACCTTGAACTGCCATGCCACCGGTCTTGTGTGCTTACATAACATCTATATTCATCCAGGTGATTGTGCGTTTTGAAGGACAAAATCTTGAGTCAACCACAATTCAGTCAAAAATGTGATTTTCCTATGTTTTCATATATATACAGTACTAGTCAAAAGTTTGGATACCTACTCATTCAAGGGTTTTTCTTTTCTTTTACTATTTTCTACGTTGTAGAATAATAGTGAAGACATCAAAACTATGACATGTAGGAACTGAAAAAGTGTTAAACAAATCAAAATATATTTTAAAGTAGCCACCCTTTGCCTTGATGACAGCTTTGCACACTCTTAGCATTCTGTCAACCTGCTTCACCTGGAATGTTTTTCCAACAGTCTTGAAGGAATTCCCACATATGCTGAGCATTTGTTGGCTGCTTTTCCTTCACTCTGCGGTCCAACTCATCCCAAACCATCTCAATTGGTTCAGATGATTATGGAGGCCAGGTCATCTGATGCAGCATCCCATCACTCCTTCTCAACCTGGAGGTGTGTTGGGTTATTATCCTGTTGGAAAACAAATGATAGTCCCACTGAGCGCAAACCAGATAGGATGGCGTATTGCTGCGGAATTCAGTGGTAGCAATGCTGGTTAAATTCTAAATAAATCACTGACAGTGTCACCAGCAAAAAACATTGCTCCTCCTCCATGCTTCAAGGTGGGAACCACACGTGGAGATCATCTGTTCTCCTACTCTGCGTCTCAGAGACACGGCTGTTGGAACCAAAAATCTATCATTTGGACTCATCAGACTAATGTATAGATTTCCATAGGTCTATTGTCCATTGCTTGTGTTTATTGGCCCAAGCAAGTCCTTCTTATTATTGGTGTCCTTTCGTAGTGGTTTCTTTGCACCAATTCGACCATGAAGGCCTGACTCCTCTGAACAGTTGATTTTGAGATGTTTATCTTGAACTCTGCAGCCCAAATAAATGCTTCAATCTGAGGTGCAGTTAAATAAATAAAAAATGAAGTTTTTTATTTAACCTTTATTTAACTAGGCGAGTCAGTTACCTTCCTGAGGGGCGGTGGCAGTATTCGGTATTTCGGATGACTGGCGTGCCCAAAGTAAACTGCCTGTTACTCAGGCCCAGAAGCTATGATATGCATATAATTGGTAGTATTGGATAGAAAACACTGCAGTTTCTAAAATTGTTAAAATGGTGTCTGTGAGTATAACAGAACTGATATGGCATGTGAAAACCCGAGAAGAATCCATCTGGAATTATTCTTTTTGAGGTGTCTGCCCATCCAAATCCTTGTTTATGGGAAAATCAAAGGAATACCGCCCAGATAGATTGCAGTTCCTATGGCTTCCACTAGATGTCAACAGTCTTTAGAGTTCCAGGCTTGTTTTTTGAAAAATGAGCTAGAATTTGTAGTTTTTCTAGGTGGCTCCCATTTTTGACTGTAGTATTGTGGCACGCGTGGATGAGGGTGCGCACTTCGTTATTTATCTCCGGTAATGAACATACTATTCTCCGTCTTAAATTGTATTGTTTATTTACATATTAGGGTACCTGAGGATTGATTAACGTTGTTTGACTTATTTTGATGAAGTTTATTGGTAACTTTCAGGATTCCTTTGTATGCATTTTGAACGAGGGAAATGGGTGGATTACTGAATCAAGCATGCCATCTAAACTGACTTTTTTGAGTTATAAAGAAGGACTTTATCGAACAAAACAACAATTTGTTATGTAGCTGGGACCCTTGGGATTGCAAACAGAGGAAGATCTTCAAAGGTAAGTGATTTATTGTATCGCTATTTCTGACTTATGACACCTGTGCTGGTTTGGAAAATGTTTAATACCTTTGTGTGTGGGGCGTTGTCCTCAGATAATCGCATGGTATGCTTTCGCCGTAAAGCCTTTTTTGAAATCTGACAAAGTGGCTGGATTAACAAGAAGTTAATTAGGTAGGATACTTGTATTTTCATGAATGTTTAATATTCCGATTTTGTATTTGACATACTCCGATTTCACCGGATGTTGTCAAATTTGATCCCGCTAGCGAGATTTCCGCTCTAAGAGGTGTTGAGAACAAATTATTATTTACAGTGATGGCCTACTGAGGAACAGTGTGTTAATTGCCTTGTTCAGGGGCGGAACGACAGATTTTTCCTTGTAAGCTCGGGGATTCGATCCAGCAACCTTTCGGTTACTGGCCAAACGCTTTAACCACTAGGCTACCTGCTGCCCCAAGAATTAACTTAATGGACTTATCCTCTGCAGCAGAGGTAACTATGGGTCTTCCTTTCCTGTGGCGCTCCTCATGAGAGCCAGTTAAATCATAGCGCTTGATGGTTTTTGCAACTGCACTTGAAGAAACTTTCAAAGTTCTTAAAATTTTACAGATTGACTGACCTTCATGTCTTAAAGTAATGAATGATGGACTGTCATTTCTCTTTGCTTATTTGAGCTGTTCTTGCCATAATATGGACTTGGTATTTTACCAAATAGGGCTATCTTATGTATAACACCCCTACCTAGTCACAACACAACTGATTTGCTCAAACGCATTAAGAAGGAAAGTCCACAAATTAACTTTTAGCAAGGCACACCTTTTAAATGAAATGCATTCCAAGTGACTACCTCATGAAGCTGGTTGAGAGAATGCCAACAGTATGCAAAGCTGTCATTAAGGCAAAGGGTGGCTACTTTGAAGAATCTCAAATATATTTTTGATTACTACATGATTCCATATGTGTTATTTCATCATTTTGATGTCCTCTATTATTCTGCAATGTAGAAAATAGTAGAAAATAAATAAAACCTTTGAATGAGTAGGGGTGTCCAACCTTTTGACTGCCACTGTATATTCACACTGAGGTTGGAATAATACTACGAAAAGACGGCCTGCCATTTTAGCCTGATTTGGTGCTCTGGAGTTTTGGCCTTCCATGGTGACATCAACATGCGTTAAATTAGATAATAGACCGATAAGGGTTCAAAACCTCTGCCAATAATAGCAAATTTTCCGTTTTACCCTCCCCACTCCCAGACAGTGCTAACAGATTTCTTGCTTGAGAAATGTCTCTCTGCTAAGAAGGTATTTTTTGCCATTTTAATTGAAAACTGAGTTGTTACACATAAATGATTTTGATATTGAGATAAAAAAATAATAATATCTGCATTGGATCTGTAAAGGGATCCCTCATCCAGAACCACCTGATTAGGAATGATGGGACGTGACGGTAGGAATGACGGGGAGCGATGGTAGGCACTTTGAGAAATATACAGTAGTCTGAGTACTGCTTTTGCTTCCCTGCATGGCTTTTGTCATTTGTCCACTGGGGTGGTGTATCCCTGTTTTTGTTATGGCTTTGCAGAGCACGGTTGTCCATCTCCATAAAACCCCATGGCTCTTTGAGATGCATGAGGCGTAACACCTCTAAAGGTTGAGCTCCCTGGCCCAGCGCACTGCATGCATGCTCATCTCAGGACACATCTGACAGGTGATGGCCTTTCTGCTGCCCCAGTGGGTTCTGGGAAGTCAGCTTGCTGGGAAGGATCTGGTCGCTTCCTGTCAGCTGTCATGAAATGGCATTTAGTCTGCAGCAATAGAGCACAGTTACTCCGAGGGGTCAGGCCTATGGAGCTGGCTGTTGGAAAAGGACTCCAGAGGAGTGAAGTTTAAGAAGCTTAGTGCTGTGTTGTGACTGCATGTTTTATTAGAATCCAATCCTACTTGCCTAACTACCTACCGTAGGCCAGGGTTAATGGAAACCATGGAGCTGATGAACTTGATGACTCAACTGTGGAGTGCGGACTACTTCCCAAGTGCGTGTGTGGTGGTGATGGTCAGGCTTTTTCAACCTGGATGCACCATATAATGGATACACCACGTAATGAATGTACTGCTAGTGTTAATGCTGTTGTGAGTTTTCAGGCATAATATTAAGGCTACCTGTGGTCTTGGTGCCTCATCAGTATCGCCCCCCTCCTTCTGAGTGAGTAGCTGGCTAATTCGTGTCCCCCAATGTCCCTAAGAAGAGACAATGTCTCAGATTGATTATTCACAAGCACGCTCATCTGTTTCCAAGGCTAGCTGCCTGCCCCAATTAAAGCTCAGAGCTTCCCTGAGACAGTTCCTGACAATTTGCTCAGAAATTATTTTGTTGTGCAAACCCAGTTTCATCAGCTGTCTTAGTGGCTTGTCTCAGATGATCCCGCATAGTAAACAAGCCGGATGTGAAGTTCCTAGACTGGCATGGTTACACGTGGTCTGCGGTTGTGAGGCCGGTTGAACGTACTGCCAAATTCTCTAAAACCACTGAGGCGGCTTATGATAGAGAAATTAACATTCAGTTCTCTGGCGATAGCTCTTGTGAACATTCCTGCTGTAAGCATTCCAATAGCGCTCTCCCTCAACGTGAGACATCTGTGGCGTTGTTTGACAACAGCACATTTTAAAGTGGCCTTTTATTGTCCCAAGCACAAGATGCACCTGTGTAATGATCATGATTTTTGATATGCCACACATGTCAGTTGGATGGATTATCTTGGCAAAGGAGAAATGCTCAGTAACAGGGATGTAAACAAATTTGTGCAAAAAATTAGAGAAATAAGCGGTTTGTGTATATGGGACGAACACTTTACGTGTTGCGTATATATTTTTAAAATGTATAGTATTTGATATCTTTCCAAAAAAGCTTAAAGGTTGTGCTTAACTTAGCGAGTCTGACACGATGGCACCTAATGGAATAGTCCCAAAAGTTTAAAACCCACCCACCTGGATCTCTGCTGAACAATGGTTGTTGATCATCAGGCTCTCTCTCTGATGATCGGGGATGCCAGGACATCCCTCTGCCTGTCCAGTGGAATGTGCCAACTGTATCCTTCACATTTGCATTAGAGTTACGCTGACGGGAGTACTTTTGGAAAGTGTTTTGTGTGTTAGCCTGTTATTGTCCTCTATGTTTAGCAGTTGTGGGGGTGAAGGGTGTATAGGAGTGTGCGGGGCCTGGGACGCTCTGACTGCGCGCGGCACGGCACGCAAAGCCATGCCACAGCACACCGTTACAGCTGTCTGTGTGATTTATCATAGACTCCTGTTAGGAATGGTGTGTGATAGGGTTGCTGTGATTTTTGTGTAGCTTGAGGCCACGTGCATCATGTGCATGTTCAAGGCTAGTAGGCTACAAAATCAAATCACATTTTATTTGTACATGTGCCGAATACAGCAAGTGTAGACTTTACTGAGAAATGCTCAATTACGACCCCTTTCCCAACAATGGGGTGATTTGAGGTAATTGGGGTGATTTGAGGTAATATGTCCAGGACATGCTGGAGGATGTTGCAGGCAGCAGAACGTTCTCCACGGCGTCTCCAGACTGTCACGTCTGTCACATGTGCTCAGTGTGAACCTGCTTTCATCTGTGAAGAGCACAGGGCGCCAGTGGCGAATTTGCCAATATTGGTGTTCTCTGGCAAATGCCAAACGTCCTGCACGGTGTTGGGCTGTAAGCACAACCCCCACCTGTGCACGTCGGGCTCTCATACCACCCTCATGGAGTCTGTTTCTGACCGTTTGAGCAGACACATGCACATTTGTGGCCTGCTGGAGGTCATTTTGCAGGGCTCTGGCAGTGCTCCTCCTGCTCCTCCTTGCACAAAGGCGGAGGTAGCGGTCCTGCTGCTGGGTTGTTGCCCTCCTACGGCCTCCTCCACGTCTCCTGATGTACTGGCCTGTCTCCTGGTAGCGCCTCCATGCTCTGGACACTACGCTGACAGACACAGCAAACCTTCTTGCCACAGCTCGCATTGATGTGCCATCCTGGATGAGCTGCACTACCTGAGCCACTTGTGTGGGTTGTAGACTCCGTCTCATGCTACCACTAGAGTGAAAGCACCGCCAGCATTCAAAAGAGACCAAAACATCAGCCAGGAAGCATAGGAACAGAGAAGTGGTCTGTGTCACCACCTGCAAAACCACTCCTTTATTGGGGGTGTCTTGCTAATTGCCTATAATTGCCTATAATTTCCACCACGAGGTGTTGGTGAATGAATATGCGCCTCAGTTCCTGGCAAGTGATTTAGCGCAAGTGGGACGAGGAGCTGTGTCAGCCTTTTGGAGCCATGTGGGAGAGTGACTCGAGGGAGGATGTCACTCGTTTCACAATTGACCAAATGAAAACCAACCATCTGTTAATTAAATGTGTTGATGGATCACAGAGGGAGAGAGGAGAGGGCAGACGTGACAGGCTGTGACTGTCACCACTCCACGGATTCATCAACTCTCCCTGAGACTGAGCTTCTTTTAACGTCAGTGATCTAATTACTATCAGCCTGCATGTTGAAATGTACTCTTCACTGGGTGTTTCATTAACCAAAGCCTCCCCTATTCATCTATATGCTTGATGGCTATAGCTCAATTCTCCAAGGAGATGGTTGTGGTTTTTAATGGCAATGAGGAGAGATTTATTAAAGCAATAAATTCTTTAATGAGGTGGTCTTATGATAGAATGTCAGGTACTAATGAATGGACCAAACTAATCTATCAATTGAAAAAGCTGCCTATGGGTCTTTGAGCTCCAGCTAGTTGGGGCGGCAGGTAGCCTAGTGGTTAGTACGTTGAATCCCTGAGCTGACAAGGTAATACTATTTTGTTCTGCCCCTGAACAAGGCAGTTAACCCACTGTTCCTAGGCCATCATTGAAATTAAGAATTTGTTCTTAACAGTCTTGCCTAGTTAAATAAAGGTTTAAAAAAAAAATACAATTTCCAGTGTGTTACCTCTGCTGAGAGGAGAAGCTATGAAAGTCAGAGGTGTCTCTACTATGTTATCTGTAACACTCCTGCCCAATGGCTTTGGCCTGACATCTGATCATGCTGAAGGCCTGTGCTTCTTGGCCTCAGTATACTTCTAGTCTGTTTGGTGGTTAATGGAGTCTCACTCTCCCCTCTCTCTCTGCTGGCCTGGGAAAAGTGCTGAAGCATTTCCTACCCTGCCTCTTTGATTGAAGGAAATGAGGCAGCAGAATCTGAGATGAACAATTTGGGCCTTCCTCCCCCTTCTGTCTTATTTCTCAGACATTAGGACAGAGAGCATTCAAGGCAACATGTGATTTGCTGTCCGCAACAAATATTTTGAGAACGTTGGGCTTTGTAAAGAAAGAGCTGGTCTTGTTTAGCAGACGGTCACAGACAATATGTGACTTTGTTGGGGCAGCCCACACTCCTAACAGTATGCTGTCAGGCTTCTTTACTTGCAATCGGTCACCATTGCATAATGCTCAGGCAAATTAACAATGGTGAGAAAAATGCACTTTAGACACATTTCAGTCGTGCCTTTACTCAATTGGATCACATTGGAGATAACGAGATCAAGATTGCTCTGTAAATAGTCTAAACTGCATAGGCTATATTTACATTAGTTATTTTTGACATCTTTCATGTTTTCTGGGTCAAGATCACTGAGTCAAAATGCAAGCAGAGACCCCTCAGTCCTTTTTAAACATCACTTAAAAAACGTAAGCCTATGCAACATTAATCAATACAAAAAATTCACCAATTCATGTTACTCCTATGACCAGAGAAAGTGAAATATTCCTTGATATAAAAAAAGACAAGCCACTAATAATAACAATGGCATTTTAGCGGAACACTTTTCTGTAGTCATTCATTACAGCTACAGTGTATATTGTGTATATATAGTTGGTGATTGACAAGGAATGCCTTAGAGATAGACATTGATCGTGATTGACCTGTTGATGACCACAGGTCTACCTTTACTCATCTCTCTTTGTCTGTTCATTATCTAATGCAAACAACCTTTCTGTGAATATCGAATTGTCTGCATTCTGTGCAGTGTAATGTATTAGTGACTAGAACTGGAACAGCTAGTCTAAGAGTATGCCCAACCATTGTCATTGGTCATGCCTTTCCATTGTTCCATTTGAAAATACCCATCCACTTCGTTGGGCAATGGATATTCTGTAGCGATCAATCTCTACTCTGGAAACCTGACTGGACTAGAAACCTAAATACAAATAATTATCAGAGAATGGCATGATCCAAGATATTCACTACAGTGAAGTTGAGTGCTGTTTATTAACCCCACTACGTAATAGGATGACCTAGAATAGGTGTGTGTATATGTTTTACTTGAGCTCATATTTGAAGTTGGTTAGTTCAGTGTCATCATCCTGTCTATGGAACTAAGACCCTCCCAAGTCCTTTCTTCTCCATATTAATACACACACGCGCGCGATAGTGCCCAAGAATAGAAGCCGAAACTACTTCATTATGCAGTACTCCCTTTAATATATCCATTCCTCACCCCCTCCTGGGAGGTTGGAAGTCTTTGGACAGCAGTTTGTTTCCACAGCAGATTTTATAAGACCATGGTTTGTACTTGTGTTATGCATCCATCCACCCCATCCATCCATCCACACAAAAAGCTGTGCTGCTGCAAGGCAGAGAAGGCAGCAGTGTCTGATCCTCAGCTAAACCCTACAGCACCCTGAAGCTCCTCAGCCAGGACTAGTCTTACTCCACCACATGGCTCAGCCTGATTTTGGTCTGGTCACGGAGCTGCACCACAGGGCCAGCTGGGGCATGACAGGGTGGTCTTGACAAGCCCCCTGCCCTCCTCACTGCAGTTCCACTAATAACAGGAAGCACAGCCCCCTCCTACGATGCAAATAAACAGCTGTCTAGAGCAGCAGAGCTCACCGCCCTGATTGCATGCTGATGAGTGTAATTAACACGTATTTCAAATCCCTCCTAAAACACAGCGCTGCTCACAAAGACAGCCCATAGGATCACTGCAATTTAAACCTGCGCAGTGGGAGGACTAGCAAGTCAGGCAAAGCCTTCAATTGAGAAACATGCTGATAATATTGCATTCTAATCTCCATTTGTAATAATTTTCATTAATCACCAAGCCATGTTTACTAACAGTTTAAACTCACATCCTCGGTTGTATTGTGTACAGATCAATTATTTACACTCTTGATAACATCTTGGATTGTTTCACTTTCAGATTGTAATCGACATGCATTTTTCAGAGTAAACTTGATCAGCATGCTCATTCATACCCCAGGAGGACTGTGACACATAGAGTATGGAGTCAGCCAGGCCCAGGCTTAATGTTAATGTCATTATTGTTATTATTACAGCTGATAAGAGTTGCTGCTGAGCCAGCAGGATCTTTCAGTCAATCTCTGAGTAATTAATCTGTGATTAGTCAGAGTAGACCCAGGCCAAAACTGACTCCTGCCCCGCCTGCCCAGTCCTTTAAATTATGACTAGATTGTAATTTAGCTCTGACCTTGTAGGTATCGATGGAAGCCACAAGAGGCAGACAGTTGTCATTGGAAACAGGATTTGACAATGGCAATTCGAATTTGTGTCTTGGCTTGGTATCAAAGCACTGAAAGGGCTTGTCATTGTACTGTGCAGGGGCGGACTGGGACCAGAAATCGGCCCTGGCATTTCTAACACAAGTACATTTTTTCCCCCCCTTGAGGCCCCCACACCAGACATTTATTTTCCCCTTGAGGCCTCCATTACTAGCCAGATAATTATAATTTTGCGCAATAAAACCAAGTTAGACAGACCCACTGCGCTAAAAATAGACCAACCCATCTGGCATTTGCCTGTCATGCCAGATGGCCAGTCCGCCACTAGTACTGTGTTCTATTTTACTGAGGTACTTCAATGACACTTGAGAACATCTACTTTTTTTGCTTTGATTAGGGATGCACGATATATCGGTGAACATATCGGAATCAGACGATATTAGCTAAAAATGCCAACATCAGTATCGGCAATGTCTAGTTAAACGCCGATTTGCAAAACCAATGTCAAAGCTGACGTGCATACCTATATAATGTACAGTTGAAGTTGTAAGTTTACATACACTTAGGTTGGAGTCAATAAAACTTGTTTTTCAACCGCTCCACAATTTTCTTGTTAACAAACTATAGTTTTGGCAAGTCGGTTAGGACATCTACTTTGTATGACACAAGTCATTTTTCCAACAATTGTTTTCAGACAGATTATTTCACTCATTATTTCACTCTGTATCACAATTCCAGTGGGTCAGAAGTTTACATACACTAAGTTGACTGTGCCTTTAATCTACCCATTGTGGCCATAAGAAGTTAAACAGCTTGGAAAATTCCAGAAAATTATGTCATGGCTAGAAGTTTCTGCTAGGCTAATTGAGATAATTTGAGTCAATTAGGGGTGTACCTGTGGATGTATTTCAAGGCGTACCTTCAAACTCAGTGCCTCTTTGCTTGACATCATGGGAAAATCCAAAGAAATCAGCCAAGACCTCAGAAAACAATTCTGGTTCATCCTTGGTAGCAATTTCCAAATGTCTGAAGGTACCATGTTCATCTGTACAAACAATAGTACGCATGTATAAACACATGGGACCACGCAGCCGTCATACCGGTCAGGAAAGAAACGTGTTTTGTCTCCTAGAGATTAACATACTTTGGTGCGAGAAGTACAAATCAATTACAGAACAACAGCAAAGGGCCTTGTGAAGATGCTGGAGGAAACGGGTACAAAAGTATCTATATCCACAGTAAAACGAGTCCTATATCGACATAACCTGAAAGGCCGCTCAGCAAGGAAGAAGCCACTGCTCCAAAACCGCCATAAAAAAGCCAGACTACGGTTTGCAACTGTACATGGGGACAAAGATTGTACTTTTTGGAGAAATGTCCTCTGGTCTGATGAAACAAACATTGAACTGTTTGGCCAAAATGACCATCGTTATGTTTGGAGGATAAAGGGGGATGCTTGCAAGCCGAAGAACACCATCATGTCCTTGAAGCACGGAGGTGGCAGCATCATGTTGTGGGGGTGCTTTTCTGCAGGAGGGACTGGTGCACTTCTCAAAATAGATGGCATCATGAGGCAGGAAAATTGTGGCTATATTGAAGCAACATCTCAAGACATCAGTCAGGATATTAAAGCTTGGTAGCAAATGGGTCTTCCAAATGGACAATGACCACAAGCATACTTCCAAAATTGTGGCAAAATGGCTTAAGGACAACAAAGTCAAGGTTGGAGTGGCCATCGCAAAGCCCTGGCCTCAATCCTGTAGACAATTTGTGGGCAGAACTGAAAAAGCGTGTGTGAGCAAGGCCTTCAAACCTGACTCAGTTACATCAGCTCTGTCAGGAGGAATGGGCCAAAATGCATCTAACTTATTGTGGGAAGCTTGTGGAAGGCTACCCGAAACGTTTGACCCAAGTTAAACAATTTCAAGGCATTGCTACCAAATACTAATTGAGTGCATGTACTTTTTTGACCCACTGGGAATGTGATAAAATAAATTAAAGCTGAAATAGAGAGAATTACTTATTTTAAGAATGTGAAATGTCTGAATAATAGTTTAAGTGTTGATCCTAACTGACCTAAGAAGGGAATTTTTACTAGGATTAAATGTCAGGAATTGTGAAAAACTGAGTTTAAATGTACTTGGCTAAGGTGTATGTAAACTTCCGACTTCAACTGTAGATACTTGACGTAATGACGCCACGTAAAACTTTGCGCTACAGGTGTAACACAATATTCCCAACCTAGCCCACAATGTCTGCTGTGTGGAATGAGCAGTCAACAAGTCGAGCAGTTATTTGAAATAGTAAGACAATTTCAGCGAGACAACTCAGTCGAAATTCATTAAAGCCAAGAAAATAGAATTCATTGCCCTTGACAGTCAACCGTTCTCATTCGTGGGTGATGTTAGCTTTCAACGACTGGGCGAGCACCAATACACAGATGTTGCCCTAACGGAGTTAAACAGTAATAGTGTCACTGCTATTAGCTTCACGACATGCATACTCATCGCTGCAACTCCCGTATGGACTCGGGAGAGGGGAAGGTCGAGAGCCGTGCGTCCTCCGAAACACAACCCAACCAAGCCACACTGCTTCTTGACACAATGCCCACTTAACCCTGAAGCCATCCTCAACAATGTGTCGGAGGAAACACCATGCACCTGGCGACGTACACTGCGCCCTGCCCGCCACAGGAGTTGCTAGTACGCGATGGGGCAATGACATCCCTGCCGGCCAAACCCTCCCCTAACCCGGACGACGCTGGGCCAATTGTGCGCCTCCCCATGGGTCTCCCGGACATGGCCAGCTGCGACAGAGCCTAGACTCGAAACCAGAATCTCTAGTGGCATAGCTAGCACTGTGAAGCAGTGCCTTAGACCACTGCGCCCCTCGGGAGGCCATAGTAGACTTAACTAAAGAGATCCATCAAGACGCTTTAATATTCTGGGGGAATTGTTGATTTGAAGTTGAGCAATATTCCAATTGTAGGCCTATTTCTGTAAAGTGGTGGTGAAATCAATCTGCCATAATTAATGAATGTGTTAGGTAGTTATATGCAATTAAAAGTTACATGTTTATTGTAATTCAACGACCACTAATGTCTTTCTAGTTCAGTGCAATATGTTGGTATTGAAGTCAAATCAAATCAAAGTACATGTTTAATAACTTAATGCGATGTAACATTTAAAATTCTGAATACATGGTAAAACAAAAGAGAACAAAAAACTTTCATGGTTGTCCCAAGCTATAATCCAGTGATTCCCTAACAAACCACCTCCCTTCAGGATGACACTTAGAGATAAGGTTTCTGGAGACTCTCTTGGCCAAATACATTTTAGCAGCGCCCCCACCCCTCATCGTTCTGTAGCAATTCTCTCTCGCTGTATCCCAATCACAAATAAAACCATTTTAATAAATTATCCAACCAAAATGTAGAATGACAGTCCTTAGTGCTGACTTTGAGTCTAGGAAGTCTAGGAATTCCAGCTTCTCAATTTAGCACACATCATCCCTGTTTATGAACAACTTTTTATTGCTGGTAATGACTTCTCATTACAGCCCTTTTTTGTCCCTGTTTTGCTGTCACGAGTGGCCTGGTAATAAAAGATCAGTATCTCAATGCATTCTTAGTCTAAATAGTTAGCAGGGTGTATATCACCCCCACCCCCCACTTTCCTTCACCCGACACTTATCATTCTAGCGTGTCTTCTTCAGATAGCATTTACAGTTCATTTTCCCAACGGAACATTTGCCTGTGACATTTCATGGCCCTTGATAATGTCCCAATTCTTAATATCCAAGTAGATGGTTCCGTTTCTCCCATGTACACGAGTCTCACCTGAGCTGTTCTCTCTCTCTCTCCACACTCACTCCACAGGTGCTCTCAGCACCCCGGCCCTGGTTTATGGCTCGGACTCAGATAGGAGTGGTTAAAGTCACTGTCTCTCATTGCACGCCTTTGTCGCTCTTTCGTCAGCCGGTTAGGGAGGGTTTTGAGGTTTACACACACACTGTGGTCAAATTATTCCTACCATGCATTAAGACACTATCTGACCACCTTCCCATGATAACCTCAAAGTACAGATCATAACAATAGTTTAGTTCATTTAATTTCTGTTTCAGGAAATCCAGACGAACATTGACTATATGATGAATTTTGACATTAACCTTTTCTTCATAACATTATCAACGACAAATGTCAAAAAGCATAACGAATTGTTACTGCTAAAACCATTTTTCTAAATTAGTACATACTCCTTTATTCTACTGGCGACCTCTCGGGAGAGTTACCAGATTATGAAGTTAGCACCCTAACCACTCACAGAATTCCACACTCCATTATCCAATCTGGTAAAATTTGTATCAAAACACAAAATAAAATCAGCAATACATATATCACAATCCATTAAAAAAAATTGTCATCCCTTATTAACATTTATCTTTCTATAAGCAGACTGGACACTGTACCACTGTAGAAGTACACAAGGACCAGGACCTCAGGGAACTGGTAATTTTCCCCTTTGGAACACGTGATTCAAAAACATGTTAAATAAAAAATAAACAAATTCGAATAACTAATCAACTTAGAATTACAACTCTTTAACTCCCTACGGAAATAATAATCTCCTAAAGTAATGGTACAATTTGGATCGAGACTGGTGTTTCTCATTCATTTTATAATTAAATCCCCGTGTTCCGTTAATTTCTAGTGAGGTTGATCATTGCTCACGAGAATTTTTTTAGGATACAGGGCATTCGACACCATTAAAATGTTTCCTCCACCTTTTCTTTCCTTGTCTTCAGAAACAATTTAAGTACCTTTTCAAAAAATTCCATCCTTATGCATTCCCAATTTAACTGAATTGAAAAGACCCCATCCAAAAAAATCGCACAGTATCAATACACCACTAAACGCACATTCGGAACCAGTAAATGGTGTGTGCGTGCTGGTGAACCGTAGGTCCAGAACACACATGAACTGGCCTCACTTATTATCTTGAACTCGTTTATGGCCTAATCCAATTACATTAATACCGCAAACTGCCGAATATCACTAACTGCTCTCCTCCTTCAATCTCAGGGGAGCTTCCAAATCAAAATAATGAAACCGCTCTTTCGGAAAAGTGTACATTCCGTTATCATTCACTATGCAACATTTTAATCAGCAATCCAAAAGTATTAATTATAAACTAAACCTGTTAATTGTAAATTCACTGTCCTTACTCCAAACATGAAATGTTTGTTTTAATCCACCCCATTATTTATTTAGCATGTACTACCCTTAGACACGGCGACAATATCTTACCACCGAGTCTAACACTGGTCTTCTTACCTCATTATTCTCCATAACCACCACATAAAACATTTTAAATTTCATTTTAGGTTTGGTAACCCCTATACTTCCAGAATAAGACTACATAAAACGTAAATCTATTTAAAAATAAAACCACAAAATGTCTCATGATATCAGAAAAAACTAAACAAGGCATTCATAGTTTGCAAGGAGTGTTTAGCCATCTAATTTAAATGTGTTACCTTTAGAGTCCATTCCCCTGGCATTTCGCCTAGATTCTTCAACCCAAAATAAGTTTTCCTGTGGCAAATTTAGCCAATTTCCCATTGTAAGGAATCCGCAATATTTCATCCCTGGCTTCTACTAAAAAGTGAGGTAAAACGTGATCTCATACGTCTTCCTTCACATAGAAACTGTCATTTCTATGAATCATTTATCGATTGAACCGCTAGGTGAAAGTTTAATTCCTGCTACTTTCCGGAGGACTTTCAGGAGTTTTTCAGTCTTTTTGTCCCAGCTTTGATGCACCTGTGCTGACTTCGCCTTCCTGTGACATCGGGTGTTGTAGGTGTCCTGGAGGGCAGGTAGTGTGCCCCTGGTGATGCGATGTGCATACCGCATCACCCTCTAAAGAGCCCTGCGGTTGTGGGCGTTTCAGTTGCCATACCAGTCGGTGATGCAACGCGACAGGATGCTCTCAATTGTGTACCTGTAAAAGTTAGTGAGGGTTTTCGGAGACGAGCCAAATTGTTCAGCCTCTTGAGGTTAGAGGCACTGTAGCGCCTTCTTCACTACACGGTCTGTGTGCGTGGACCATTTCAGTTTGTCGGTGATATGTACACGAGGAACAAAAAACTTCCCACCACCTCCACTGCTGTCCCGTCGATGTGGATAGGGGGGTTCTCCCTTTGCTGTTGTCCACAGTCATCTCTTGTTATGCAGACATTGAGTGAGGTTATTTTCCTGACACCACACTCCAAGGGCCCTCACCTCCTCCCTGTAGGCTGTCTTGTTGTTGGTAGTCAAGCCTACCTCTGTAGTGTTGTCTGCAAACTTGATGATTGAGTTGGAGGTGTGCATGGCCACGCAGTCGTGGGTGAACAGGGAGTACAGGAGGGGGCTGAGAACGCACCCTTGTGGGGCCCCAGAGTTGAGGATCAGCGGAGTGGAGATGTTTCCTACCTTAAACACCTGGGGGCGGCCCGTCAGGAAGTCCAGGACCCAGTTGCACAGGGTGGGGTCGAGACGCAGGGTCTCAAGCTTAATGATGAATGTGAAAGGTACTATGGTGTTGAATGCTGAGCTGTAGTCAATGAACAGCATTCTTACATAGGTATTTCTCTTGTCCAGATGGGATAGGGCAGTGTGATGGCGATTGCATCGTTTGTGGAGTGGGTCTAAGGTGGAGGTGATATGATCCTTGACTAGTCTCTCAAAGCACTTCATGATGACAGAAGTGAGTGTTAGTTATTTAGTTCAGTTACCTTAGCTTTCTTGGGAACAGGAACAATGGTGGCCATCTTGAAGCATGTGGGGACAGCAGACTGGGATAGGGATTGATTGAATATGCCCGTCAACACACCAGCCAGCTGGTCTGTGCATTTTCTGAGTACGTGGCTAGGGATGCCGTCTGGGCCGGCAGCCTTGCAAGGGTTAACATGTTTAATTTATTTTACTCACGTTGGCCACGGAGGAGGAGAGCCCACAGTCTTGGGTAGCGGGCCGTGTTGGTGGCACTGTATTGTCATGAAAGAGCGCAAAGAAGTTGTTTAATTTGTCTGGGAGCAAGATGTCGATGTCCACAACGAGGCTGGTTTTCTTTTTGCAATCCGTGATTGTCTGTAGACCCTGCCACATACGTCTTGTGTTCGAGCCGTTGAATTCCGACTCCACTTTGTCTCTATAACATTGAAGGTTGTGCAATGTAACAACAATATTTAGACTTAGGGTTGCCACCCGTTTGAGAAAATACGGAATGGTTCTGTTTCACTGAAAGAATAAACATTTTGTTTTTGAAATGATAGTTTCCGGATTTGACCATATTAACGACCAAAGGCTCGTATTTCTGTGATTATTATAATAAAGTCTATGATTTGATATTTGATAGAGCAGTCTGGCAATACTAAAGTGCCTATTAGAACATCCAATAGTCAAAGGTATGTGAAATACAAATGGTATAGAGAGAAATAGTCGACGAGTCATAATTCCTATAATAACTGCAACCTAATATTTCTTTACTGGGAATATTGAAGAACTGGGAATATTGAACTATCAGCTTTCATATGTTCTGAGCAAGGAACTTAAACGTTAGCTTTTTTACATGGCACATATTGCACTTTTACTTTCTTCTCCAACACTGTGTTTTTGCATTATTTAAACCAAATTGAGCATGTTTCATTATTTATTTGAGACTAAATGGATTTTATTTATGTATTATATTAAGTTAAAATAAGTGTTCATTGTTCATTCAGTATTGTTGTAATTGTCATTATTACAAATATATATATATTAAAATCGTCGGAGTAATCAGTATCAGCTTTTTTTGGTCCTCCAATAATCGGTATCGGCGTCGAATAATCATAATCGGTTGACCTCTAGTTACAATCCCGGATATCTCTTTGGAAAGCAACTCTAGCCCTAATTTTGTCGACTTTGTTAAAACCTCTCTGGGGTATGTGGGACGCGTCCCACCTGGCCAAAAGCCAGGGCAAATGCAGAGCGCCAAATTCAAATAAATTACTATAAAAATCTAACTTTCATTAAATCACACATGCAAGATAGCAAATGAAAGCTACACTTGTTGTGAATCCAGCCAACGTCAGATTTCAAAAAGGCTTTTCGGGCGAAACCAAACAATGCTATTATCTGAGGATAGCACCATAGTAAACAAAGAGAGAAAGCATAGTTCAACCCTGCAGACACACAACACAGAAATAAAAATATAATTCATGTCTTACCTTTGACGAGCTTCTTTTGTTGGCACTCCAATATGTCCCATAGACATCACAAACGGTCCTTTTGTTCGATTAATTCCGTCAATATATATCCAAAATGTCCATTTATTTGGCGCGTTTGATCCAGAAAAACACCTTTAGGTATTTTAATACTTAAATAATCGATAAAATTTAAGACTGTGTTCAATAAAGGAAGAAAACAAACTGAAGCATGCTTTCTGGTCACGCGCCTCTATCTAACAGTACACTTCAAGTGACCCTTGTTCAAGATGGCTGTACTTCTTCATTACACAAAGGAATAACCTCAACCAATTTCTAAAGACTGTTGACATCCAGTGGAAGCGATAGGAACTGCAAGATTGGATTCCCAATGAAAACACATTGAAAAGAGTGACCTCAAAAAAAAAAAAATCTGAATGGTTTGTCCTCTGGGTTTCGCCTGCTAAATAAATTCTGTTTATACTCAGACATGATTCAAACAGTTTTAGAAACTTCAGAGTGTTTTCTATCCAAATCTACTAATAATATACATATCTTGTCTTCTGGGGATGAATAGCAGGCAGTTGAATTTGGGCATGCATTTCCTCCGGACGTGAAAGTACTGCCCCCTGTCACCAAGATGTTAACTAGGGACTGGACATTAGCGAGTAATATACTTGGAAGTGGTGGGTGATGTATGTGCATCCGAAGGAAGACCGCTCCTCTAGAAGACTGCTAGAAGACCGCTCCTCCGACGGCGTTGTTTTGGGTCGGCCTCTGTAATCAGTTCAAATGCCCTGGGAGGTGCAGACAAAGATTCCGCTTTGGGAAAGTCGTATTCCTGGTCGTTGTGCTGGTAAGTTGACGTCTCTCTGATATCCAGTAATTCTTCCCGGCTGAATGTAATAACACTTAAGGTTTTCTGGGCTAACAATGTAAGAAATAATACATAAAAAAACTAAATAATGCACAGTTTCCGAAGGACTTGAAGCGAAGCGCAGTTAGAGATGGCAGCTATCTTTCTTTTCTCATTCAGTGCGTAAATAAGCGTGTGGCATGTTGCTATTCAAATTTCATCTGTCTTGCTGACTGTTGATGTTCAAATGTCACCTCAGTGAAATACCCACAACAATCAACCTTGTACCGGTCTTGTGTCCTAATGGATACAATATTTCCTTTTAGAATGTATTGTAGGCAATACTAATGTTTCTGTTTTCTTGTTGCTCTCCCATGCAGGTTTCCTGTTTGGTCAATGGGATGTTAGAGGTCTGGAGGTGTGCCAGAACTGAAGGAGCATGGTGAAGCACCAACCCCTGCAGGTTTACGAGAGGCAGCTGTGTTTGTCATGTCTCACAGGGATCTATGGGTGCCGGTGGAAACGGTACCAACGGTCACATGATGACACCACCAAGGTGAGTTCTGCCTAGCAGACCTTACGTTTATACCTAAATGACCATAATGGACATGGCATATTGGTGTTGGTATATGGAAGTTAGTAATTTCTGGAAGATCTATTATCGGCCAAATGTCAGTTGGTTGACTGGAGCGAGTGTAATCGAATGGTACCAGACAGTCCACTTAATTTTTTACGTTCCAAGTTCACTGCAGGATTACAGCACCACACTGCATCTTATATCTCACTATTAATTAAAAACACTCTAATTTGGCGTGTCTGTGAGAGCGTGCAGTGCATGTGGGCAGGATTCCTCCCTTATGCCATCCATTACCCATGCCCCATCTTTCAAGATGAATTTATAAAAAGCCATGTAGACCCACTGTTCCCTGGGTGCCGAAGATGTGGATGTCAATTATGCCAGCCTCCCCCGCACCTCTGATTCAGAGGGGTTGTTTTAAATGCGGAAGACACATTTCAGTTGAGTGCATTCAGTTGTACAGCTGACTAGGTATCCCCTTTTCCCTTTCCCATCCCGTAATAACCTGTCCTTGGGCTGTCACTGGAGGTGCCTTTGGCCTTGCAGAGCACCTACATGTCCTGGAACTGTGTTTAAGTCTGTACGTGCTGCAGATAGTATTCCATTTTTTTATCAAGCATTCAGAGCCTCCCCTTGGTCACATTCATCGCAGCCTTTATTTGTTTAAGTAGGTTTTCCATAATGCCAAGCTGCCCTGGTCTGTCAGATTTAGTACCACATCGTAATTGGAGCACAATAGTCCACCATCATCTAGCTAGCCTGGGACAAGTAGACAGAGCTGAGAGGGCTGAAACCTGTGTGTGAAATATAACGTACCGTAAATGTTTTAAGTGGCATAGAAATGTGATATACAGTGCCTTCTGAAAGTATTTAGACCCCTTGACTTTTTCCACATTTTGTAACATTACAGCCTTATTGCAAAATGTGTTTTTAAAAAAAAGTTAATAATCAATCTGAACACAATACCCCTTAATGACAAAGGAAAAACAGGTTTTTGTAAATGTGTGCAAATTTATTAAATTAGAAACTGATATCACATTTACTTAAGTATTCAGACCCTTTACTCAGTACTTTGTTGAAAGCACCATTTGGTAACGATTACAGCAGGGTGTCTTATTGGTTATGACGCTAGAAGCTTGGCACACCTGTGTTTGGGTAGTTTCTCCAATTATTTTCTGAAGATCCTGTGCACCTGAAGGATGATCAATGGAAACAGGATGTACCTGAGCTCATCGCAAAGGGGCTGAATATTTACTGAATATTTTTTTTTATATACATTTGTAAAAATGTCTAAACCTGTTTTCTCTTTGTCATTATTGAGTATTGTGTGTAGAATTGAAATGTATGGAAGGATCCATACGTGGAGGGAGAAAGGTAAAACGCATCAATCAGTCAAATGTATGTATAAAGCCCTTCTTACATCAGCTGATGTCACAAAGTGCTGTACAGAACCCTAACCCCAGCCTAAAACCCCAAACAGCAAGCAATGCAGGTGTAGAAGCACGGTGGCTAGGAAAAACTCCCTAGAAAGGCTGGAATGTAGGAAAAAACCTAGAGAGGAACCAGGCTATGAGGGGAGGCCAGTCCTCTTCTGGCTGTGCCGGTGGGGATTATAACAGAACATGGCCAAGATGTTCAAATGTTCATAGATGACCAGCAGGGTCAAGTAATAATAATCACATTGGTTGTAGAGGGTGCAACACCTCCGGAGTAAATGTCAGTCGGCTTTTCATAACCGATCATTCAGAGTATCTATACCGCTCCTGCTGTCTCTAGAGAGTTGAGCAGCAGGTCTGTATGCTCTAGTCGGCTGGCCCTCGCTACATATGGCTCCAGGTAATTTATAAGTCTATGCTAGGTCACTCGTCACTCAGCTCACTGGTCACGGTAACAACACCCACCTGTAGCACGCGCTCCAGCAGGTATATCTCACTGGTCATCCCCAAAGCCAACATCTCCTTTGGCTGCCTTTCCTTCCAGTTCTCTGCTGCCCATGACTGGAACGAATTGCAAAAATCACTGAAGCTGGAGACTTATTTCCCTTACTAACTTTAAACATCAGCTATCTGAGCAGCTAACCGATCACTGCAGATGTACATTGCCCATCTGTAAATAACCCACCCAATCTACTTACCTCATCCCCATATTGTTTTTATTTACTTTTCTGCTCTTTTGTACACCAGTATTTCTACTTGCACATCATCTGCTCATCTATCACTCCAGTGTTAATTTGCTAAATTGTAATTACTCCGCTACCATGGCTTATTTATTGCCTTACTCCTCACCATTTGTGCACTCTATATATACATTATTTTTTTTCTATTGTGTTATTGACTGTACGCTTGTTTATTCCATGTGTAACTTTGTTGTTTGTGTCACACTGCTTTGCTTTATCTTGGCCAGGTTGCAGTTGTACATGAGAACTTGTTTTCAATCAGCCTACCTGGTTAAGTAAAATGAAATTAACTCAGCCCACTTAAGTGACGCACCCCTCCTAGGGACGGCATGGTAGACCACCAGTAAGTAAGCCAGTGACTCAGCCCCTGTAAATACGGTTTGAGGCAGAGAATTCCAGTGGAGAGAGGGGAACCAGCCAGGCAGAGAGAGCAAGGGCGGTTCGATGCTCCAGTGCCTTTCCGTTCACCTTCACACCCCTGGGCCAGACTACACTCAATCATAGGACCGACTGAAGAGATGAAAACTCTCTAAAGACTTAAAGGTCGAGACCGAGTCTGCCTACCCTACATGGGTAGGCAGACCATTCCATAAAAATGGAGCTCTGTAGGAGAAAGCCCTGCCTCCAGCTGTTTGCTTATAAATTCTAGGGACAGTAAGCAGGTCTGCGTCTTGTGACCGTAGCGTATGTGTAGGTATGTACGGCAGGACCAAATCGGAAAGATGGGTAGGAGCAAGCCCATATAATGCTTTGTAGGGTAGCAGTAAAACCTTGAAATCAGCCCTAGCCTTAACAGGAAGCCAGTGTAAAGAGGCTAGCACTGGAGTAATATGGTCACATTTTTTGGTTCTAGTCAAGATTCTAGCAGTGGTGTTTAGCATTATTGAAGTTTATTTAGTACTTTATCTGGGTAGCCGGAAAGTAGAGCATTGCAGTAGTCTAACCTCGAAGTGATAAAAACATGAATACATTTTTCTGCATCATTTTTGGACAGAAAGTTTATGATTTTTGCAATGTTACGTAGATGGAAACGGTTATATTTTAGATGACTGTACAACCATCAAGATTAATTGTCAGATTCAACAGAAGATCTCTTTGTTTCTTGGGACCTAGAACTAGCATTTATGTTTTGTCCGAGTTTAAAAGTAGAAAATTCCCTTTGGGTGTGGCATACAATTTGACACACTGTAACATGTATTGCAGTGGCATCCTACATCTCACGTGCACCTCAATCAAAAATATGTCCAAGTACCCTTTTTCTAGTTATAGGAATGACCTCTCGTCCTGTGAGCTTAGCATGCAAACTCTGCTGAGTGGTGGATGGATGAGCTATACGTTTTGACCTTTCATTCCTACCCTATTTGCCCTCAGGAAGGTAATGCTGCATGAGTTCTTTAAATCTTCAGATGGATGGAGCACATTCATGTTTGACAGGTCGAAGGCCACATGGAGAATTTTTTTTCATCCTTTGGTGGGAATAGGATCCTGTGGCTGTGTTTCCTGTTGTCTCTGAGACTGGTAGATATGGTACTGCAGAGTCAGCTGTGTGTTTGTGTGTCGCCTTGGCCACCATGGTCATGTGTGGCGGGCGCGTTGGCCCACTGGGGGAGAATTGGCCAATCAGCAGCCTGTCTGTGTATAGTACCACAGGATTATATTGGACCTGCTGTGGTGCTACTCTGTGTGTTTACCAGTCTCCTCCTTTGCCAGAATCTGCATCCCAACCTCAGACCCCCACTATGCCATGTTTCAGTAGCATATTTTTCTGCCTCCTCCCATGAGCCTATTATTATGGAAGTACTGTACTTTTGAATGCTGCTAACTAAGCATGAATAACTTCAGTATAATGAATAAAAACTCAGTAAAAGTATAACTGTAAAAATTAAGTTCAATTGGATGTCTACAGTCTACAAATTGGCATTACATTTTTTTGCGTTTTGTGTCACTTATTTTTTTGCTTATTGTGTACATAATGTTTCTGCTACAGTCTATGACCGAAAAATAACTTCTGGACATCAGAAAAACGATTACTCACCACGGACTGGAATAAATTTTTTCCTTTAATGAGTCCGACGAGAAGGATATCCTGCTTTCACTTGAACAGGCCCAGATCCACGCCTATTGGCTGTCCTTCTGAGAAGCCGGGGGCGAGCGAGTAAACTCCCACTGCCATCTGTTCTTCTTGCTAACGTGCAATCATTAAAAAATCTAATTGATGACCGATTTATTAAGATTATCCTACCAACCAAGATTATCCTACCTTCGTTCGGTCACCAAGATGTGTCCAAACAAAGAAATGGACAATATAGAGCTGGCAGAATTTTCAATGCACCGGCAGAACAGAGACACTACCTCTGGAAAGACAAGGGATGGGGGGGGGGGGTGTCTTTCTGTCAATAACAGCTGGTACGGGATGTCTAATATTAAAGAAGTCTCGAGGTATTGCTCACCTGAGGTAGAGTACCATATGTTAAGTTGTCGACCAAACTATCTACCAAGAGTTCTCGTCTGTATTATTCGTAGCAGTCTATTTACCACTACAGGACTGTTTTGCTAGCACAGACTGTAATGTGTTCCGGGATTTATCCAATGGCATTGAGGAATACACCACCTCAGTCATCATTGCCTTCATCAATAAGTGCATCAATGATGTCTTCCCCACAGTGACTGTACGTACATATCCCAACCAGAAGCCATGGACTACAGGCAATGTCCGCATCGAGCTAAAGGCTAGAGCTGCCTCTTTTAAAGGAGCGGGAGACTAATCCGGACGCTTATAAGAAATCCAGCTATGCCCTCAGACGAACCATCAAACAAGCAAAGCGTCAAGACAGGATTAAGATTGAATCGTACTACTTTGACAGGCTGGTCATGGCTCACATCAACAGCATCCTCCCAGACACCCTAGACCCATTCCAAATCGCATACCGCCCCAACAGATCCACAGATGACGCAATCCCAATTGCACTCCACACCGCCCTCCACACCGCCCTTTCTCACCTGGACAGAAAGAACCACTATGTGAGAATGCTGTTCCTCGACTACAGCTCAGCATTCAACACCATAGTGCCCACGAAGCTCATCACTAAGCTAAGGATTCTGGGACTAAACACCTCCCTCTGCAACTGGATCCTGGACTTCCTGACGGGCCGCCGCTAGGTGGTAAGAGTAGGCAACAATATGTCTGCCACTCTGATCCTTATAACTGGGGCCCTTCAGGGGTGTATATTTTGTCCCCTCCTGTATTCCCTGTTCACCCACGACTGTGTGGCCAAACACGACTCCAACACCATCAAGTTTGCTGATGACACAACAGTGGTAGGCCTGATCACCGACAACGATGAGACGGCCTATAGGGAGGATGTCAGAGAACTGGCAGTGTGGTGCCAGGACAACAACCTCTCCCTCGATGTAAGCAAGACAAAGGAGCTGATCGTGGACTACAGGAAAAGGCGGGCCGAACAGGCCCCCATTTAACATCGACGGGGCTGTAGGGGAGCAAGTCGAGGGTTTCAAGTTCTTTGGTGTCCACATCACCAACAAACTATTATGGTCCAAACATACCAAGACAGTTGTGTACACGACAAAACCTTTTCCCTCCCAGGAGACTGAAAAGATTTGGCATGGGCCCCCAGATCCTCAAAAGGTTCTACAGCTGCACCATCGAGAGCTTCCTGACCGGTGGCATCACTGTCTGGTTTGGCAACTGCACGTCATCTAAGGCGCTACAGAGGGTAGTGCGAACGGCCCAGTACATCACTGGGGCCAAGCTTCCTGCCATCCAGGACCTATATAATAGGCGGTGTCAGAGGAAAGCCCATAAAATTGTCAGAGACTCCAGTCACCCAATTTATAGACTGATTTCTCTGCTACCGCACGACAAGTAGTACCGGAGAACCAAGTCTAGGACCAAAAGCCTCCCCAACAGTGGTTAGAGCGTTGGACTAGTAACCGGAAGGTTGCAAGTTCAAATCCCCGAGCTGACAAGGTACATATCTGTCGTTCTGCCCCTGAACAGGCAGTTAACCCACTGTTCCTAGGCCGTCATTGAAAATAAGAATTTGTTCTTAACTGACTTGCCTGGTAAAATAAAATAAATAAAAAAAATACCCCCAAGCCATTAGACTGCTGAACAATTCATAAAAATTTCCACCGGACAATTTACATTGACCCCGCCCCCCCCCCCCCGCCTTTGTATACTGCTGCTACTCGCTGTTTGTTTGTTACTTATGCATAGTCACTTCGCCCCCACCTACAAATGACCTCAACTAGCCTGTACCCCTGCACACTGATTCGGTACTGGTGCCCCGCTGTAAATAGCCTCGCTATTGTTACTTTTATTATTACTTTGTTATTTTAGCCTACTTGGTAAATGATATATATTTTTTAACTGCACTGTTGGTTAAGGGATTTTAAGTAAGCATTTCACGGTTAAGTCTACACTTGCTGTATTCAGCACGTGGCAAATATAGTTTGATTT